>NC_138864.1:45671228-45995691 GCF_965194805.1 Balaenoptera borealis | reverse complement strand
CACTAATCTTAATTTATCCATTCCCCCCACCTTTCCTTTTAGATGAGCATAGTTTGTTTTCTAAGTCTGTGAGTGTCTTTCTCTGTGGAAATATGTTCCTTTGTGTCAGTTATTAAGATAACGCCTATAAGTGATATCATAGAATATAGGTCTTTTGCTTTCCGACTTACTCGTTTCGTGATTATCTCCAGACTCATTTGTGGTGCCTCAGAGAGCAGTGGTTCATTGTTTTCCATGGCTATTATTCCATTGTGTACATGGACCACTTCTTCTTTATCCATTTACCGGTTGTTGGGCATTTTGATTGCTTCACTGTCTTGGCTATTGTGAATAAGGCTGCACTGCAGCTTTTGCGGCCTGTGTCTTCTCGATTCTTGTCTTCTCAAGTGAGAGGTCCATTGGTGCGCCTGCTGGATTGAATGGTACCTCCATTTTTACTTTTAAACACAGCTCCTTTCTGTTCTCATTATTGGCTGTTACCCCTTTACGTCTCACCAGCAGGTAGAGGGTACACAGTTCCCTAAAACCCCTTCAGCATTTATTGTTTGTAGACTTTTTGCTCATGGTCAGTCGACTGGTGTAAGTTGAAACTTTTTGTAGATTAGATTGCATGGGTCTAACACTCCCTGAGGTTGAGCTTTTATCCATTTTCCTTTTTTTTAAAAGAGCGTGAGTAAAACTTAACTCTTCATACTCTCTTCTTGAAACATTTGCCTGTTTTGAATTGTTTTGTCCATTCCCTCCTTCAGCACAATTTTTTAGGGCAGGTGTCCTTTACAGCCCTGAGTCCTTGGGAATGTTAAGTGACCATTAGCTGTGAGTTTAAAGCTGCTCTTGCAGGAAACGGCCACAAGGTGGCAGCATTTCCCCTTTACCATATTTGGTTACTAGGGAAACAGAGCCTTAATGGAAGTGGTGTTGTAGGTTGTAAATTAGAATGGAATGTGCCAGGGAAAAGCCCTTTAAGTTTATGTCTCCTTACTTCTTGTTCATATTTGTAGTTTACTTTTTATTTTTTATCCCAGCAAATATGATTCCAATGGTTTGTTTGTTCTAGGTGTGCAAGATGTGGTTCTTTCACACATATACATGTATCTATTCTTCCTCGCATCCTTTTCCCATGTAGGTTATGACACAATGTTGAGTAGTCTTCTCCTGGTCTTCCGTACGTCTTTGGTGGTTATATATTTCACATGGTTTGTATATCTCTGTTAACCCCAATGTGGCAATGTATCCAATCCTCATCCCTTTCTATTTGGTGAACCATAAGTTTTTTAATGAATCTGTGATTGCCTTTCTCTGTGGAAATATCTTCATTGGTATCAATTTTTAAGTAACTCTTAAAAGTGATATGATAGGATATGTGTCTTTTGCTTTCTCACTTACTACACGTGGCGTGATTACGTCTAGACTCATCTATGGTGCTGCAAACGGCATTGTTTCATTTTTTTCACTAGCGAATATTCCATCTGTACATGGAGGAGTTCTTCTTTGTCCATCCATCTGTTGGTGGACTTTTTGGTTACTTCCATATCTTGGCTATTGTAATACTGTGCAGTGCAGATTTGCCTGCCTGTGTCTTTCCAATTCTCTCTTCTTAGGTTTTACGTCGAGGAGTGGGCCTGCTGGATCATATAGTAGCTCAACGTTTACCTTTTTAAGGCACCTCCATTCTGTTCTCATTCGTGGCCCTTTCCAAGTTACGTCCCCTTTGAAGTTGAGGGTATGCATTTCTCCACAACACCTTCAGCATTTATTGTTTGTAGTTTTCTTGCTGATGTTTATTCTGACAAGTGTGAGCTGATACCTCTCTGTGGTTGAATTCGAATGTGCCACATAATCTGTTGAAATTGAGCTTTAAGGCATGTCCTTTTCTATTTTTCAAGCTGTGATTACCCCTTAGTTCTTCAAAGTGTTCTCTTTAAGTATGTGTCACATTTTGAAATGTTTTGGCCTCTACCTCCCTCAAGACATTTTGAGGGCCTGTTTCATTTACAGTTCTGCAGTACTTGTTCCTATGAAGTGACCATTAGCACAGGCTTTAAAGCTGCTTTTGCAGGTAACTGCCAGAGGGCGGCAGCCTTTCTATGTCCCCCACCCTGGTAACTAGGGAAAAGCCCTTGCGGCCTGTGGTGTTTCTCGGTTATAAATTAGAGTGGAGTGTGCCCGGACAAACCCACACAAGCTGATGTCTCCTTACTTTTGTTGGATTTTTACATTTAATTTTTATTTTTTATTGGAGTAATTTTCCACTGTGTACGTGGACCACTTCTACTTTGTGCATTCCTCGGTTGATGGACATTTTCATTGCTTCCAAGTGTTGGCTGTGGTAAATATTGTTGGAGTGCAGGATTGCCAGGCTGTGACTTTTCGATTCTCATTTTCTCAGGTGATAGGCCCAGCAGTGGGTGTGATTGATTGACTGGTAGCACCGTGTTTCCCTTTTCAAAGCACCTTCTTTGTGTTTTCATTAGTGGCTCTTACCACGTCCCCCTTAGAATCCAGGGTACGCATTTCTCCACAATCGCTTCAGCATTTATTGTTTGCAGCATTTATGCTAATGGCCCTTCTGGCTGCTGTGAGCTGATAGGTTTTTGTAATTTGGGTTTGCATGTCTTTGAAAATTCGTAAAACTCATCATTTTTCTCCACCGTTTTCTTTTCTGTTAAAAAAAAGGAAACAATTGGGAGTACAATAGAACTCTTGAAATTGTGTTCTTGGAAGGTTGCCCTCTTTGGAAATTTTTGGTCGATTTTCCACCCCAGAATTTTTTTAGAAAGCAGGTGTCTCTTACCGAACTGCAAGTTTGGTGAATATTTAGTGACCTTTAGCAATGGGTTTAAAGCTGCTGTTGTAGGAAGTGGCCTCAAGCAGGAAGCATATCTCCATTCCCATATCTGGGTACTAGGGCAGCAGAGCCTTTCTGGAAGTCGTGTTCCTAGTTTGTAAATTACATTGGAATGTGCATGGAGAAAGCCCCATAAGTTTATGTCTCATTATTTCTTCTTGGTTTTAAAATTTTTTTTAATTGGGGTAAAACTTAGAATATTGTTTGTCCTAGGTGTACACCATCTGGTTCGTTTGTACATTATATATGTCTATTCAAGTACAGATACTCTTCCCATGTAAAATGTTACTGAGGGTTCCGCAGACCTCCCTTGCTATATGGTTGGTCTTTTTGAGATATGGATATAATATGTGTTTGTATACATAGAGTAACACTAATCTTCATTTATCCATTCCCCCCACCTTTCCTTTTAGATGAGCATAGTTTGTTTTCTAAGTCTGTGAGTGTCTTTCTCTGTGGAAATATGTTCCTTTGTGTCAGTTATTAGATAACGCCTATAAGTGATATCATAGAATATAGGTCTTTTGCTTTCCGACTTACCTCGTTTCGTGATTATCTCCAGACTCATTTGTGGTGCCTCAGAGAGCAGTGGTTCATTGTTTTCCATGGCTATTATTCCATTGTGTACATGGACCACTTCTTCTTTATCCATTTACCGGTTGTTGGGCATTTTGATTGCTTCACTGTCTTGGCTATTGTGAATAAGGCTGCACTGCAGCTTTTGCGGCCTGTGTCTTCTCGATTCTTGTCTTCTCAAGTGAGAGGTCCATTGGTGCGCCTGCTGGATTGAATGGTACCTCCATTTTTACTTTTAAACACAGCTCCTTTCTGTTCTCATTATTGGCTGTTACCCCTTTACGTCTCACCAGCAGGTAGAGGGTACACAGTTCCCTAAAACCCCTTCAGCATTTATTGTTTGTAGACTTTTTGCTCATGGTCAGTCGACTGGTGTAAGTTGAAACTTTTTGTAGATTAGATTGCATGGGTCTAACACTCCCTGAGGTTGAGCTTTTATCCATTTTCCTTTTTTTTAAAAGAGCGTGAGTAAAACTTAACTCTTCATACTCTCTTCTTGAAACATTTGCCTGTTTTGAATTGTTTTGTCCATTCCCTCCTTCAGCACAATTTTTTAGGGCAGGTGTCCTTTACAGCCCTGAGTCCTTGGGAATGTTAAGTGACCATTAGCTGTGAGTTTAAAGCTGCTCTTGCAGGAAACGGCCACAAGGTGGCAGCATTTCCCCTTTACCATATTTGGTTACTAGGGAAACAGAGCCTTAATGGAAGTGGTGTTGTAGGTTGTAAATTAGAATGGAATGTGCCAGGGAAAAGCCCTTTAAGTTTATGTCTCATTACTTCTTGTTCATATTTGTAGTTTACTTTTTATTTTTTATCCCAGTAAATATGATTACAATGGTTTGTTTGTTCTAGGTGTGCAAGATGTGGTTCTTTCACACATATACATGTATCTATTCTTCCTCGCATCCTTTTCCCATGTAGGTTATGACACAATGTTGAGTAGTCTTCTCCTGGTCTTCCGTACGTCTTTGGTGGTTATATATTTCACATGGTTTGTATATCTCTGTTAACCCCAATGTGGCAATGTATCCAATCCTCATCCCTTTCTATTTGGTGAACCATAAGTTTTTTAATGAATCTGTGATTGCCTTTCTCTGTGGAAATATCTTCATTGGTATCAATTTTTAAGTAACTCTTAAAAGTGATATGATAGGATATGTGTCTTTTGCTTTCTCACTTACTACACGTGGTGTGATTACGTCTAGACTCATCTATGGTGCTGCAAACGGCATTGTTTCATTTTTTTCACTAGCGAATATTCCATCTGTACATGGAGGAGTTCTTCTTTGTCCATCCATCTGTTGGTGGACTTTTTGGTTACTTCCATATCTTGGCTATTGTAATACTGTGCAGTGCAGATTTGCCTGCCTGTGTCTTTCCAATTCTCTCTTCTTAGGTTTTACGTCGAGGAGTGGGCCTGCTGGATCATATAGTAGCTCAACGTTTACCTTTTTAAGGCACCTCCATTCTGTTCTCATTCGTGGCCCTTTCCAAGTTACGTCCCCTTTGAAGTTGAGGGTATGCATTTCTCCACAACACCTTCAGCATTTATTGTTTGTAGTTTTCTTGCTGATGTTTATTCTGACAAGTGTGAGCTGATACCTCTCTGTGGTTGAATTCGAATGTGCCACATAATCTGTTGAAATTGAGCTTTAAGGCATGTCCTTTTCTATTTTTCAAGCTGTGATTACCCCTTAGTTCTTCAAAGTGTTCTCTTTAAGTATGTGTCACATTTTGAAATGTTTTGGCCTCTACCTCCCTCAAGACATTTTGAGGGCCTGTTTCATTTACAGTTCTGCAGTACTTGTTCCTATGAAGTGACCATTAGCACAGGCTTTAAAGCTGCTTTTGCAGGTAACTGCCAGAGGGCGGCAGCCTTTCTATGTCCCCCACCCTGGTAACTAGGGAAAAGCCCTTGCGGCCTGTGGTGTTTCTCGGTTATAAATTAGAGTGGAGTGTGCCCGGACAAACCCACACAAGCTGATGTCTCCTTACTTTTGTTGGATTTTTACATTTAATTTTTATTTTTTATTGGAGTAATTTTCCACTGTGTACGTGGACCACTTCTACTTTGTGCATTCCTCGGTTGATGGACATTTTCATTGCTTCCAAGTGTTGGCTGTGGTAAATATTGTTGGAGTGCAGGATTGCCAGGCTGTGACTTTTCGATTCTCATTTTCTCAGGTGATAGGCCCAGCAGTGGGTGTGATTGATTGACTGGTAGCACCGTGTTTCCCTTTTCAAAGCACCTTCTTTGTGTTTTCATTAGTGGCTCTTACCACGTCCCCCTTAGAATCCAGGGTACGCATTTCTCCACAATCGCTTCAGCATTTATTGTTTGCAGCATTTATGCTAATGGCCCTTCTGGCTGCTGTGAGCTGATAGGTTTTTGTAATTTGGGTTTGCATGTCTTTGAAAATTCGTAAAACTCATCATTTTTCTCCACCGTTTTCTTTTCTGTTAAAAAAAAGGAAACAATTGGGAGTACAATAGAACTCTTGAAATTGTGTTCTTGGAAGGTTGCCCTCTTTGGAAATTTTTGGTCGATTTTCCACCCCAGAATTTTTTTAGAAAGCAGGTGTCTCTTACCGAACTGCAAGTTTGGTGAATATTTAGTGACCTTTAGCAATGGGTTTAAAGCTGCTGTTGTAGGAAGTGGCCTCAAGCAGGAAGCATATCTCCATTCCCATATCTGGGTACTAGGGCAGCAGAGCCTTTCTGGAAGTCGTGTTCCTAGTTTGTAAATTACATTGGAATGTGCATGGAGAAAGCCCCATAAGTTTATGTCTCATTATTTCTTCTTGGTTTTAAAATTTTTTTTAATTGGGGTAAAACTTAGAATATTGTTTGTCCTAGGTGTACACCATCTGGTTCGTTTGTACATTATATGTCTATTCAAGTACAGATACTCTTCCCATGTAAAATGTTACTGAGGGTTCCGCAGACCTCCCTTGCTATATGGTTGGTCTTTTTGAGATATGGATATAATATGTGTTTGTATACATAGAGTAACACTAATCTTAATTTATCCATTCCCCCCACCTTTCCTTTTAGATGAGCATAGTTTGTTTTCTAAGTCTGTGAGTGTCTTTCTCTGTGGAAATATGTTCCTTTGTGTCAGTTATTAGATAACGCCTATAAGTGATATCATAGAATATAGGTCTTTTGCTTTCCGACTTACCTCGTTTCGTGATTATCTCCAGACTCATTTGTGGTGCCTCAGAGAGCAGTGGTTCATTGTTTTCCATGGCTATTATTCCATTGTGTACATGGACCACTTCTTCTTTATCCATTTACCGGTTGTTGGGCATTTTGATTGCTTCACTGTCTTGGCTATTGTGAATAAGGCTGCACTGCAGCTTTTGCGGCCTGTGTCTTCTCGATTCTTGTCTTCTCAAGTGAGAGGTCCATTGGTGCGCCTGCTGGATTGAATGGTACCTCCATTTTTACTTTTAAACACAGCTCCTTTCTGTTCTCATTATTGGCTGTTACCCCTTTACGTCTCACCAGCAGGTAGAGGGTACACAGTTCCCTAAAACCCCTTCAGCATTTATTGTTTGTAGACTTTTTGCTCATGGTCAGTCGACTGGTGTAAGTTGAAACTTTTTGTAGATTAGATTGCATGGGTCTAACACTCCCTGAGGTTGAGCTTTTATCCATTTTCCTTTTTTTTAAAAGAGCGTGAGTAAAACTTAACTCTTCATACTCTCTTCTTGAAACATTTGCCTGTTTTGAATTGTTTTGTCCATTCCCTCCTTCAGCACAATTTTTTAGGGCAGGTGTCCTTTACAGCCCTGAGTCCTTGGGAATGTTAAGTGACCATTAGCTGTGAGTTTAAAGCTGCTCTTGCAGGAAACGGCCACAAGGTGGCAGCATTTCCCCTTTACCATATTTGGTTACTAGGGAAACAGAGCCTTAATGGAAGTGGTGTTGTAGGTTGTAAATTAGAATGGAATGTGCCAGGGAAAAGCCCTTTAAGTTTATGTCTCCTTACTTCTTGTTCATATTTGTAGTTTACTTTTTATTTTTTATCCCAGCAAATATGATTCCAATGGTTTGTTTGTTCTAGGTGTGCAAGATGTGGTTCTTTCACACATATACATGTATCTATTCTTCCTCGCATCCTTTTCCCATGTAGGTTATGACACAATGTTGAGTAGTCTTCTCCTGGTCTTCCGTACGTCTTTGGTGGTTATATATTTCACATGGTTTGTATATCTCTGTTAACCCCAATGTGGCAATGTATCCAATCCTCATCCCTTTCTATTTGGTGAACCATAAGTTTTTTAATGAATCTGTGATTGCCTTTCTCTGTGGAAATATCTTCATTGGTATCAATTTTTAAGTAACTCTTAAAAGTGATATGATAGGATATGTGTCTTTTGCTTTCTCACTTACTACACGTGGCGTGATTACGTCTAGACTCATCTATGGTGCTGCAAACGGCATTGTTTCATTTTTTTCACTAGCGAATATTCCATCTGTACATGGAGGAGTTCTTCTTTGTCCATCCATCTGTTGGTGGACTTTTTGGTTACTTCCATATCTTGGCTATTGTAATACTGTGCAGTGCAGATTTGCCTGCCTGTGTCTTTCCAATTCTCTCTTCTTAGGTTTTACGTCGAGGAGTGGGCCTGCTGGATCATATAGTAGCTCAACGTTTACCTTTTTAAGGCACCTCCATTCTGTTCTCATTCGTGGCCCTTTCCAAGTTACGTCCCCTTTGAAGTTGAGGGTATGCATTTCTCCACAACACCTTCAGCATTTATTGTTTGTAGTTTTCTTGCTGATGTTTATTCTGACAAGTGTGAGCTGATACCTCTCTGTGGTTGAATTCGAATGTGCCACATAATCTGTTGAAATTGAGCTTTAAGGCATGTCCTTTTCTATTTTTCAAGCTGTGATTACCCCTTAGTTCTTCAAAGTGTTCTCTTTAAGTATGTGTCACATTTTGAAATGTTTTGGCCTCTACCTCCCTCAAGACATTTTGAGGGCCTGTTTCATTTACAGTTCTGCAGTACTTGTTCCTATGAAGTGACCATTAGCACAGGCTTTAAAGCTGCTTTTGCAGGTAACTGCCAGAGGGCGGCAGCCTTTCTATGTCCCCCACCCTGGTAACTAGGGAAAAGCCCTTGCGGCCTGTGGTGTTTCTCGGTTATAAATTAGAGTGGAGTGTGCCCGGACAAACCCACACAAGCTGATGTCTCCTTACTTTTGTTGGATTTTTACATTTAATTTTTATTTTTTATTGGAGTAATTTTCCACTGTGTACGTGGACCACTTCTACTTTGTGCATTCCTCGGTTGATGGACATTTTCATTGCTTCCAAGTGTTGGCTGTGGTAAATATTGTTGGAGTGCAGGATTGCCAGGCTGTGACTTTTCGATTCTCATTTTCTCAGGTGATAGGCCCAGCAGTGGGTGTGATTGATTGACTGGTAGCACCGTGTTTCCCTTTTCAAAGCACCTTCTTTGTGTTTTCATTAGTGGCTCTTACCACGTCCCCCTTAGAATCCAGGGTACGCATTTCTCCACAATCGCTTCAGCATTTATTGTTTGCAGCATTTATGCTAATGGCCCTTCTGGCTGCTGTGAGCTGATAGGTTTTTGTAATTTGGGTTTGCATGTCTTTGAAAATTCGTAAAACTCATCATTTTTCTCCACCGTTTTCTTTTCTGTTAAAAAAAAGGAAACAATTGGGAGTACAATAGAACTCTTGAAATTGTGTTCTTGGAAGGTTGCCCTCTTTGGAAATTTTTGGTCGATTTTCCACCCCAGAATTTTTTTAGAAAGCAGGTGTCTCTTACCGAACTGCAAGTTTGGTGAATATTTAGTGACCTTTAGCAATGGGTTTAAAGCTGCTGTTGTAGGAAGTGGCCTCAAGCAGGAAGCATATCTCCATTCCCATATCTGGGTACTAGGGCAGCAGAGCCTTTCTGGAAGTCGTGTTCCTAGTTTGTAAATTACATTGGAATGTGCATGGAGAAAGCCCCATAAGTTTATGTCTCATTATTTCTTCTTGGTTTTAAAATTTTTTTTAATTGGGGTAAAACTTAGAATATTGTTTGTCCTAGGTGTACACCATCTGGTTCGTTTGTACATTATATATGTCTATTCAAGTACAGATACTCTTCCCATGTAAAATGTTACTGAGGGTTCCGCAGACCTCCCTTGCTATATGGTTGGTCTTTTTGAGATATGGATATAATATGTGTTTGTATACATAGAGTAACACTAATCTTCATTTATCCATTCCCCCCACCTTTCCTTTTAGATGAGCATAGTTTGTTTTCTAAGTCTGTGAGTGTCTTTCTCTGTGGAAATATGTTCCTTTGTGTCAGTTATTAGATAACGCCTATAAGTGATATCATAGAATATAGGTCTTTTGCTTTCCGACTTACCTCGTTTCGTGATTATCTCCAGACTCATTTGTGGTGCCTCAGAGAGCAGTGGTTCATTGTTTTCCATGGCTATTATTCCATTGTGTACATGGACCACTTCTTCTTTATCCATTTACCGGTTGTTGGGCATTTTGATTGCTTCACTGTCTTGGCTATTGTGAATAAGGCTGCACTGCAGCTTTTGCGGCCTGTGTCTTCTCGATTCTTGTCTTCTCAAGTGAGAGGTCCATTGGTGCGCCTGCTGGATTGAATGGTACCTCCATTTTTACTTTTAAACACAGCTCCTTTCTGTTCTCATTATTGGCTGTTACCCCTTTACGTCTCACCAGCAGGTAGAGGGTACACAGTTCCCTAAAACCCCTTCAGCATTTATTGTTTGTAGACTTTTTGCTCATGGTCAGTCGACTGGTGTAAGTTGAAACTTTTTGTAGATTAGATTGCATGGGTCTAACACTCCCTGAGGTTGAGCTTTTATCCATTTTCCTTTTTTTTAAAAGAGCGTGAGTAAAACTTAACTCTTCATACTCTCTTCTTGAAACATTTGCCTGTTTTGAATTGTTTTGTCCATTCCCTCCTTCAGCACAATTTTTTAGGGCAGGTGTCCTTTACAGCCCTGAGTCCTTGGGAATGTTAAGTGACCATTAGCTGTGAGTTTAAAGCTGCTCTTGCAGGAAACGGCCACAAGGTGGCAGCATTTCCCCTTTACCATATTTGGTTACTAGGGAAACAGAGCCTTAATGGAAGTGGTGTTGTAGGTTGTAAATTAGAATGGAATGTGCCAGGGAAAAGCCCTTTAAGTTTATGTCTCATTACTTCTTGTTCATATTTGTAGTTTACTTTTTATTTTTTATCCCAGTAAATATGATTACAATGGTTTGTTTGTTCTAGGTGTGCAAGATGTGGTTCTTTCACACATATACATGTATCTATTCTTCCTCGCATCCTTTTCCCATGTAGGTTATGACACAATGTTGAGTAGTCTTCTCCTGGTCTTCCGTACGTCTTTGGTGGTTATATATTTCACATGGTTTGTATATCTCTGTTAACCCCAATGTGGCAATGTATCCAATCCTCATCCCTTTCTATTTGGTGAACCATAAGTTTTTTAATGAATCTGTGATTGCCTTTCTCTGTGGAAATATCTTCATTGGTATCAATTTTTAAGTAACTCTTAAAAGTGATATGATAGGATATGTGTCTTTTGCTTTCTCACTTACTACACGTGGTGTGATTACGTCTAGACTCATCTATGGTGCTGCAAACGGCATTGTTTCATTTTTTTCACTAGCGAATATTCCATCTGTACATGGAGGAGTTCTTCTTTGTCCATCCATCTGTTGGTGGACTTTTTGGTTACTTCCATATCTTGGCTATTGTAATACTGTGCAGTGCAGATTTGCCTGCCTGTGTCTTTCCAATTCTCTCTTCTTAGGTTTTACGTCGAGGAGTGGGCCTGCTGGATCATATAGTAGCTCAACGTTTACCTTTTTAAGGCACCTCCATTCTGTTCTCATTCGTGGCCCTTTCCAAGTTACGTCCCCTTTGAAGTTGAGGGTATGCATTTCTCCACAACACCTTCAGCATTTATTGTTTGTAGTTTTCTTGCTGATGTTTATTCTGACAAGTGTGAGCTGATACCTCTCTGTGGTTGAATTCGAATGTGCCACATAATCTGTTGAAATTGAGCTTTAAGGCATGTCCTTTTCTATTTTTCAAGCTGTGATTACCCCTTAGTTCTTCAAAGTGTTCTCTTTAAGTATGTGTCACATTTTGAAATGTTTTGGCCTCTACCTCCCTCAAGACATTTTGAGGGCCTGTTTCATTTACAGTTCTGCAGTACTTGTTCCTATGAAGTGACCATTAGCACAGGCTTTAAAGCTGCTTTTGCAGGTAACTGCCAGAGGGCGGCAGCCTTTCTATGTCCCCCACCCTGGTAACTAGGGAAAAGCCCTTGCGGCCTGTGGTGTTTCTCGGTTATAAATTAGAGTGGAGTGTGCCCGGACAAACCCACACAAGCTGATGTCTCCTTACTTTTGTTGGATTTTTACATTTAATTTTTATTTTTTATTGGAGTAATTTTCCACTGTGTACGTGGACCACTTCTACTTTGTGCATTCCTCGGTTGATGGACATTTTCATTGCTTCCAAGTGTTGGCTGTGGTAAATATTGTTGGAGTGCAGGATTGCCAGGCTGTGACTTTTCGATTCTCATTTTCTCAGGTGATAGGCCCAGCAGTGGGTGTGATTGATTGACTGGTAGCACCGTGTTTCCCTTTTCAAAGCACCTTCTTTGTGTTTTCATTAGTGGCTCTTACCACGTCCCCCTTAGAATCCAGGGTACGCATTTCTCCACAATCGCTTCAGCATTTATTGTTTGCAGCATTTATGCTAATGGCCCTTCTGGCTGCTGTGAGCTGATAGGTTTTTGTAATTTGGGTTTGCATGTCTTTGAAAATTCGTAAAACTCATCATTTTTCTCCACCGTTTTCTTTTCTGTTAAAAAAAAGGAAACAATTGGGAGTACAATAGAACTCTTGAAATTGTGTTCTTGGAAGGTTGCCCTCTTTGGAAATTTTTGGTCGATTTTCCACCCCAGAATTTTTTTAGAAAGCAGGTGTCTCTTACCGAACTGCAAGTTTGGTGAATATTTAGTGACCTTTAGCAATGGGTTTAAAGCTGCTGTTGTAGGAAGTGGCCTCAAGCAGGAAGCATATCTCCATTCCCATATCTGGGTACTAGGGCAGCAGAGCCTTTCTGGAAGTCGTGTTCCTAGTTTGTAAATTACATTGGAATGTGCATGGAGAAAGCCCCATAAGTTTATGTCTCATTATTTCTTCTTGGTTTTAAAATTTTTTTTAATTGGGGTAAAACTTAGAATATTGTTTGTCCTAGGTGTACACCATCTGGTTCGTTTGTACATTATATATGTCTATTCAAGTACAGATACTCTTCCCATGTAAAATGTTACTGAGGGTTCCGCAGACCTCCCTTGCTATATGGTTGGTCTTTTTGAGATATGGATATAATATGTGTTTGTATACATAGAGTAACACTAATCTTCATTTATCCATTCCCCCCACCTTTCCTTTTAGATGAGCATAGTTTGTTTTCTAAGTCTGTGAGTGTCTTTCTCTGTGGAAATATGTTCCTTTGTGTCAGTTATTAGATAACGCCTATAAGTGATATCATAGAATATAGGTCTTTTGCTTTCCGACTTACCTCGTTTCGTGATTATCTCCAGACTCATTTGTGGTGCCTCAGAGAGCAGTGGTTCATTGTTTTCCATGGCTATTATTCCATTGTGTACATGGACCACTTCTTCTTTATCCATTTACCGGTTGTTGGGCATTTTGATTGCTTCACTGTCTTGGCTATTGTGAATAAGGCTGCACTGCAGCTTTTGCGGCCTGTGTCTTCTCGATTCTTGTCTTCTCAAGTGAGAGGTCCATTGGTGCGCCTGCTGGATTGAATGGTACCTCCATTTTTACTTTTAAACACAGCTCCTTTCTGTTCTCATTATTGGCTGTTACCCCTTTACGTCTCACCAGCAGGTAGAGGGTACACAGTTCCCTAAAACCCCTTCAGCATTTATTGTTTGTAGACTTTTTGCTCATGGTCAGTCGACTGGTGTAAGTTGAAACTTTTTGTAGATTAGATTGCATGGGTCTAACACTCCCTGAGGTTGAGCTTTTATCCATTTTCCTTTTTTTTAAAAGAGCGTGAGTAAAACTTAACTCTTCATACTCTCTTCTTGAAACATTTGCCTGTTTTGAATTGTTTTGTCCATTCCCTCCTTCAGCACAATTTTTTAGGGCAGGTGTCCTTTACAGCCCTGAGTCCTTGGGAATGTTAAGTGACCATTAGCTGTGAGTTTAAAGCTGCTCTTGCAGGAAACGGCCACAAGGTGGCAGCATTTCCCCTTTACCATATTTGGTTACTAGGGAAACAGAGCCTTAATGGAAGTGGTGTTGTAGGTTGTAAATTAGAATGGAATGTGCCAGGGAAAAGCCCTTTAAGTTTATGTCTCATTACTTCTTGTTCATATTTGTAGTTTACTTTTTATTTTTTATCCCAGTAAATATGATTACAATGGTTTGTTTGTTCTAGGTGTGCAAGATGTGGTTCTTTCACACATATACATGTATCTATTCTTCCTCGCATCCTTTTCCCATGTAGGTTATGACACAATGTTGAGTAGTCTTCTCCTGGTCTTCCGTACGTCTTTGGTGGTTATATATTTCACATGGTTTGTATATCTCTGTTAACCCCAATGTGGCAATGTATCCAATCCTCATCCCTTTCTATTTGGTGAACCATAAGTTTTTTAATGAATCTGTGATTGCCTTTCTCTGTGGAAATATCTTCATTGGTATCAATTTTTAAGTAACTCTTAAAAGTGATATGATAGGATATGTGTCTTTTGCTTTCTCACTTACTACACGTGGTGTGATTACGTCTAGACTCATCTATGGTGCTGCAAACGGCATTGTTTCATTTTTTTCACTAGCGAATATTCCATCTGTACATGGAGGAGTTCTTCTTTGTCCATCCATCTGTTGGTGGACTTTTTGGTTACTTCCATATCTTGGCTATTGTAATACTGTGCAGTGCAGATTTGCCTGCCTGTGTCTTTCCAATTCTCTCTTCTTAGGTTTTACGTCGAGGAGTGGGCCTGCTGGATCATATAGTAGCTCAACGTTTACCTTTTTAAGGCACCTCCATTCTGTTCTCATTCGTGGCCCTTTCCAAGTTACGTCCCCTTTGAAGTTGAGGGTATGCATTTCTCCACAACACCTTCAGCATTTATTGTTTGTAGTTTTCTTGCTGATGTTTATTCTGACAAGTGTGAGCTGATACCTCTCTGTGGTTGAATTCGAATGTGCCACATAATCTGTTGAAATTGAGCTTTAAGGCATGTCCTTTTCTATTTTTCAAGCTGTGATTACCCCTTAGTTCTTCAAAGTGTTCTCTTTAAGTATGTGTCACATTTTGAAATGTTTTGGCCTCTACCTCCCTCAAGACATTTTGAGGGCCTGTTTCATTTACAGTTCTGCAGTACTTGTTCCTATGAAGTGACCATTAGCACAGGCTTTAAAGCTGCTTTTGCAGGTAACTGCCAGAGGGCGGCAGCCTTTCTATGTCCCCCACCCTGGTAACTAGGGAAAAGCCCTTGCGGCCTGTGGTGTTTCTCGGTTATAAATTAGAGTGGAGTGTGCCCGGACAAACCCACACAAGCTGATGTCTCCTTACTTTTGTTGGATTTTTACATTTAATTTTTATTTTTTATTGGAGTAATTTTCCACTGTGTACGTGGACCACTTCTACTTTGTGCATTCCTCGGTTGATGGACATTTTCATTGCTTCCAAGTGTTGGCTGTGGTAAATATTGTTGGAGTGCAGGATTGCCAGGCTGTGACTTTTCGATTCTCATTTTCTCAGGTGATAGGCCCAGCAGTGGGTGTGATTGATTGACTGGTAGCACCGTGTTTCCCTTTTCAAAGCACCTTCTTTGTGTTTTCATTAGTGGCTCTTACCACGTCCCCCTTAGAATCCAGGGTACGCATTTCTCCACAATCGCTTCAGCATTTATTGTTTGCAGCATTTATGCTAATGGCCCTTCTGGCTGCTGTGAGCTGATAGGTTTTTGTAATTTGGGTTTGCATGTCTTTGAAAATTCGTAAAACTCATCATTTTTCTCCACCGTTTTCTTTTCTGTTAAAAAAAAGGAAACAATTGGGAGTACAATAGAACTCTTGAAATTGTGTTCTTGGAAGGTTGCCCTCTTTGGAAATTTTTGGTCGATTTTCCACCCCAGAATTTTTTTAGAAAGCAGGTGTCTCTTACCGAACTGCAAGTTTGGTGAATATTTAGTGACCTTTAGCAATGGGTTTAAAGCTGCTGTTGTAGGAAGTGGCCTCAAGCAGGAAGCATATCTCCATTCCCATATCTGGGTACTAGGGCAGCAGAGCCTTTCTGGAAGTCGTGTTCCTAGTTTGTAAATTACATTGGAATGTGCATGGAGAAAGCCCCATAAGTTTATGTCTCATTATTTCTTCTTGGTTTTAAAATTTTTTTTAATTGGGGTAAAACTTAGAATATTGTTTGTCCTAGGTGTACACCATCTGGTTCGTTTGTACATTATATGTCTATTCAAGTACAGATACTCTTCCCATGTAAAATGTTACTGAGGGTTCCGCAGACCTCCCTTGCTATATGGTTGGTCTTTTTGAGATATGGATATAATATGTGTTTGTATACATAGAGTAACACTAATCTTAATTTATCCATTCCCCCCACCTTTCCTTTTAGATGAGCATAGTTTGTTTTCTAAGTCTGTGAGTGTCTTTCTCTGTGGAAATATGTTCCTTTGTGTCAGTTATTAGATAACGCCTATAAGTGATATCATAGAATATAGGTCTTTTGCTTTCCGACTTACCTCGTTTCGTGATTATCTCCAGACTCATTTGTGGTGCCTCAGAGAGCAGTGGTTCATTGTTTTCCATGGCTATTATTCCATTGTGTACATGGACCACTTCTTCTTTATCCATTTACCGGTTGTTGGGCATTTTGATTGCTTCACTGTCTTGGCTATTGTGAATAAGGCTGCACTGCAGCTTTTGCGGCCTGTGTCTTCTCGATTCTTGTCTTCTCAAGTGAGAGGTCCATTGGTGCGCCTGCTGGATTGAATGGTACCTCCATTTTTACTTTTAAACACAGCTCCTTTCTGTTCTCATTATTGGCTGTTACCCCTTTACGTCTCACCAGCAGGTAGAGGGTACACAGTTCCCTAAAACCCCTTCAGCATTTATTGTTTGTAGACTTTTTGCTCATGGTCAGTCGACTGGTGTAAGTTGAAACTTTTTGTAGATTAGATTGCATGGGTCTAACACTCCCTGAGGTTGAGCTTTTATCCATTTTCCTTTTTTTTAAAAGAGCGTGAGTAAAACTTAACTCTTCATACTCTCTTCTTGAAACATTTGCCTGTTTTGAATTGTTTTGTCCATTCCCTCCTTCAGCACAATTTTTTAGGGCAGGTGTCCTTTACAGCCCTGAGTCCTTGGGAATGTTAAGTGACCATTAGCTGTGAGTTTAAAGCTGCTCTTGCAGGAAACGGCCACAAGGTGGCAGCATTTCCCCTTTACCATATTTGGTTACTAGGGAAACAGAGCCTTAATGGAAGTGGTGTTGTAGGTTGTAAATTAGAATGGAATGTGCCAGGGAAAAGCCCTTTAAGTTTATGTCTCCTTACTTCTTGTTCATATTTGTAGTTTACTTTTTATTTTTTATCCCAGCAAATATGATTCCAATGGTTTGTTTGTTCTAGGTGTGCAAGATGTGGTTCTTTCACACATATACATGTATCTATTCTTCCTCGCATCCTTTTCCCATGTAGGTTATGACACAATGTTGAGTAGTCTTCTCCTGGTCTTCCGTACGTCTTTGGTGGTTATATATTTCACATGGTTTGTATATCTCTGTTAACCCCAATGTGGCAATGTATCCAATCCTCATCCCTTTCTATTTGGTGAACCATAAGTTTTTTAATGAATCTGTGATTGCCTTTCTCTGTGGAAATATCTTCATTGGTATCAATTTTTAAGTAACTCTTAAAAGTGATATGATAGGATATGTGTCTTTTGCTTTCTCACTTACTACACGTGGCGTGATTACGTCTAGACTCATCTATGGTGCTGCAAACGGCATTGTTTCATTTTTTTCACTAGCGAATATTCCATCTGTACATGGAGGAGTTCTTCTTTGTCCATCCATCTGTTGGTGGACTTTTTGGTTACTTCCATATCTTGGCTATTGTAATACTGTGCAGTGCAGATTTGCCTGCCTGTGTCTTTCCAATTCTCTCTTCTTAGGTTTTACGTCGAGGAGTGGGCCTGCTGGATCATATAGTAGCTCAACGTTTACCTTTTTAAGGCACCTCCATTCTGTTCTCATTCGTGGCCCTTTCCAAGTTACGTCCCCTTTGAAGTTGAGGGTATGCATTTCTCCACAACACCTTCAGCATTTATTGTTTGTAGTTTTCTTGCTGATGTTTATTCTGACAAGTGTGAGCTGATACCTCTCTGTGGTTGAATTCGAATGTGCCACATAATCTGTTGAAATTGAGCTTTAAGGCATGTCCTTTTCTATTTTTCAAGCTGTGATTACCCCTTAGTTCTTCAAAGTGTTCTCTTTAAGTATGTGTCACATTTTGAAATGTTTTGGCCTCTACCTCCCTCAAGACATTTTGAGGGCCTGTTTCATTTACAGTTCTGCAGTACTTGTTCCTATGAAGTGACCATTAGCACAGGCTTTAAAGCTGCTTTTGCAGGTAACTGCCAGAGGGCGGCAGCCTTTCTATGTCCCCCACCCTGGTAACTAGGGAAAAGCCCTTGCGGCCTGTGGTGTTTCTCGGTTATAAATTAGAGTGGAGTGTGCCCGGACAAACCCACACAAGCTGATGTCTCCTTACTTTTGTTGGATTTTTACATTTAATTTTTATTTTTTATTGGAGTAATTTTCCACTGTGTACGTGGACCACTTCTACTTTGTGCATTCCTCGGTTGATGGACATTTTCATTGCTTCCAAGTGTTGGCTGTGGTAAATATTGTTGGAGTGCAGGATTGCCAGGCTGTGACTTTTCGATTCTCATTTTCTCAGGTGATAGGCCCAGCAGTGGGTGTGATTGATTGACTGGTAGCACCGTGTTTCCCTTTTCAAAGCACCTTCTTTGTGTTTTCATTAGTGGCTCTTACCACGTCCCCCTTAGAATCCAGGGTACGCATTTCTCCACAATCGCTTCAGCATTTATTGTTTGCAGCATTTATGCTAATGGCCCTTCTGGCTGCTGTGAGCTGATAGGTTTTTGTAATTTGGGTTTGCATGTCTTTGAAAATTCGTAAAACTCATCATTTTTCTCCACCGTTTTCTTTTCTGTTAAAAAAAAGGAAACAATTGGGAGTACAATAGAACTCTTGAAATTGTGTTCTTGGAAGGTTGCCCTCTTTGGAAATTTTTGGTCGATTTTCCACCCCAGAATTTTTTTAGAAAGCAGGTGTCTCTTACCGAACTGCAAGTTTGGTGAATATTTAGTGACCTTTAGCAATGGGTTTAAAGCTGCTGTTGTAGGAAGTGGCCTCAAGCAGGAAGCATATCTCCATTCCCATATCTGGGTACTAGGGCAGCAGAGCCTTTCTGGAAGTCGTGTTCCTAGTTTGTAAATTACATTGGAATGTGCATGGAGAAAGCCCCATAAGTTTATGTCTCATTATTTCTTCTTGGTTTTAAAATTTTTTTTAATTGGGGTAAAACTTAGAATATTGTTTGTCCTAGGTGTACACCATCTGGTTCGTTTGTACATTATATATGTCTATTCAAGTACAGATACTCTTCCCATGTAAAATGTTACTGAGGGTTCCGCAGACCTCCCTTGCTATATGGTTGGTCTTTTTGAGATATGGATATAATATGTGTTTGTATACATAGAGTAACACTAATCTTCATTTATCCATTCCCCCCACCTTTCCTTTTAGATGAGCATAGTTTGTTTTCTAAGTCTGTGAGTGTCTTTCTCTGTGGAAATATGTTCCTTTGTGTCAGTTATTAGATAACGCCTATAAGTGATATCATAGAATATAGGTCTTTTGCTTTCCGACTTACCTCGTTTCGTGATTATCTCCAGACTCATTTGTGGTGCCTCAGAGAGCAGTGGTTCATTGTTTTCCATGGCTATTATTCCATTGTGTACATGGACCACTTCTTCTTTATCCATTTACCGGTTGTTGGGCATTTTGATTGCTTCACTGTCTTGGCTATTGTGAATAAGGCTGCACTGCAGCTTTTGCGGCCTGTGTCTTCTCGATTCTTGTCTTCTCAAGTGAGAGGTCCATTGGTGCGCCTGCTGGATTGAATGGTACCTCCATTTTTACTTTTAAACACAGCTCCTTTCTGTTCTCATTATTGGCTGTTACCCCTTTACGTCTCACCAGCAGGTAGAGGGTACACAGTTCCCTAAAACCCCTTCAGCATTTATTGTTTGTAGACTTTTTGCTCATGGTCAGTCGACTGGTGTAAGTTGAAACTTTTTGTAGATTAGATTGCATGGGTCTAACACTCCCTGAGGTTGAGCTTTTATCCATTTTCCTTTTTTTTAAAAGAGCGTGAGTAAAACTTAACTCTTCATACTCTCTTCTTGAAACATTTGCCTGTTTTGAATTGTTTTGTCCATTCCCTCCTTCAGCACAATTTTTTAGGGCAGGTGTCCTTTACAGCCCTGAGTCCTTGGGAATGTTAAGTGACCATTAGCTGTGAGTTTAAAGCTGCTCTTGCAGGAAACGGCCACAAGGTGGCAGCATTTCCCCTTTACCATATTTGGTTACTAGGGAAACAGAGCCTTAATGGAAGTGGTGTTGTAGGTTGTAAATTAGAATGGAATGTGCCAGGGAAAAGCCCTTTAAGTTTATGTCTCATTACTTCTTGTTCATATTTGTAGTTTACTTTTTATTTTTTATCCCAGTAAATATGATTACAATGGTTTGTTTGTTCTAGGTGTGCAAGATGTGGTTCTTTCACACATATACATGTATCTATTCTTCCTCGCATCCTTTTCCCATGTAGGTTATGACACAATGTTGAGTAGTCTTCTCCTGGTCTTCCGTACGTCTTTGGTGGTTATATATTTCACATGGTTTGTATATCTCTGTTAACCCCAATGTGGCAATGTATCCAATCCTCATCCCTTTCTATTTGGTGAACCATAAGTTTTTTAATGAATCTGTGATTGCCTTTCTCTGTGGAAATATCTTCATTGGTATCAATTTTTAAGTAACTCTTAAAAGTGATATGATAGGATATGTGTCTTTTGCTTTCTCACTTACTACACGTGGTGTGATTACGTCTAGACTCATCTATGGTGCTGCAAACGGCATTGTTTCATTTTTTTCACTAGCGAATATTCCATCTGTACATGGAGGAGTTCTTCTTTGTCCATCCATCTGTTGGTGGACTTTTTGGTTACTTCCATATCTTGGCTATTGTAATACTGTGCAGTGCAGATTTGCCTGCCTGTGTCTTTCCAATTCTCTCTTCTTAGGTTTTACGTCGAGGAGTGGGCCTGCTGGATCATATAGTAGCTCAACGTTTACCTTTATAAGGCACCTCCATTCTGTTCTCATTCGTGGCCCTTTCCAAGTTACGTCCCCTTTGAAGTTGAGGGTATGCATTTCTCCACAACACCTTCAGCATTTATTGTTTGTAGTTTTCTTGCTGATGTTTATTCTGACAAGTGTGAGCTGATACCTCTCTGTGGTTGAATTCGAATGTGCCACATAATCTGTTGAAATTGAGCTTTAAGGCATGTCCTTTTCTATTTTTCAAGCTGTGATTACCCCTTAGTTCTTCAAAGTGTTCTCTTTAAGTATGTGTCACATTTTGAAATGTTTTGGCCTCTACCTCCCTCAAGACATTTTGAGGGCCTGTTTCATTTACAGTTCTGCAGTACTTGTTCCTATGAAGTGACCATTAGCACAGGCTTTAAAGCTGCTTTTGCAGGTAACTGCCAGAGGGCGGCAGCCTTTCTATGTCCCCCACCCTGGTAACTAGGGAAAAGCCCTTGCGGCCTGTGGTGTTTCTTGGTTATAAATTAGAGTGGAGTGTGCCCGGACAAACCCACACAAGCTGATGTCTCCTTACTTTTGTTGGATTTTTACATTTAATTTTTATTTTTTATTGGAGTAATTTTCCACTGTGTACGTGGACCACTTCTACTTTGTGCATTCCTCGGTTGATGGACATTTTCATTGCTTCCAAGTGTTGGCTGTGGTAAATATTGTTGGAGTGCAGGATTGCCAGGCTGTGACTTTTCGATTCTCATTTTCTCAGGTGATAGGCCCAGCAGTGGGTGTGATTGATTGACTGGTAGCACCGTGTTTCCCTTTTCAAAGCACCTTCTTTGTGTTTTCATTAGTGGCTCTTACCACGTCCCCCTTAGAATCCAGGGTACGCATTTCTCCACAATCGCTTCAGCATTTATTGTTTGCAGCATTTATGCTAATGGCCCTTCTGGCTGCTGTGAGCTGATAGGTTTTTGTAATTTGGGTTTGCATGTCTTTGAAAATTCGTAAAACTCATCATTTTTCTCCACCGTTTTCTTTTCTGTTAAAAAAAAGGAAACAATTGGGAGTACAATAGAACTCTTGAAATTGTGTTCTTGGAAGGTTGCCCTCTTTGGAAATTTTTGGTCGATTTTCCACCCCAGAATTTTTTTAGAAAGCAGGTGTCTCTTACCGAACTGCAAGTTTGGTGAATATTTAGTGACCTTTAGCAATGGGTTTAAAGCTGCTGTTGTAGGAAGTGGCCTCAAGCAGGAAGCATATCTCCATTCCCATATCTGGGTACTAGGGCAGCAGAGCCTTTCTGGAAGTCGTGTTCCTAGTTTGTAAATTACATTGGAATGTGCATGGAGAAAGCCCCATAAGTTTATGTCTCATTATTTCTTCTTGGTTTTAAAATTTTTTTTAATTGGGGTAAAACTTAGAATATTGTTTGTCCTAGGTGTACACCATCTGGTTCGTTTGTACATTATATATGTCTATTCAAGTACAGATCCTCTTCCCATGTAAAATGTTACTGACGGTTCCGCAGACCTCCCTTGCTATATGGTTGGTCTTTTTGAGATATGGATATAATATGTGTTTGTATACATAGAGTAACACTAATCTTCATTTATCCATTCCCCCCACCTTTCCTTTTAGATGAGCATAGTTTGTTTTCTAAGTCTGTGAGTGTCTTTCTCTGTGGAAATATGTTCCTTTGTGTCAGTTATTAGATAACGCCTATAAGTGATATCATAGAATATAGGTCTTTTGCTTTCCGACTTACCTCGTTTCGTGATTATCTCCAGACTCATTTGTGGTGCCTCAGAGAGCAGTGGTTCATTGTTTTCCATGGCTATTATTCCATTGTGTACATGGACCACTTCTTCTTTATCCATTTACCGGTTGTTGGGCATTTTGATTGCTTCACTGTCTTGGCTATTGTGAATAAGGCTGCACTGCAGCTTTTGCGGCCTGTGTCTTCTCGATTCTTGTCTTCTCAAGTGAGAGGTCCATTGGTGCGCCTGCTGGATTGAATGGTACCTCCATTTTTACTTTTAAACACAGCTCCTTTCTGTTCTCATTATTGGCTGTTACCCCTTTACGTCTCACCAGCAGGTAGAGGGTACACAGTTCCCTAAAACCCCTTCAGCATTTATTGTTTGTAGACTTTTTGCTCATGGTCAGTCGACTGGTGTAAGTTGAAACTTTTTGTAGATTAGATTGCATGGGTCTAACACTCCCTGAGGTTGAGCTTTTATCCATTTTCCTTTTTTTTAAAAGAGCGTGAGTAAAACTTAACTCTTCATACTCTCTTCTTGAAACATTTGCCTGTTTTGAATTGTTTTGTCCATTCCCTCCTTCAGCACAATTTTTTAGGGCAGGTGTCCTTTACAGCCGTGAGTCCTTGGGAATGTTAAGTGACCATTAGCTGTGAGTTTAAAGCTGTTCTTGCAGGAAACGGCCACAAGGTGGCAGCATTTCCCCTTTACCATATTTGGTTACTAGGGAAACAGAGCCTTAATGGAAGTGGTGTTGTAGGTTGTAAATTAGAATGGAATGTGCCAGGGAAAAGCCCTTTAAGTTTATGTCTCATTACTTCTTGTTCATATTTGTAGTTTACTTTTTATTTTTTATCCCAGTAAATATGATTCCAATGGTTTGTTTGTTCTAGGTGTGCAAGATGTGGTTCTTTCACACATATACATGTATCTATTCTTCCTCGCATCCTTTTCCCATGTAGGTTATGACACAATGTTGAGTAGTCTTCTCCTGGTCTTCCGTACGTCTTTGGTGGTTATATATTTCACATGGTTTGTATATCTCTGTTAACCCCAATGTGGCAATGTATCCAATCCTCATCCCTTTCTATTTGGTGAACCATAAGTTTTTTAATGAATCTGTGATTGCCTTTCTCTGTGGAAATATCTTCATTGGTATCAATTTTTAAGTAACTCTTAAAAGTGATATGATAGGATATGTGTCTTTTGCTTTCTCACTTACTACACGTGGCGTGATTACGTCTAGACTCATCTATGGTGCTGCAAACGGCATTGTTTCATTTTTTTCACTAGCGAATATTCCATCTGTACATGGAGGAGTTCTTCTTTGTCCATCCATCTGTTGGTGGACTTTTTGGTTACTTCCATATCTTGGCTATTGTAATACTGTGCAGTGCAGATTTGCCTGCCTGTGTCTTTCCAATTCTCTCTTCTTAGGTTTTACGTCGAGGAGTGGGCCTGCTGGATCATATAGTAGCTCAACGTTTACCTTTTTAAGGCACCTCCATTCTGTTCTCATTCGTGGCCCTTTCCAAGTTACGTCCCCTTTGAAGTTGAGGGTATGCATTTCTCCACAACACCTTCAGCATTTATTGTTTGTAGTTTTCTTGCTGATGTTTATTCTGACAAGTGTGAGCTGATACCTCTCTGTGGTTGAATTCGAATGTGCCACATAATCTGTTGAAATTGAGCTTTAAGGCATGTCCTTTTCTATTTTTCAAGCTGTGATTACCCCTTAGTTCTTCAAAGTGTTCTCTTTAAGTATGTGTCACATTTTGAAATGTTTTGGCCTCTACCTCCCTCAAGACATTTTGAGGGCCTGTTTCATTTACAGTTCTGCAGTACTTGTTCCTATGAAGTGACCATTAGCACAGGCTTTAAAGCTGCTTTTGCAGGTAACTGCCAGAGGGCGGCAGCCTTTCTATGTCCCCCACCCTGGTAACTAGGGAAAAGCCCTTGCGGCCTGTGGTGTTTCTCGGTTATAAATTAGAGTGGAGTGTGCCCGGACAAACCCACACAAGCTGATGTCTCCTTACTTTTGTTGGATTTTTACATTTAATTTTTATTTTTTATTGGAGTAATTTTCCACTGTGTACGTGGACCACTTCTACTTTGTGCATTCCTCGGTTGATGGACATTTTCATTGCTTCCAAGTGTTGGCTATGGTAAATATTGTTGGAGTGCAGGATTGCCAGGCTGTGACTTTTCGATTCTCATTTTCTCAGGTGATAGGCCCAGCAGTGGGTGTGATTGATTGACTGGTAGCACCGTGTTTCCCTTTTCAAAGCACCTTCTTTGTGTTTTCATTAGTGGCTCTTACCACGTCCCCCTTAGAATCCAGGGTACGCATTTCTCCACAATCGCTTCAGCATTTATTGTTTGCAGCATTTATGCTAATGGCCCTTCTGGCTGCTGTGAGCTGATAGGTTTTTGTAATTTGGGTTTGCATGTCTTTGAAAATTCGTAAAACTCATCATTTTTCTCCACCGTTTTCTTTTCTGTTAAAAAAAAGGAAACAATTGGGAGTACAATAGAACTCTTGAAATTGTGTTCTTGGAAGGTTGCCCTCTTTGGAAATTTTTGGTCGATTTTCCACCCCAGAATTTTTTTAGAAAGCAGGTGTCTCTTACCGAACTGCAAGTTTGGTGAATATTTAGTGACCTTTAGCAATGGGTTTAAAGCTGCTGTTGTAGGAAGTGGCCTCAAGCAGGAAGCATATCTCCATTCCCATATCTGGGTACTAGGGCAGCAGAGCCTTTCTGGAAGTCGTGTTCCTAGTTTGTAAATTACATTGGAATGTGCATGGAGAAAGCCCCATAAGTTTATGTCTCATTATTTCTTCTTGGTTTTAAAATTTTTTTTAATTGGGGTAAAACTTAGAATATTGTTTGTCCTAGGTGTACACCATCTGGTTCGTTTGTACATTATATATGTCTATTCAAGTACAGATACTCTTCCCATGTAAAATGTTACTGAGGGTTCCGCAGACCTCCCTTGCTATATGGTTGGTCTTTTTGAGATATGGATATAATATGTGTTTGTATACATAGAGTAACACTAATCTTCATTTATCCATTCCCCCCACCTTTCCTTTTAGATGAGCATAGTTTGTTTTCTAAGTCTGTGAGTGTCTTTCTCTGTGGAAATATGTTCCTTTGTGTCAGTTATTAGATAACGCCTATAAGTGATATCATAGAATATAGGTCTTTTGCTTTCCGACTTACCTCATGTTTTGTGATTATCTCCAGACTCATTTGTGGTGCCTGAGAGAGCAGTGGTTCATTGTTTTCCATGGCTATTATTCCATTGTGTACATGGACCACTTCTTCTTTATCCATTTACCGGTTGTTGGGCATTTTGATTGCTTCAGTGTCTTGGCTATTGTGAATAAGGCTGCACTGCAGCTTTTGCGGCCTGTGTCTTCTCGATTCTTGTCTTCTCAAGTGAGAGGTCCATTGGTGCGCCTGCTGGATTGAATGGTACCTCCATTTTTACTTTTAAACACAGCTCCTTTCTGTTCTCATTATTGGCTGTTACCCCTTTACGTCTCACCAGCAGGTAGAGGGTACACAGTTCCCTAAAACCCCTTCAGCATTTATTGTTTGTAGACTTTTTGCTCATGGTCAGTCGACTGGTGTAAGTTGAAACTTTTTGTAGATTAGATTGCATGGGTCTAACACTCCCTGAGGTTGAGCTTTTATCCATTTTCCTTTTTTTTAAAAGAGCGTGAGTAAAACTTAACTCTTCATACTCTCTTCTTGAAACATTTGCCTGTTTTGAATTGTTTTGTCCATTCCCTCCTTCAGCACAATGTTTTAGGGCAGGTGTCCTTTACAGCCCTGAGTCCTTGGGAATGTTAAGTGACCATTAGCTGTGAGTTTAAAGCTGCTCTTGCAGGAAACGGCCACAAGGTGGCAGCATTTCCCCATTACCATATTTGGTTACTAGGGAAACAGAGCCTTAATGGAAGTGGTGTTGTAGGTTGTAAATTAGAATGGAATGTGCCAGGGAAAAGCCCTTTAAGTTTATGTCTCCTTACTTCTTGTTCATATTTGTAGTTTACTTTTTATTTTTTATCCCAGCAAATATGATTACAATGGTTTGTTTGTTCTAGGTGTGCAAGATGTGGTTCTTTCACACATATACATGTATCTATTCTTCCTCGCATCCTTTTCCCATGTAGGTTATGACACAATGTTGAGTAGTCTTCTCCTGGTCTTCCGTACGTCTTTGGTGGTTATATATTTCACATGGTTTGTATATCTCTGTTAACCCCAATGTGGCAATGTATCCAATCCTCATCCCTTTCTATTTGGTGAACCATAAGTTTTTTAATGAATCTGTGATTGCCTTTCTCTGTGGAAATATCTTCATTGGTATCAATTTTTAAGTAACTCTTAAAAGTGATATGATAGGATATGTGTCTTTTGCTTTCTCACTTACTACACATGGCGTGATTACGTCTAGACTCATCTATGGTGCTGCAAACGGCATTGTTTCATTTTTTTCACTAGCGAATATTCCATCTGTACATGGAGGAGTTCTTCTTTGTCCATCCATCTGTTGGTGGACTTTTTGGTTACTTCCATATCTTGGCTATTGTAATACTGTGCAGTGCAGATTTGCCTGCCTGTGTCTTTCCAATTCTCTCTTCTTAGGTTTTACGTCGAGGAGTGGGCCTGCTGGATCATATAGTAGCTCAACGTTTACCTTTTTAAGGCACCTCCATTCTGTTCTCATTCGTGGCCCTTTCCAAGTTACGTCCCCTTTGAAGTTGAGGGTATGCATTTCTCCACAACACCTTCAGCATTTATTGTTTGTAGTTTTCTTGCTGATGTTTATTCTGACAAGTGTGAGCTGATACCTCTCTGTGGTTGAATTCGAATGTGCCACATAATCTGTTGAAATTGAGCTTTAAGGCATGTCCTTTTCTATTTTTCAAGCTGTGATTACCCCTTAGTTCTTCAAAGTGTTCTCTTTAAGTATGTGTCACATTTTGAAATGTTTTGGCCTCTACCTCCCTCAAGACATTTTGAGGGCCTGTTTCATTTACAGTTCTGCAGTACTTGTTCCTATGAAGTGACCATTAGCACAGGCTTTAAAGCTGCTTTTGCAGGTAACTGCCAGAGGGCGGCAGCCTTTCTATGTCCCCCACCCTGGTAACTAGGGAAAAGCCCTTGCGGCCTGTGGTGTTTCTCGGTTATAAATTAGAGTGGAGTGTGCCCGGACAAACCCACACAAGCTGATGTCTCCTTACTTTTGTTGGATTTTTACATTTAATTTTTATTTTTTATTGGAGTAATTTTCCACTGTGTACGTGGACCACTTCTACTTTGTGCATTCCTCGGTTGATGGACATTTTCATTGCTTCCAAGTGTTGGCTATGGTAAATATTGTTGGAGTGCAGGATTGCCAGGCTGTGACTTTTCGATTCTCATTTTCTCAGGTGATAGGCCCAGCAGTGGGTGTGATTGATTGACTGGTAGCACCGTGTTTCCCTTTTCAAAGCACCTTCTTTGTGTTTTCATTAGTGGCTCTTACCACGTCCCCCTTAGAATCCAGGGTACGCATTTCTCCACAATCGCTTCAGCATTTATTGTTTGCAGCATTTATGCTAATGGCCCTTCTGGCTGCTGTGAGCTGATAGGTTTTTGTAATTTGGGTTTGCATGTCTTTGAAAATTCGTAAAACTCATCATTTTTCTCCACCGTTTTCTTTTCTGTTAAAAAAAAGGAAACAATTGGGAGTACAATAGAACTCTTGAAATTGTGTTCTTGGAAGGTTGCCCTCTTTGGAAATTTTTGGTCGATTTTCCACCCCAGAATTTTTTTAGAAAGCAGGTGTCTCTTACCGAACTGCAAGTTTGGTGAATATTTAGTGACCTTTAGCAATGGGTTTAAAGCTGCTGTTGTAGGAAGTGGCCTCAAGCAGGAAGCATATCTCCATTCCCATATCTGGGTACTAGGGCAGCAGAGCCTTTCTGGAAGTCGTGTTCCTAGTTTGTAAATTACATTGGAATGTGCATGGAGAAAGCCCCATAAGTTTATGTCTCATTATTTCTTCTTGGTTTTAAAATTTTTTTTAATTGGGGTAAAACTTAGAATATTGTTTGTCCTAGGTGTACACCATCTGGTTCGTTTGTACATTATATATGTCTATTCAAGTACAGATACTCTTCCCATGTAAAATGTTACTGACGGTTCCGCAGACCTCCCTTGCTATATGGTTGGTCTTTTTGAGATATGGATATAATATGTGTTTGTATACATAGAGTAACACTAATCTTAATTTATCCATTCCCCCCACCTTTCCTTTTAGATGAGCATAGTTTGTTTTCTAAGTCTGTGAGTGTCTTTCTCTGTGGAAATATGTTCCTTTGTGTCAGTTATTAGATAACGCCTATAAGTGATATCATAGAATATAGGTCTTTTGCTTTCCGACTTACCTCGTTTCGTGATTATCTCCAGACTCATTTGTGGTGCCTCAGAGAGCAGTGGTTCATTGTTTTCCATGGCTATTATTCCATTGTGTACATGGACCACTTCTTCTTTATCCATTTACCGGTTGTTGGGCATTTTGATTGCTTCACTGTCTTGGCTATTGTGAATAAGGCTGCACTGCAGCTTTTGCGGCCTGTGTCTTCTCGATTCTTGTCTTCTCAAGTGAGAGGTCCATTGGTGCGCCTGCTGGATTGAATGGTACCTCCATTTTTACTTTTAAACACAGCTCCTTTCTGTTCTCATTATTGGCTGTTACCCCTTTACGTCTCACCAGCAGGTAGAGGGTACACAGTTCCCTAAAACCCCTTCAGCATTTATTGTTTGTAGACTTTTTGCTCATGGTCAGTCGACTGGTGTAAGTTGAAACTTTTTGTAGATTAGATTGCATGGGTCTAACACTCCCTGAGGTTGAGCTTTTATCCATTTTCCTTTTTTTTAAAAGAGCGTGAGTAAAACTTAACTCTTCATACTCTCTTCTTGAAACATTTGCCTGTTTTGAATTGTTTTGTCCATTCCCTCCTTCAGCACAATTTTTTAGGGCAGGTGTCCTTTACAGCCGTGAGTCCTTGGGAATGTTAAGTGACCATTAGCTGTGAGTTTAAAGCTGTTCTTGCAGGAAACGGCCACAAGGTGGCAGCATTTCCCCTTTACCATATTTGGTTACTAGGGAAACAGAGCCTTAATGGAAGTGGTGTTGTAGGTTGTAAATTAGAATGGAATGTGCCAGGGAAAAGCCCTTTAAGTTTATGTCTCATTACTTCTTGTTCATATTTGTAGTTTACTTTTTATTTTTTATCCCAGTAAATATGATTACAATGGTTTGTTTGTTCTAGGTGTGCAAGATGTGGTTCTTTCCCACATATACATGTATCTATTCTTCCTCGCATCCTTTTCCCATGTAGGTTATGACACAATGTTGAGTAGTCTTCTCCTGGTCTTCCGTACGTCTTTGGTGGTTATATATTTCACATGGTTTGTATATCTCTGTTAACCCCAATGTGGCAATGTATCCAATCCTCATCCCTTTCTATTTGGTGAACCATAAGTTTTTTAATGAATCTGTGATTGCCTTTCTCTGTGGAAATATCTTCATTGGTATCAATTTTTAAGTAACTCTTAAAAGTGATATGATAGGATATGTGTCTTTTGCTTTCTCACTTACTACACGTGGCGTGATTACGTCTAGACTCATCTATGGTGCTGCAAACGGCATTGTTTCATTTTTTTCACTAGCGAATATTCCATCTGTACATGGAGGAGTTCTTCTTTGTCCATCCATCTGTTGGTGGACTTTTTGGTTACTTCCATATCTTGGCTATTGTAATACTGTGCAGTGCAGATTTGCCTGCCTGTGTCTTTCCAATTCTCTCTTCTTAGGTTTTACGTCGAGGAGTGGGCCTGCTGGATCATATAGTAGCTCAACGTTTACCTTTTTAAGGCACCTCCATTCTGTTCTCATTCGTGGCCCTTTCCAAGTTACGTCCCCTTTGAAGTTGAGGGTATGCATTTCTCCACAACACCTTCAGCATTTATTGTTTGTAGTTTTCTTGCTGATGTTTATTCTGACAAGTGTGAGCTGATACCTCTCTGTGGTTGAATTCGAATGTGCCACATAATCTGTTGAAATTGAGCTTTAAGGCATGTCCTTTTCTATTTTTCAAGCTGTGATTACCCCTTAGTTCTTCAAAGTGTTCTCTTTAAGTATGTGTCACATTTTGAAATGTTTTGGCCTCTACCTCCCTCAAGACATTTTGAGGGCCTGTTTCATTTACAGTTCTGCAGTACTTGTTCCTATGAAGTGACCATTAGCACAGGCTTTAAAGCTGCTTTTGCAGGTAACTGCCAGAGGGCGGCAGCCTTTCTATGTCCCCCACCCTGGTAACTAGGGAAAAGCCCTTGCGGCCTGTGGTGTTTCTCGGTTATAAATTAGAGTGGAGTGTGCCCGGACAAACCCACACAAGCTGATGTCTCCTTACTTTTGTTGGATTTTTACATTTAATTTTTATTTTTTATTGGAGTAATTTTCCACTGTGTACGTGGACCACTTCTACTTTGTGCATTCCTCGGTTGATGGACATTTTCATTGCTTCCAAGTGTTGGCTATGGTAAATATTGTTGGAGTGCAGGATTGCCAGGCTGTGACTTTTCGATTCTCATTTTCTCAGGTGATAGGCCCAGCAGTGGGTGTGATTGATTGACTGGTAGCACCGTGTTTCCCTTTTCAAAGCACCTTCTTTGTGTTTTCATTAGTGGCTCTTACCACGTCCCCCTTAGAATCCAGGGTACGCATTTCTCCACAATCGCTTCAGCATTTATTGTTTGCAGCATTTATGCTAATGGCCCTTCTGGCTGCTGTGAGCTGATAGGTTTTTGTAATTTGGGTTTGCATGTCTTTGAAAATTCGTAAAACTCATCATTTTTCTCCACCGTTTTCTTTTCTGTTAAAAAAAAGGAAACAATTGGGAGTACAATAGAACTCTTGAAATTGTGTTCTTGGAAGGTTGCCCTCTTTGGAAATTTTTGGTCGATTTTCCACCCCAGAATTTTTTTAGAAAGCAGGTGTCTCTTACCGAACTGCAAGTTTGGTGAATATTTAGTGACCTTTAGCAATGGGTTTAAAGCTGCTGTTGTAGGAAGTGGCCTCAAGCAGGAAGCATATCTCCATTCCCATATCTGGGTACTAGGGCAGCAGAGCCTTTCTGGAAGTCGTGTTCCTAGTTTGTAAATTACATTGGAATGTGCATGGAGAAAGCCCCATAAGTTTATGTCTCATTATTTCTTCTTGGTTTTAAAATTTTTTTTAATTGGGGTAAAACTTAGAATATTGTTTGTCCTAGGTGTACACCATCTGGTTCGTTTGTACATTATATATGTCTATTCAAGTACAGATACTCTTCCCATGTAAAATGTTACTGAGGGTTCCGCAGACCTCCCTTGCTATATGGTTGGTCTTTTTGAGATATGGATATAATATGTGTTTGTATACATAGAGTAACACTAATCTTCATTTATCCATTCCCCCCACCTTTCCTTTTAGATGAGCATAGTTTGTTTTCTAAGTCTGTGAGTGTCTTTCTCTGTGGAAATATGTTCCTTTGTGTCAGTTATTAGATAACGCCTATAAGTGATATCATAGAATATAGGTCTTTTGCTTTCCGACTTACCTCGTTTCGTGATTATCTCCAGACTCATTTGTGGTGCCTCAGAGAGCAGTGGTTCATTGTTTTCCATGGCTATTATTCCATTGTGTACATGGACCACTTCTTCTTTATCCATTTACCGGTTGTTGGGCATTTTGATTGCTTCACTGTCTTGGCTATTGTGAATAAGGCTGCACTGCAGCTTTTGCGGCCTGTGTCTTCTCGATTCTTGTCTTCTCAAGTGAGAGGTCCATTGGTGCGCCTGCTGGATTGAATGGTACCTCCATTTTTACTTTTAAACACAGCTCCTTTCTGTTCTCATTATTGGCTGTTACCCCTTTACGTCTCACCAGCAGGTAGAGGGTACACAGTTCCCTAAAACCCCTTCAGCATTTATTGTTTGTAGACTTTTTGCTCATGGTCAGTCGACTGGTGTAAGTTGAAACTTTTTGTAGATTAGATTGCATGGGTCTAACACTCCCTGAGGTTGAGCTTTTATCCATTTTCCTTTTTTTTAAAAGAGCGTGAGTAAAACTTAACTCTTCATACTCTCTTCTTGAAACATTTGCCTGTTTTGAATTGTTTTGTCCATTCCCTCCTTCAGCACAATTTTTTAGGGCAGGTGTCCTTTACAGCCCTGAGTCCTTGGGAATGTTAAGTGACCATTAGCTGTGAGTTTAAAGCTGCTCTTGCAGGAAACGGCCACAAGGTGGCAGCATTTCCCCTTTACCATATTTGGTTACTAGGGAAACAGAGCCTTAATGGAAGTGGTGTTGTAGGTTGTAAATTAGAATGGAATGTGCCAGGGAAAAGCCCTTTAAGTTTATGTCTCCTTACTTCTTGTTCATATTTGTAGTTTACTTTTTATTTTTTATCCCAGCAAATATGATTACAATGGTTTGTTTGTTCTAGGTGTGCAAGATGTGGTTCTTTCACACATATACATGTATCTATTCTTCCTCGCATCCTTTTCCCATGTAGGTTATGACACAATGTTGAGTAGTCTTCTCCTGGTCTTCCGTACGTCTTTGGTGGTTATATATTTCACATGGTTTGTATATCTCTGTTAACCCCAATGTGGCAATGTATCCAATCCTCATCCCTTTCTATTTGGTGAACCATAAGTTTTTTAATGAATCTGTGATTGCCTTTCTCTGTGGAAATATCTTCATTGGTATCAATTTTTAAGTAACTCTTAAAAGTGATATGATAGGATATGTGTCTTTTGCTTTCTCACTTACTACACGTGGCGTGATTACGTCTAGACTCATCTATGGTGCTGCAAACGGCATTGTTTCATTTTTTTCACTAGCGAATATTCCATCTGTACATGGAGGAGTTCTTCTTTGTCCATCCATCTGTTGGTGGACTTTTTGGTTACTTCCATATCTTGGCTATTGTAATACTGTGCAGTGCAGATTTGCCTGCCTGTGTCTTTCCAATTCTCTCTTCTTAGGTTTTACGTCGAGGAGTGGGCCTGCTGGATCATATAGTAGCTCAATGTTTACCTTTTTAAGGCACCTCCATTCTGTTCTCATTCGTGGCCCTTTCCAAGTTACGTCCCCTTTGAAGTTGAGGGTATGCATTTCTCCACAACACCTTCAGCATTTATTGTTTGTAGTTTTCTTGCTGATGTTTATTCTGACAAGTGTGAGCTGATACCTCTCTGTGGTTGAATTCGAATGTGCCACATAATCTGTTGAAATTGAGCTTTAAGGCATGTCCTTTTCTATTTTTCAAGCTGTGATTACCCCTTAGTTCTTCAAAGTGTCCTCTTTAAGTATGTGTCATATTTTGAAATGTTTTGGCCTTTACCTCCCTCAAGACATTTTGAGGGCCTGTTTCATTTACAGTTCTGCAGTACTTGTTCCTATGAAGTGACCATTAGCACAGGCTTTAAAGCTGCTTTTGCAGGTAACTGCCAGAGGGCGGCAGCCTTTCTATGTCCCCCACCCTGGTAACTAGGGAAAAGCCCTTGCGGCCTGTGGTGTTTCTCGGTTATAAATTAGAGTGGAGTGTGCCCGGACAAACCCACACAAGCTGATGTCTCCTTACTTTTGTTGGATTTTTACATTTAATTTTTATTTTTTATTGGAGTAATTTTCCACTGTGTACGTGGACCACTTCTACTTTGTGCATTCCTCGGTTGATGGACATTTTCATTGCTTCCAAGTGTTGGCTATGGTAAATATTGTTGGAGTGCAGGATTGCCAGGCTGTGACTTTTCGATTCTCATTTTCTCAGGTGATAGGCCCAGCAGTGGGTGTGATTGATTGACTGGTAGCACCGTGTTTCCCTTTTCAAAGCACCTTCTTTGTGTTTTCATTAGTGGCTCTTACCACGTCCCCCTTAGAATCCAGGGTACGCATTTCTCCACAATCGCTTCAGCATTTATTGTTTGCAGCATTTATGCTAATGGCCCTTCTGGCTGCTGTGAGCTGATAGGTTTTTGTAATTTGGGTTTGCATGTCTTTGAAAATTCGTAAAACTCATCATTTTTCTCCACCGTTTTCTTTTCTGTTAAAAAAAGGAAACAATTGGGAGTACAATAGAACTCTTGAAATTGTGTTCTTGGAAGGTTGCCCTCTTTGGAAATTTTTGGTCGATTTTCCACCCCAGAATTTTTTTAGAAAGCAGGTGTCTCTTACCGAACTGCAAGTTTGGTGAATATTTAGTGACCTTTAGCAATGGGTTTAAAGCTGCTGTTGTAGGAAGTGGCCTCAAGCAGGAAGCATATCTCCATTCCCATATCTGGGTACTAGGGCAGCAGAGCCTTTCTGGAAGTCGTGTTCCTAGTTTGTAAATTACATTGGAATGTGCATGGAGAAAGCCCCATAAGTTTATGTCTCATTATTTCTTCTTGGTTTTAAAATTTTTTTTAATTGGGGTAAAACTTAGAATATTGTTTGTCCTAGGTGTACACCATCTGGTTCGTTTGTACATTATATATGTCTATTCAAGTACAGATACTCTTCCCATGTAAAATGTTACTGAGGGTTCCGCAGACCTCCCTTGCTATATGGTTGGTCTTTTTGAGATATGGATATAATATGTGTTTGTATACATAGAGTAACACTAATCTTAATTTATCCATTCCCCCCACCTTTCCTTTTAGATGAGCATAGTTTGTTTTCTAAGTCTGTGAGTGTCTTTCTCTGTGGAAATATGTTCCTTTGTGTCAGTTATTAGATAACGCCTATAAGTGATATCATAGAATATAGGTCTTTTGCTTTCCGACTTACCTCGTTTCGTGATTATCTCCAGACTCATTTGTGGTGCCTCAGAGAGCAGTGGTTCATTGTTTTCCATGGCTATTATTCCATTGTGTACATGGACCACTTCTTCTTTATCCATTTACCGGTTGTTGGGCATTTTGATTGCTTCACTGTCTTGGCTATTGTGAATAAGGCTGCACTGCAGCTTTTGCGGCCTGTGTCTTCTCGATTCTTGTCTTCTCAAGTGAGAGGTCCATTGGTGCGCCTGCTGGATTGAATGGTACCTCCATTTTTACTTTTAAACACAGCTCCTTTCTGTTCTCATTATTGGCTGTTACCCCTTTACGTCTCACCAGCAGGTAGAGGGTACACAGTTCCCTAAAACCCCTTCAGCATTTATTGTTTGTAGACTTTTTGCTCATGGTCAGTCGACTGGTGTAAGTTGAAACTTTTTGTAGATTAGATTGCATGGGTCTAACACTCCCTGAGGTTGAGCTTTTATCCATTTTCCTTTTTTTTAAAAGAGCGTGAGTAAAACTTAACTCTTCATACTCTCTTCTTGAAACATTTGCCTGTTTTGAATTGTTTTGTCCATTCCCTCCTTCAGCACAATGTTTTAGGGCAGGTGTCCTTTACAGCCCTGAGTCCTTGGGAATGTTAAGTGACCATTAGCTGTGAGTTTAAAGCTGCTCTTGCAGGAAACGGCCACAAGGTGGCAGCATTTCCCCTTTACCATATTTGGTTACTAGGGAAACAGAGCCTTAATGGAAGTGGTGTTGTAGGTTGTAAATTAGAATGGAATGTGCCAGGGAAAAGCCCTTTAAGTTTATGTCTCCTTACTTCTTGTTCATATTTGTAGTTTACTTTTTATTTTTTATCCCAGCAAATATGATTACAATGGTTTGTTTGTTCTAGGTGTGCAAGATGTGGTTCTTTCACACATATACATGTATCTATTCTTCCTCGCATCCTTTTCCCATGTAGGTTATGACACAATGTTGAGTAGTCTTCTCCTGGTCTTCCGTACGTCTTTGGTGGTTATATATTTCACATGGTTTGTATATCTCTGTTAACCCCAATGTGGCAATGTATCCAATCCTCATCCCTTTCTATTTGGTGAACCATAAGTTTTTTAATGAATCTGTGATTGCCTTTCTCTGTGGAAATATCTTCATTGGTATCAATTTTTAAGTAACTCTTAAAAGTGATATGATAGGATATGTGTCTTTTGCTTTCTCCCTTACTACACGTGGCGTGATTACGTCTAGACTCATCTATGGTGCTGCAAACGGCATTGTTTCATTTTTTTCACTAGCGAATATTCCATCTGTACATGGAGGAGTTCTTCTTTGTCCATCCATCTGTTGGTGGACTTTTTGGTTACTTCCATATCTTGGCTATTGCAATACTGTGCAGTGCAGATTTGCCTGCCTGTGTCTTTCCAATTCTCTCTTCTTAGGTTTTACGTCGAGGAGTGGGCCTGCTGGATCATATAGTAGCTCAACGTTTACCTTTTTAAGGCACCTCCATTCTGTTCTCATTCGTGGCCCTTTCCAAGTTACGTCCCCTTTGAAGTTGAGGGTATGCATTTCTCCACAACACCTTCAGCATTTATTGTTTGTAGTTTTCTTGCTGATGTTTATTCTGACAAGTGTGAGCTGATACCTCTCTGTGGTTGAATTCGAATGTGCCACATAATCTGTTGAAATTGAGCTTTAAGGCATGTCCTTTTCTATTTTTCAAGCTGTGATTACCCCTTAGTTCTTCAAAGTGTTCTCTTTAAGTATGTGTCACATTTTGAAATGTTTTGGCCTTTACCTCCCTCAAGACATTTTGAGGGCCTGTTTCATTTACAGTTCTGCAGTACTTGTTCCTATGAAGTGACCATTAGCACAGGCTTTAAAGCTGCTTTTGCAGGTAACTGCCAGAGGGCGGCAGCCTTTCTATGTCCCCCACCCTGGTAACTAGGGAAAAGCCCTTGCGGCCTGTGGTGTTTCTCGGTTATAAATTAGAGTGGAGTGTGCCCGGACAAACCCACACAAGCTGATGTCTCCTTACTTTTGTTGGATTTTTACATTTAATTTTTATTTTTTATTGGAGTAATTTTCCACTGTGTACGTGGACCACTTCTACTTTGTGCATTCCTCGGTTGATGGACATTTTCATTGCTTCCAAGTGTTGGCTATGGTAAATATTGTTGGAGTGCAGGATTGCCAGGCTGTGACTTTTCGATTCTCATTTTCTCAGGTGATAGGCCCAGCAGTGGGTGTGATTGATTGACTGGTAGCACCGTGTTTCCCTTTTCAAAGCACCTTCTTTGTGTTTTCATTAGTGGCTCTTACCACGTCCCCCTTAGAATCCAGGGTACGCATTTCTCCACAATCGCTTCAGCATTTATTGTTTGCAGCATTTATGCTAATGGCCCTTCTGGCTGCTGTGAGCTGATAGGTTTTTGTAATTTGGGTTTGCATGTCTTTGAAAATTCGTAAAACTCATCATTTTTCTCCACCGTTTTCTTTTCTGTTAAAAAAAAGGAAACAATTGGGAGTACAATAGAACTCTTGAAATTGTGTTCTTGGAAGGTTGCCCTCTTTGGAAATTTTTGGTCGATTTTCCACCCCAGAATTTTTTTAGAAAGCAGGTGTCTCTTACCGAACTGCAAGTTTGGTGAATATTTAGTGACCTTTAGCAATGGGTTTAAAGCTGCTGTTGTAGGAAGTGGCCTCAAGCAGGAAGCATATCTCCATTCCCATATCTGGGTACTAGGGCAGCAGAGCCTTTCTGGAAGTCGTGTTCCTAGTTTGTAAATTACATTGGAATGTGCATGGAGAAAGCCCCATAAGTTTATGTCTCATTATTTCTTCTTGGTTTTAAAATTTTTTTTAATTGGGGTAAAACTTAGAATATTGTTTGTCCTAGGTGTACACCATCTGGTTCGTTTGTACATTATATATGTCTATTCAAGTACAGATCCTCTTCCCATGTAAAATGTTACTGACGGTTCCGCAGACCTCCCTTGCTATATGGTTGGTCTTTTTGAGATATGGATATAATATGTGTTTGTATACATAGAGTAACACTAATCTTAATTTATCCATTCCCCCCACCTTTCCTTTTAGATTAGCATAGTTTGTTTTCTAAGTCTGTGAGTGTCTTTCTCTGTGGAAATATGTTCCTTTGTGTCAGTTATTAGATAACGCCTATAAGTGATATCATAGAATATAGGTCTTTTGCTTTCCGACTTACCTCGTTTCGTGATTATCTCCAGACTCATTTGTGGTGCCTCAGAGAGCAGTGGTTCATTGTTTTCCATGGCTATTATTCCATTGTGTACATGGACCACTTCTTCTTTATCCATTTACCGGTTGTTGGGCATTTTGATTGCTTCAGTGTCTTGGCTATTGTGAATAAGGCTGCACTGCAGCTTTTGCGGCCTGTGTCTTCTCGATTCTTGTCTTCTCAAGTGAGAGGTCCATTGGTGCGCCTGCTGGATTGAATGGTACCTCCATTTTTACTTTTAAACACAGCTCCTTTCTGTTCTCATTATTGGCTGTTACCCCTTTACGTCTCACCAGCAGGTAGAGGGTACACAGTTCCCTAAAACCCCTTCAGCATTTATTGTTTGTAGACTTTTTGCTCATGGTCAGTCGACTGGTGTAAGTTGAAACTTTTTGTAGATTAGATTGCATGGGTCTAACACTCCCTGAGGTTGAGCTTTTATCCATTTTCCTTTTTTTTAAAAGAGCGTGAGTAAAACTTAACTCTTCATACTCTCTTCTTGAAACATTTGCCTGTTTTGAATTGTTTTGTCCATTCCCTCCTTCAGCACAATGTTTTAGGGCAGGTGTCCTTTACAGCCCTGAGTCCTTGGGAATGTTAAGTGACCATTAGCTGTGAGTTTAAAGCTGCTCTTGCAGGAAACGGCCACAAGGTGGCAGCATTTCCCCTTTACCATATTTGGTTACTAGGGAAACAGAGCCTTAATGGAAGTGGTGTTGTAGGTTGTAAATTAGAATGGAATGTGCCAGGGAAAAGCCCTTTAAGTTTATGTCTCCTTACTTCTTGTTCATATTTGTAGTTTACTTTTTATTTTTTATCCCAGCAAATATGATTACAATGGTTTGTTTGTTCTAGGTGTGCAAGATGTGGTTCTTTCACACATATACATGTATCTATTCTTCCTCGCATCCTTTTCCCATGTAGGTTATGACACAATGTTGAGTAGTCTTCTCCTGGTCTTCCGTACGTCTTTGGTGGTTATATATTTCACATGGTTTGTATATCTCTGTTAACCCCAATGTGGCAATGTATCCAATCCTCATCCCTTTCTATTTGGTGAACCATAAGTTTTTTAATGAATCTGTGATTGCCTTTCTCTGTGGAAATATCTTCATTGGTATCAATTTTTAAGTAACTCTTAAAAGTGATATGATAGGATATGTGTCTTTTGCTTTCTCCCTTACTACACGTGGCGTGATTACGTCTAGACTCATCTATGGTGCTGCAAACGGCATTGTTTCATTTTTTTCACTAGCGAATATTCCATCTGTACATGGAGGAGTTCTTCTTTGTCCATCCATCTGTTGGTGGACTTTTTGGTTACTTCCATATCTTGGCTATTGCAATACTGTGCAGTGCAGATTTGCCTGCCTGTGTCTTTCCAATTCTCTCTTCTTAGGTTTTACGTCGAGGAGTGGGCCTGCTGGATCATATAGTAGCTCAACGTTTACCTTTTTAAGGCACCTCCATTCTGTTCTCATTCGTGGCCCTTTCCAAGTTACGTCCCCTTTGAAGTTGAGGGTATGCATTTCTCCACAACACCTTCAGCATTTATTGTTTGTAGTTTTCTTGCTGATGTTTATTCTGACAAGTGTGAGCTGATACCTCTCTGTGGTTGAATTCGAATGTGCCACATAATCTGTTGAAATTGAGCTTTAAGGCATGTCCTTTTCTATTTTTCAAGCTGTGATTACCCCTTAGTTCTTCAAAGTGTTCTCTTTAAGTATGTGTCACATTTTGAAATGTTTTGGCCTTTACCTCCCTCAAGACATTTTGAGGGCCTGTTTCATTTACAGTTCTGCAGTACTTGTTCCTATGAAGTGACCATTAGCACAGGCTTTAAAGCTGCTTTTGCAGGTAACTGCCAGAGGGCGGCAGCCTTTCTATGTCCCCCACCCTGGTAACTAGGGAAAAGCCCTTGCGGCCTGTGGTGTTTCTCGGTTATAAATTAGAGTGGAGTGTGCCCGGACAAACCCACACAAGCTGATGTCTCCTTACTTTTGTTGGATTTTTACATTTAATTTTTATTTTTTATTGGAGTAATTTTCCACTGTGTACGTGGACCACTTCTACTTTGTGCATTCCTCGGTTGATGGACATTTTCATTGCTTCCAAGTGTTGGCTATGGTAAATATTGTTGGAGTGCAGGATTGCCAGGCTGTGACTTTTCGATTCTCATTTTCTCAGGTGATAGGCCCAGCAGTGGGTGTGATTGATTGACTGGTAGCACCGTGTTTCCCTTTTCAAAGCACCTTCTTTGTGTTTTCATTAGTGGCTCTTACCACGTCCCCCTTAGAATCCAGGGTACGCATTTCTCCACAATCGCTTCAGCATTTATTGTTTGCAGCATTTATGCTAATGGCCCTTCTGGCTGCTGTGAGCTGATAGGTTTTTGTAATTTGGGTTTGCATGTCTTTGAAAATTCGTAAAACTCATCATTTTTCTCCACCGTTTTCTTTTCTGTTAAAAAAAAGGAAACAATTGGGAGTACAATAGAACTCTTGAAATTGTGTTCTTGGAAGGTTGCCCTCTTTGGAAATTTTTGGTCGATTTTCCACCCCAGAATTTTTTTAGAAAGCAGGTGTCTCTTACCGAACTGCAAGTTTGGTGAATATTTAGTGACCTTTAGCAATGGGTTTAAAGCTGCTGTTGTAGGAAGTGGCCTCAAGCAGGAAGCATATCTCCATTCCCATATCTGGGTACTAGGGCAGCAGAGCCTTTCTGGAAGTCGTGTTCCTAGTTTGTAAATTACATTGGAATGTGCATGGAGAAAGCCCCATAAGTTTATGTCTCATTATTTCTTCTTGGTTTTAAAATTTTTTTTAATTGGGGTAAAACTTAGAATATTGTTTGTCCTAGGTGTACACCATCTGGTTCGTTTGTACATTATATATGTCTATTCAAGTACAGATCCTCTTCCCATGTAAAATGTTACTGACGGTTCCGCAGACCTCCCTTGCTATATGGTTGGTCTTTTTGAGATATGGATATAATATGTGTTTGTATACATAGAGTAACACTAATCTTAATTTATCCATTCCCCCCACCTTTCCTTTTAGATTAGCATAGTTTGTTTTCTAAGTCTGTGAGTGTCTTTCTCTGTGGAAATATGTTCCTTTGTGTCAGTTATTAGATAACGCCTATAAGTGATATCATAGAATATAGGTCTTTTGCTTTCCGACTTACCTCGTTTCGTGATTATCTCCAGACTCATTTGTGGTGCCTCAGAGAGCAGTGGTTCATTGTTTTCCATGGCTATTATTCCATTGTGTACATGGACCACTTCTTCTTTATCCATTTACCGGTTGTTGGGCATTTTGATTGCTTCAGTGTCTTGGCTATTGTGAATAAGGCTGCACTGCAGCTTTTGCGGCCTGTGTCTTCTCGATTCTTGTCTTCTCAAGTGAGAGGTCCATTGGTGCGCCTGCTGGATTGAATGGTACCTCCATTTTTACTTTTAAACACAGCTCCTTTCTGTTCTCATTATTGGCTGTTACCCCTTTACGTCTCACCAGCAGGTAGAGGGTACACAGTTCCCTAAAACCCCTTCAGCATTTATTGTTTGTAGACTTTTTGCTCATGGTCAGTCGACTGGTGTAAGTTGAAACTTTTTGTAGATTAGATTGCATGGGTCTAACACTCCCTGAGGTTGAGCTTTTATCCATTTTCCTTTTTTTTAAAAGAGCGTGAGTAAAACTTAACTCTTCATACTCTCTTCTTGAAACATTTGCCTGTTTTGAATTGTTTTGTCCATTCCCTCCTTCAGCACAATGTTTTAGGGCAGGTGTCCTTTACAGCCCTGAGTCCTTGGGAATGTTAAGTGACCATTAGCTGTGAGTTTAAAGCTGCTCTTGCAGGAAACGGCCACAAGGTGGCAGCATTTCCCCTTTACCATATTTGGTTACTAGGGAAACAGAGCCTTAATGGAAGTGGTGTTGTAGGTTGTAAATTAGAATGGAATGTGCCAGGGAAAAGCCCTTTAAGTTTATGTCTCCTTACTTCTTGTTCATATTTGTAGTTTACTTTTTATTTTTTATCCCAGTAAATATGATTACAATGGTTTGTTTGTTCTAGGTGTGCAAGATGTGGTTCTTTCACACATATACATGTATCTATTCTTCCTCGCATCCTTTTCCCATGTAGGTTATGACACAATGTTGAGTAGTCTTCTCCTGGTCTTCCGTACGTCTTTGGTGGTTATATATTTCACATGGTTTGTATATCTCTGTTAACCCCAATGTGGCAATGTATCCAATCCTCATCCCTTTCTATTTGGTGAACCATAAGTTTTTTAATGAATCTGTGATTGCCTTTCTCTGTGGAAATATCTTCATTGGTATCAATTTTTAAGTAACTCTTAAAAGTGATATGATAGGATATGTGTCTTTTGCTTTCTCACTTACTACACGTGGCGTGATTACGTCTAGACTCATCTATGGTGCTGCAAACGGCATTGTTTCATTTTTTTCACTAGCGAATATTCCATCTGTACATGGAGGAGTTCTTCTTTGTCCATCCATCTGTTGGTGGACTTTTTGGTTACTTCCATATCTTGGCTATTGTAATACTGTGCAGTGCAGATTTGCCTGCCTGTGTCTTTCCAATTCTCTCTTCTTAGGTTTTACGTCGAGGAGTGGGCCTGCTGGATCATATAGTAGCTCAACGTTTACCTTTTTAAGGCACCTCCATTCTGTTCTCATTCGTGGCCCTTTCCAAGTTACGTCCCCTTTGAAGTTGAGGGTATGCATTTCTCCACAACACCTTCAGCATTTATTGTTTGTAGTTTTCTTGCTGATGTTTATTCTGACAAGTGTGAGCTGATACCTCTCTGTGGTTGAATTCGAATGTGCCACATAATCTGTTGAAATTGAGCTTTAAGGCATGTCCTTTTCTATTTTTCAAGCTGTGATTACCCCTTAGTTCTTCAAAGTGTTCTCTTTAAGTATGTGTCACATTTTGAAATGTTTTGGCCTTTACCTCCCTCAAGACATTTTGAGGGCCTGTTTCATTTACAGTTCTGCAGTACTTGTTCCTATGAAGTGACCATTAGCACAGGCTTTAAAGCTGCTTTTGCAGGTAACTGCCAGAGGGCGGCAGCCTTTCTATGTCCCCCACCCTGGTAACTAGGGAAAAGCCCTTGCGGCCTGTGGTGTTTCTCGGTTATAAATTAGAGTGGAGTGTGCCCGGACAAACCCACACAAGCTGATGTCTCCTTACTTTTGTTGGATTTTTACATTTAATTTTTATTTTTTATTGGAGTAATTTTCCACTGTGTACGTGGACCACTTCTACTTTGTGCATTCCTCGGTTGATGGACATTTTCATTGCTTCCAAGTGTTGGCTATGGTAAATATTGTTGGAGTGCAGGATTGCCAGGCTGTGACTTTTCGATTCTCATTTTCTCAGGTGATAGGCCCAGCAGTGGGTGTGATTGATTGACTGGTAGCACCGTGTTTCCCTTTTCAAAGCACCTTCTTTGTGTTTTCATTAGTGGCTCTTACCACGTCCCCCTTAGAATCCAGGGTACGCATTTCTCCACAATCGCTTCAGCATTTATTGTTTGCAGCATTTATGCTAATGGCCCTTCTGGCTGCTGTGAGCTGATAGGTTTTTGTAATTTGGGTTTGCATGTCTTTGAAAATTCGTAAAACTCATCATTTTTCTCCACCGTTTTCTTTTCTGTTAAAAAAAAGGAAACAATTGGGAGTACAATAGAACTCTTGAAATTGTGTTCTTGGAAGGTTGCCCTCTTTGGAAATTTTTGGTCGATTTTCCACCCCAGAATTTTTTTAGAAAGCAGGTGTCTCTTACCGAACTGCAAGTTTGGTGAATATTTAGTGACCTTTAGCAATGGGTTTAAAGCTGCTGTTGTAGGAAGTGGCCTCAAGCAGGAAGCATATCTCCATTCCCATATCTGGGTACTAGGGCAGCAGAGCCTTTCTGGAAGTCGTGTTCCTAGTTTGTAAATTACATTGGAATGTGCATGGAGAAAGCCCCATAAGTTTATGTCTCATTATTTCTTCTTGGTTTTAAAATTTTTTTTAATTGGGGTAAAACTTAGAATATTGTTTGTCCTAGGTGTACACCATCTGGTTCGTTTGTACATTATATATGTCTATTCAAGTACAGATACTCTTCCCATGTAAAATGTTACTGAGGGTTCCGCAGACCTCCCTTGCTATATGGTTGGTCTTTTTGAGATATGGATATAATATGTGTTTGTATACATAGAGTAACACTAATCTTAATTTATCCATTCCCCCCACCTTTCCTTTTAGATGAGCATAGTTTGTTTTCTAAGTCTGTGAGTGTCTTTCTCTGTGGAAATATGTTCCTTTGTGTCAGTTATTAGATAACGCCTATAAGTGATATCATAGAATATAGGTCTTTTGCTTTCCGACTTACCTCGTTTCGTGATTATCTCCAGACTCATTTGTGGTGCCTCAGAGAGCAGTGGTTCATTGTTTTCCATGGCTATTATTCCATTGTGTACATGGACCACTTCTTCTTTATCCATTTACCGGTTGTTGGGCATTTTGATTGCTTCACTGTCTTGGCTATTGTGAATAAGGCTGCACTGCAGCTTTTGCGGCCTGTGTCTTCTCGATTCTTGTCTTCTCAAGTGAGAGGTCCATTGGTGCGCCTGCTGGATTGAATGGTACCTCCATTTTTACTTTTAAACACAGCTCCTTTCTGTTCTCATTATTGGCTGTTACCCCTTTACGTCTCACCAGCAGGTAGAGGGTACACAGTTCCCTAAAACCCCTTCAGCATTTATTGTTTGTAGACTTTTTGCTCATGGTCAGTCGACTGGTGTAAGTTGAAACTTTTTGTAGATTAGATTGCATGGGTCTAACACTCCCTGAGGTTGAGCTTTTATCCATTTTCCTTTTTTTTAAAAGAGCGTGAGTAAAACTTAACTCTTCATACTCTCTTCTTGAAACATTTGCCTGTTTTGAATTGTTTTGTCCATTCCCTCCTTCAGCACAATTTTTTAGGGCAGGTGTCCTTTACAGCCCTGAGTCCTTGGGAATGTTAAGTGACCATTAGCTGTGAGTTTAAAGCTGCTCTTGCAGGAAACGGCCACAAGGTGGCAGCATTTCCCCTTTACCATATTTGGTTACTAGGGAAACAGAGCCTTAATGGAAGTGGTGTTGTAGGTTGTAAATTAGAATGGAATGTGCCAGGGAAAAGCCCTTTAAGTTTATGTCTCCTTACTTCTTGTTCATATTTGTAGTTTACTTTTTATTTTTTATCCCAGCAAATATGATTACAATGGTTTGTTTGTTCTAGGTGTGCAAGATGTGGTTCTTTCACACATATACATGTATCTATTCTTCCTCGCATCCTTTTCCCATGTAGGTTATGACACAATGTTGAGTAGTCTTCTCCTGGTCTTCCGTACGTCTTTGGTGGTTATATATTTCACATGGTTTGTATATCTCTGTTAACCCCAATGTGGCAATGTATCCAATCCTCATCCCTTTCTATTTGGTGAACCATAAGTTTTTTAATGAATCTGTGATTGCCTTTCTCTGTGGAAATATCTTCATTGGTATCAATTTTTAAGTAACTCTGAAAAGTGATATGATAGGATATGTGTCTTTTGCTTTCTCACTTACTACACGTGGCGTGATTACGTCTAGACTCATCTATGGTGCTGCAAACGGCATTGTTTCATTTTTTTCACTAGCGAATATTCCATCTGTACATGGAGGAGTTCTTCTTTGTCCATCCATCTGTTGGTGGACTTTTTGGTTACTTCCATATCTTGGCTATTGTAATACTGTGCAGTGCAGATTTGCCTGCCTGTGTCTTTCCAATTCTCTCTTCTTAGGTTTTACGTCGAGGAGTGGGCCTGCTGGATCATATAGTAGCTCAACGTTTACCTTTTTAAGGCACCTCCATTCTGTTCTCATTCGTGGCCCTTTCCAAGTTACGTCCCCTTTGAAGTTGAGGGTATGCATTTCTCCACAACACCTTCAGCATTTATTGTTTGTAGTTTTCTTGCTGATGTTTATTCTGACAAGTGTGAGCTGATACCTCTCTGTGGTTGAATTCGAATGTGCCACATAATCTGTTGAAATTGAGCTTTAAGGCATGTCCTTTTCTATTTTTCAAGCTGTGATTACCCCTTAGTTCTTCAAAGTGTTCTCTTTAAGTATGTGTCACATTTTGAAATGTTTTGGCCTTTACCTCCCTCAAGACATTTTGAGGGCCTGTTTCATTTACAGTTCTGCAGTACTTGTTCCTATGAAGTGACCATTAGCACAGGCTTTAAAGCTGCTTTTGCAGGTAACTGCCAGAGGGCGGCAGCCTTTCTATGTCCCCCACCCTGGTAACTAGGGAAAAGCCCTTGCGGCCTGTGGTGTTTCTCGGTTATAAATTAGAGTGGAGTGTGCCCGGACAAACCCACACAAGCTGATGTCTCCTTACTTTTGTTGGATTTTTACATTTAATTTTTATTTTTTATTGGAGTAATTTTCCACTGTGTACGTGGACCACTTCTACTTTGTGCATTCCTCGGTTGATGGACATTTTCATTGCTTCCAAGTGTTGGCTATGGTAAATATTGTTGGAGTGCAGGATTGCCAGGCTGTGACTTTTCGATTCTCATTTTCTCAGGTGATAGGCCCAGCAGTGGGTGTGATTGATTGACTGGTAGCACCGTGTTTCCCTTTTCAAAGCACCTTCTTTGTGTTTTCATTAGTGGCTCTTACCACGTCCCCCTTAGAATCCAGGGTACGCATTTCTCCACAATCGCTTCAGCATTTATTGTTTGCAGCATTTATGCTAATGGCCCTTCTGGCTGCTGTGAGCTGATAGGTTTTTGTAATTTGGGTTTGCATGTCTTTGAAAATTCGTAAAACTCATCATTTTTCTCCACCGTTTTCTTTTCTGTTAAAAAAAAGGAAACAATTGGGAGTACAATAGAACTCTTGAAATTGTGTTCTTGGAAGGTTGCCCTCTTTGGAAATTTTTGGTCGATTTTCCACCCCAGAATTTTTTTAGAAAGCAGGTGTCTCTTACCGAACTGCAAGTTTGGTGAATATTTAGTGACCTTTAGCAATGGGTTTAAAGCTGCTGTTGTAGGAAGTGGCCTCAAGCAGGAAGCATATCTCCATTCCCATATCTGGGTACTAGGGCAGCAGAGCCTTTCTGGAAGTCCTGTTCCTAGTTTGTAAATTACATTGGAATGTGCATGGAGAAAGCCCCATAAGTTTATGTCTCATTATTTCTTCTTGGTTTTAAAATTTTTTTTAATTGGGGTAAAACTTAGAATATTGTTTGTCCTAGGTGTACACCATCTGGTTCGTTTGTACATTATATATGTCTATTCAAGTACAGATCCTCTTCCCATGTAAAATGTTACTGAGGGTTCCGCAGACCTCCCTTGCTATATGGTTGGTCTTTTTGAGATATGGATATAATATGTGTTTGTATACATAGAGTAACACTAATCTTAATTTATCCATTCCCCCCACCTTTCCTTTTAGATGAGCATAGTTTGTTTTCTAAGTCTGTGAGTGTCTTTCTCTGTGGAAATATGTTCCTTTGTGTCAGTTATTAGATAACGCCTATAAGTGATATCATAGAATATAGGTCTTTTGCTTTCCGACTTACCTCATGTTTTGTGATTATCTCCAGACTCATTTGTGGTGCCTGAGAGAGCAGTGGTTCATTGTTTTCCATGGCTATTATTCCATTGTGTACATGGACCACTTCTTCTTTATCCATTTACCGGTTGTTGGGCATTTTGATTGCTTCAGTGTCTTGGCTATTGTGAATAAGGCTGCACTGCAGCTTTTGCGGCCTGTGTCTTCTCGATTCTTGTCTTCTCAAGTGAGAGGTCCATTGGTGCGCCTGCTGGATTGAATGGTACCTCCATTTTTACTTTTAAACACAGCTCCTTTCTGTTCTCATTATTGGCTGTTACCCCTTTACGTCTCACCAGCAGGTAGAGGGTACACAGTTCCCTAAAACCCCTTCAGCATTTATTGTTTGTAGACTTTTTGCTCATGGTCAGTCGACTGGTGTAAGTTGAAACTTTTTGTAGATTAGATTGCATGGGTCTAACACTCCCTGAGGTTGAGCTTTTATCCATTTTCCTTTTTTTTAAAAGAGCGTGAGTAAAACTTAACTCTTCATACTCTCTTCTTGAAACATTTGCCTGTTTTGAATTGTTTTGTCCATTCCCTCCTTCAGCACAATGTTTTAGGGCAGGTGTCCTTTACAGCCCTGAGTCCTTGGGAATGTTAAGTGACCATTAGCTGTGAGTTTAAAGCTGTTCTGGCAGGAAACGGCCACAAGGTGGCAGCATTTCCCCTTTACCATATTTGGTTACTAGGGAAACAGAGCCTTAATGGAAGTGGTGTTGTAGGTTGTAAATTAGAATGGAATGTGCCAGGGAAAAGCCCTTTAAGTTTATGTCTCATTACTTCTTGTTCATATTTGTAGTTTACTTTTTATTTTTTATCCCAGTAAATATGATTACAATGGTTTGTTTGTTCTAGGTGTGCAAGATGTGGTTCTTTCACACATATACATGTATCTATTCTTCCTCGCATCCTTTTCCCATGTAGGTTATGACACAATGTTGAGTAGTCTTCTCCTGGTCTTCCGTACGTCTTTGGTGGTTATATATTTCACATGGTTTGTATATCTCTGTTAACCCCAATGTGGCAATGTATCCAATCCTCATCCCTTTCTATTTGGTGAACCATAAGTTTTTTAATGAATCTGTGATTGCCTTTCTCTGTGGAAATATCTTCATTGGTATCAATTTTTAAGTAACTCTTAAAAGTGATATGATAGGATATGTGTCTTTTGCTTTCTCACTTACTACACGTGGCGTGATTACGTCTAGACTCATCTATGGTGCTGCAAACGGCATTGTTTCATTTTTTTCACTAGCGAATATTCCATCTGTACATGGAGGAGTTCTTCTTTGTCCATCCATCTGTTGGTGGACTTTTTGGTTACTTCCATATCTTGGCTATTGTAATACTGTGCAGTGCAGATTTGCCTGCCTGTGTCTTTCCAATTCTCTCTTCTTAGGTTTTACGTCGAGGAGTGGGCCTGCTGGATCATATAGTAGCTCAACGTTTACCTTTTTAAGGCACCTCCATTCTGTTCTCATTCGTGGCCCTTTCCAAGTTACGTCCCCTTTGAAGTTGAGGGTATGCATTTCTCCACAACACCTTCAGCATTTAGTGTTTGTAGTTTTCTTGCTGATGGTTATTCTGACAAGTGTGAGCTGATACCTCTCTGTGGTTGAATTCGAATGTGCCACATAATCTGTTGAAATTGAGCTTTAAGGCATGTCCTTTTCTATTTTTCAAGCTGTGATTACCCCTTAGTTCTTCAAAGTGTTCTCTTTAAGTATGTGTCACATTTTGAAATGTTTTGGCCTTTACCTCCCTCAAGACATTTTGAGGGCCTGTTTCATTTACAGTTCTGCAGTACTTGTTCCTATGAAGTGACCATTAGCACAGGCTTTAAAGCTGCTTTTGCAGGTAACTGCCAGAGGGCGGCAGCCTTTCTATGTCCCCCACCCTGGTAACTAGGGAAAAGCCCTTGCGGCCTGTGGTGTTTCTCGGTTATAAATTAGAGTGGAGTGTGCCCGGACAAACCCACACAAGCTGATGTCTCCTTACTTTTGTTGGATTTTTACATTTAATTTTTATTTTTTATTGGAGTAATTTTCCACTGTGTACGTGGACCACTTCTACTTTGTGCATTCCTCGGTTGATGGACATTTTCATTGCTTCCAAGTGTTGGCTATGGTAAATATTGTTGGAGTGCAGGATTGCCAGGCTGTGACTTTTCGATTCTCATTTTCTCAGGTGATAGGCCCAGCAGTGGGTGTGATTGATTGACTGGTAGCACCGTGTTTCCCTTTTCAAAGCACCTTCTTTGTGTTTTCATTAGTGGCTCTTACCACGTCCCCCTTAGAATCCAGGGTACGCATTTCTCCACAATCGCTTCAGCATTTATTGTTTGCAGCATTTATGCTAATGGCCCTTCTGGCTGCTGTGAGCTGATAGGTTTTTGTAATTTGGGTTTGCATGTCTTTGAAAATTCGTAAAACTCATCATTTTTCTCCACCGTTTTCTTTTCTGTTAAAAAAAAGGAAACAATTGGGAGTACAATAGAACTCTTGAAATTGTGTTCTTGGAAGGTTGCCCTCTTTGGAAATTTTTGGTCGATTTTCCACCCCAGAATTTTTTTAGAAAGCAGGTGTCTCTTACCGAACTGCAAGTTTGGTGAATATTTAGTGACCTTTAGCAATGGGTTTAAAGCTGCTGTTGTAGGAAGTGGCCTCAAGCAGGAAGCATATCTCCATTCCCATATCTGGGTACTAGGGCAGCAGAGCCTTTCTGGAAGTCGTGTTCCTAGTTTGTAAATTACATTGGAATGTGCATGGAGAAAGCCCCATAAGTTTATGTCTCATTATTTCTTCTTGGTTTTAAAATTTTTTTTAATTGGGGTAAAACTTAGAATATTGTTTGTCCTAGGTGTACACCATCTGGTTCGTTTGTACATTATATATGTCTATTCAAGTACAGATCCTCTTCCCATGTAAAATGTTACTGAGGGTTCCGCAGACCTCCCTTGCTATATGGTTGGTCTTTTTGAGATATGGATATAATATGTGTTTGTATACATAGAGTAACACTAATCTTAATTTATCCATTCCCCCCACCTTTCCTTTTAGATGAGCATAGTTTGTTTTCTAAGTCTGTGAGTGTCTTTCTCTGTGGAAATATGTTCCTTTGTGTCAGTTATTAGATAACGCCTATAAGTGATATCATAGAATATAGGTCTTTTGCTTTCCGACTTACCTCGTTTCGTGATTATCTCCAGACTCATTTGTGGTGCCTCAGAGAGCAGTGGTTCATTGTTTTCCATGGCTATTATTCCATTGTGTACATGGACCACTTCTTCTTTATCCATTTACCGGTTGTTGGGCATTTTGATTGCTTCACTGTCTTGGCTATTGTGAATAAGGCTGCACTGCAGCTTTTGCGGCCTGTGTCTTCTCGATTCTTGTCTTCTCAAGTGAGAGGTCCATTGGTGCGCCTGCTGGATTGAATGGTACCTCCATTTTTACTTTTAAACACAGCTCCTTTCTGTTCTCATTATTGGCTGTTACCCCTTTACGTCTCACCAGCAGGTAGAGGGTACACAGTTCCCTAAAACCCCTTCAGCATTTATTGTTTGTAGACTTTTTGCTCATGGTCAGTCGACTGGTGTAAGTTGAAACTTTTTGTAGATTAGATTGCATGGGTCTAACACTCCCTGAGGTTGAGCTTTTATCCATTTTCCTTTTTTTTAAAAGAGCGTGAGTAAAACTTAACTCTTCATACTCTCTTCTTGAAACATTTGCCTGTTTTGAATTGTTTTGTCCATTCCCTCCTTCAGCACAATTTTTTAGGGCAGGTGTCCTTTACAGCCCTGAGTCCTTGGGAATGTTAAGTGACCATTAGCTGTGAGTTTAAAGCTGCTCTTGCAGGAAACGGCCACAAGGTGGCAGCATTTCCCCTTTACCATATTTGGTTACTAGGGAAACAGAGCCTTAATGGAAGTGGTGTTGTAGGTTGTAAATTAGAATGGAATGTGCCAGGGAAAAGCCCTTTAAGTTTATGTCTCCTTACTTCTTGTTCATATTTGTAGTTTACTTTTTATTTTTTATCCCAGCAAATATGATTACAATGGTTTGTTTGTTCTAGGTGTGCAAGATGTGGTTCTTTCACACATATACATGTATCTATTCTTCCTCGCATCCTTTTCCCATGTAGGTTATGACACAATGTTGAGTAGTCTTCTCCTGGTCTTCCGTACGTCTTTGGTGGTTATATATTTCACATGGTTTGTATATCTCTGTTAACCCCAATGTGGCAATGTATCCAATCCTCATCCCTTTCTATTTGGTGAACCATAAGTTTTTTAATGAATCTGTGATTGCCTTTCTCTGTGGAAATATCTTCATTGGTATCAATTTTTAAGTAACTCTGAAAAGTGATATGATAGGATATGTGTCTTTTGCTTTCTCACTTACTACACGTGGCGTGATTACGTCTAGACTCATCTATGGTGCTGCAAACGGCATTGTTTCATTTTTTTCACTAGCGAATATTCCATCTGTACATGGAGGAGTTCTTCTTTGTCCATCCATCTGTTGGTGGACTTTTTGGTTACTTCCATATCTTGGCTATTGTAATACTGTGCAGTGCAGATTTGCCTGCCTGTGTCTTTCCAATTCTCTCTTCTTAGGTTTTACGTCGAGGAGTGGGCCTGCTGGATCATATAGTAGCTCAACGTTTACCTTTTTAAGGCACCTCCATTCTGTTCTCATTCGTGGCCCTTTCCAAGTTACGTCCCCTTTGAAGTTGAGGGTATGCATTTCTCCACAACACCTTCAGCATTTATTGTTTGTAGTTTTCTTGCTGATGGTTATTCTGACAAGTGTGAGCTGATACCTCTCTGTGGTTGAATTCGAATGTGCCACATAATCTGTTGAAATTGAGCTTTAAGGCATGTCCTTTTCTATTTTTCAAGCTGTGATTACCCCTTAGTTCTTCAAAGTGTTCTCTTTAAGTATGTGTCACATTTTGAAATGTTTTGGCCTTTACCTCCCTCAAGACATTTTGAGGGCCTGTTTCATTTACAGTTCTGCAGTACTTGTTCCTATGAAGTGACCATTAGCACAGGCTTTAAAGCTGCTTTTGCAGGTAACTGCCAGAGGGCGGCAGCCTTTCTATGTCCCCCACCCTGGTAACTAGGGAAAAGCCCTTGCGGCCTGTGGTGTTTCTCGGTTATAAATTAGAGTGGAGTGTGCCCGGACAAACCCACACAAGCTGATGTCTCCTTACTTTTGTTGGATTTTTACATTTAATTTTTATTTTTTATTGGAGTAATTTTCCACTGTGTACGTGGACCACTTCTACTTTGTGCATTCCTCGGTTGATGGACATTTTCATTGCTTCCAAGTGTTGGCTATGGTAAATATTGTTGGAGTGCAGGATTGCCAGGCTGTGACTTTTCGATTCTCATTTTCTCAGGTGATAGGCCCAGCAGTGGGTGTGATTGATTGACTGGTAGCACCGTGTTTCCCTTTTCAAAGCACCTTCTTTGTGTTTTCATTAGTGGCTCTTACCACGTCCCCCTTAGAATCCAGGGTACGCATTTCTCCACAATCGCTTCAGCATTTATTGTTTGCAGCATTTATGCTAATGGCCCTTCTGGCTGCTGTGAGCTGATAGGTTTTTGTAATTTGGGTTTGCATGTCTTTGAAAATTCGTAAAACTCATCATTTTTCTCCACCGTTTTCTTTTCTGTTAAAAAAAAGGAAACAATTGGGAGTACAATAGAACTCTTGAAATTGTGTTCTTGGAAGGTTGCCCTCTTTGGAAATTTTTGGTCGATTTTCCACCCCAGAATTTTTTTAGAAAGCAGGTGTCTCTTACCGAACTGCAAGTTTGGTGAATATTTAGTGACCTTTAGCAATGGGTTTAAAGCTGCTGTTGTAGGAAGTGGCCTCAAGCAGGAAGCATATCTCCATTCCCATATCTGGGTACTAGGGCAGCAGAGCCTTTCTGGAAGTCCTGTTCCTAGTTTGTAAATTACATTGGAATGTGCATGGAGAAAGCCCCATAAGTTTATGTCTCATTATTTCTTCTTGGTTTTAAAATTTTTTTTAATTGGGGTAAAACTTAGAATATTGTTTGTCCTAGGTGTACACCATCTGGTTCGTTTGTACATTATATATGTCTATTCAAGTACAGATACTCTTCCCATGTAAAATGTTACTGAGGGTTCCGCAGACCTCCCTTGCTATATGGTTGGTCTTTTTGAGATATGGATATAATATGTGTTTGTATACATAGAGTAACACTAATCTTAATTTATCCATTCCCCCCACCTTTCCTTTTAGATTAGCATAGTTTGTTTTCTAAGTCTGTGAGTGTCTTTCTCTGTGGAAATATGTTCCTTTGTGTCAGTTATTAGATAACGCCTATAAGTGATATCATAGAATATAGGTCTTTTGCTTTCCGACTTACCTCATGTTTTGTGATTATCTCCAGACTCATTTGTGGTGCCTGAGAGAGCAGTGGTTCATTGTTTTCCATGGCTATTATTCCATTGTGTACATGGACCACTTCTTCTTTATCCATTTACCGGTTGTTGGGCATTTTGATTGCTTCAGTGTCTTGGCTATTGTGAATAAGGCTGCACTGCAGCTTTTGCGGCCTGTGTCTTCTCGATTCTTGTCTTCTCAAGTGAGAGGTCCATTGGTGCGCCTGCTGGATTGAATGGTACCTCCATTTTTACTTTTAAACACAGCTCCTTTCTGTTCTCATTATTGGCTGTTACCCCTTTACGTCTCACCAGCAGGTAGAGGGTACACAGTTCCCTAAAACCCCTTCAGCATTTATTGTTTGTAGACTTTTTGCTCATGGTCAGTCGACTGGTGTAAGTTGAAACTTTTTGTAGATTAGATTGCATGGGTCTAACACTCCCTGAGGTTGAGCTTTTATCCATTTTCCTTTTTTTTAAAAGAGCGTGAGTAAAACTTAACTCTTCATACTCTCTTCTTGAAACATTTGCCTGTTTTGAATTGTTTTGTCCATTCCCTCCTTCAGCACAATGTTTTAGGGCAGGTGTCCTTTACAGCCCTGAGTCCTTGGGAATGTTAAGTGACCATTAGCTGTGAGTTTAAAGCTGTTCTTGCAGGAAACGGCCACAAGGTGGCAGCATTTCCCCTTTACCATATTTGGTTACTAGGGAAACAGAGCCTTAATGGAAGTGGTGTTGTAGGTTGTAAATTAGAATGGAATGTGCCAGGGAAAAGCCCTTTAAGTTTATGTCTCCTTACTTCTTGTTCATATTTGTAGTTTACTTTTTATTTTTTATCCCAGTAAATATGATTACAATGGTTTGTTTGTTCTAGGTGTGCAAGATGTGGTTCTTTCACACATATACATGTATCTATTCTTCCTCGCATCCTTTTCCCATGTAGGTTATGACACAATGTTGAGTAGTCTTCTCCTGGTCTTCCGTACGTCTTTGGTGGTTATATATTTCACATGGTTTGTATATCTCTGTTAACCCCAATGTGGCAATGTATCCAATCCTCATCCCTTTCTATTTGGTGAACCATAAGTTTTTTAATGAATCTGTGATTGCCTTTCTCTGTGGAAATATCTTCATTGGTATCAATTTTTAAGTAACTCTTAAAAGTGATATGATAGGATATGTGTCTTTTGCTTTCTCACTTACTACACGTGGCGTGATTACGTCTAGACTCATCTATGGTGCTGCAAACGGCATTGTTTCATTTTTTTCACTAGCGAATATTCCATCTGTACATGGAGGAGTTCTTCTTTGTCCATCCATCTGTTGGTGGACTTTTTGGTTACTTCCATATCTTGGCTATTGTAATACTGTGCAGTGCAGATTTGCCTGCCTGTGTCTTTCCAATTCTCTCTTCTTAGGTTTTACGTCGAGGAGTGGGCCTGCTGGATCATATAGTAGCTCAACGTTTACCTTTTTAAGGCACCTCCATTCTGTTCTCATTCGTGGCCCTTTCCAAGTTACGTCCCCTTTGAAGTTGAGGGTATGCATTTCTCCACAACACCTTCAGCATTTAGTGTTTGTAGTTTTCTTGCTGATGGTTATTCTGACAAGTGTGAGCTGATACCTCTCTGTGGTTGAATTCGAATGTGCCACATAATCTGTTGAAATTGAGCTTTAAGGCATGTCCTTTTCTATTTTTCAAGCTGTGATTACCCCTTAGTTCTTCAAAGTGTTCTCTTTAAGTATGTGTCACATTTTGAAATGTTTTGGCCTTTACCTCCCTCAAGACATTTTGAGGGCCTGTTTCATTTACAGTTCTGCAGTACTTGTTCCTATGAAGTGACCATTAGCACAGGCTTTAAAGCTGCTTTTGCAGGTAACTGCCAGAGGGCGGCAGCCTTTCTATGTCCCCCACCCTGGTAACTAGGGAAAAGCCCTTGCGGCCTGTGGTGTTTCTCGGTTATAAATTAGAGTGGAGTGTGCCCGGACAAACCCACACAAGCTGATGTCTCCTTACTTTTGTTGGATTTTTACATTTAATTTTTATTTTTTATTGGAGTAATTTTCCACTGTGTACGTGGACCACTTCTACTTTGTGCATTCCTCGGTTGATGGACATTTTCATTGCTTCCAAGTGTTGGCTATGGTAAATATTGTTGGAGTGCAGGATTGCCAGGCTGTGACTTTTCGATTCTCATTTTCTCAGGTGATAGGCCCAGCAGTGGGTGTGATTGATTGACTGGTAGCACCGTGTTTCCCTTTTCAAAGCACCTTCTTTGTGTTTTCATTAGTGGCTCTTACCACGTCCCCCTTAGAATCCAGGGTACGCATTTCTCCACAATCGCTTCAGCATTTATTGTTTGCAGCATTTATGCTAATGGCCCTTCTGGCTGCTGTGAGCTGATAGGTTTTTGTAATTTGGGTTTCCATGTCTTTCAAAATTCGTAAAACTCATCATTTTTCTCCACCGTTTACTTTTCTGTTAAAAAAAAGGAAACAATTGGGAGTACAATAGAACTCTTGAAATTGTGTTCTTGGAAGGTTGCCCTCTTTTGAAATTTTTGGTCGATTTTCCACCCCAGAATTTTTTTAGAAAGCAGGTGTCTTTTACCGAACTGCAAGTTTGGTGAATATTTAGTGACCTTTAGCAATGGGTTTAAATCTGCTGTTGTGGGAAGTGGCCTCAAGTAGGCAGCATATCTCCATTCCCATATCTGGGTACTAGGGCAGCAGAGCCTTTCTGGAAGTCGTGTTCCTAGTTTGTAAATTACATTGGAATGTGCATGGAGAAAGCCCCATAAGTATATGTCTCATTATTTCTTCTTGGTTTTAAAATTTTTTTTTAATTGTGGTAAAGCTTAGAATATTGTTTGTCCTAGGTGTACACAATCTGGTTCGTTTGTACATTATATATGTCTATTCAAGTACAGATCCTCTTCCCATGTAAAATGTTACTGACGGTTCCGCAGACCTCCCTTGCTATATGGTTGGTCTTTTTGAGATATGGATATAATATGTGTTTGTATACATATAGAAACACTAATCTTAATTTATCCATTCCCCCCACCTTTCCTTTTAGATGAGCATAGTTTGTTTTCTAAGTCTGTGAGTGTCTTTCTCTGTGGAAATATGTTCCTTTGTGTCAGTTATTAGATAACGCCTATAAGTGATATCATAGAATATAGGTCTTTTGCTTTCCGACTTACCTCATGTTTCGTGATTATCTCCAGACTCATTTGTGGTGCCTGAGAGAGCAGTGGTTCATTGTTTTCCATGGCTATTATTCCATTGTGTACATGGACCACTTCTTCTTTATCCATTTACCGGTTGTTGGGCATTTTGATTGCTTCAGTGTCTTGGCTATTGTGAATAAGGCTGCACTGCAGCTTTTGCGGCCTGTGTCTTCTCGATTCTTGTCTTCTCAAGTGAGAGGTCCATTGGTGCGCCTGCTGGATTGAATGGTACCTCCATTTTTACTTTTAAACACAGCTCCTTTCTGTTCTCATTATTAGCTGTTACCCCTTTACGTCTCACCAGCAGGTAGAGGGTACACAGTTCCCTAAAACCCCTTCAGCATTTATTGTTTGTAGACTTTTTGCTCATGGTCAGTCGACTGGTGTAAGTTGAAACTTTTTGTAGATTAGATTGCATGGGTCTAACACTCCCTGAGGTTGAGCTTTTATCCATTTTCCTTTTTTTTAAAAGAACGTGAGTAAAACTTAACTCTTCATACTCTCTTCTTGAAATGTTTGCCTGTTTTGAATTGTTTTGTCCATTCCCTCCTTCAGCACAATGTTTTAGGGCAGGTGTCCTTTACAGCCCTGAGTCCTTGGGAATGTTAAGTGACCATTAGCTGTGATTTTAAAGCTGTTCTTGCAGGAAACGGCCACAAGGTGGCAGCATTTCCCCTTTACCATATTTGGTTACTAGGGAAACAGAGCCTTAATGGAAGTGGTGTTGTAGGTTGTAAATTAGAATGGAATGTGCCAGGGAAAAGCCCTTTATGTTTATGTCTCATTACTTCTTGTTCATATTTGTAATTTACTTTTTAGTTTTTATCCCAGCAAATATAATTACAATGGTTTGTTTGTTCTAGGTGTGCAAGATGTGGTTCTTTCCCACATATACATGTATCTATTCTTCCTCGCATCCTTTTCCCATGTAGGTTATGACACAATGTTGAGTAGTCTTCTCCTGGTCTTCCGTACGTCTTTGGTGGTTATATATTTCACATGGTTTGTATATCTCTGTTAACCCCAATGTGGTAATGTATCCAATCCTCATCCCTTTCTATTTGGTGAACCATAAGTTTTTTAATGAATCTGTGATTGCCTTTCTCTGTGGAAATATCTTCATTGGTATCAATTTTTAAGTAACTCTTAAAAGTGATATGATAGGATATGTGTCTTTTGCTTTCTCCCTTACTACACGTGGCGTGATTACGTCTAGACTCATCTATGGTGCTGCAAACGGCATTGTTTCATTTTTTTCACTAGCGAATATTCCATCTGTACATGGAGGAGTTCTTCTTTGTCCATCCATCTGTTGGTGGACTTTTTGGTTACTTCCATATCTTGGCTATTGTAATACTGTGCAGTGCAGATTTGCCTGCCTGTGTCTTTCCAATTCTCTCTTCTTAGGTTTTACGTCGAGGAGTGGGCCTGCTGGATCATATAGTAGCTCAACGTTTACCTTTTTAAGGCACCTCCATTCTGTTCTCATTCGTGGCCCTTTCCAAGTTACGTCCCCTTTGAAGTTGAGGGTATGCATTTCTCCACAACACCTTCAGCATTTATTGTTTGTAGTTTTCTTGCTGATGGTTATTCTGACAAGTGTGAGCTGATACCTCTCTGTGGTTGAATTCGAATGTGCCACATAATCTGTTGAAATTGAGCTTTAAGGCATGTCCTTTTCTATTTTTCAAGCTGTGATTACCCCTTAGTTCTTCAAAGTGTTCTCTTTAAGTATGTGTCACATTTTGAAATGTTTTGGCCTCTACCTCCCTCAAGACATTTTGAGGGCCTGTTTCATTTACAGTTCTGCAGTACTTGTTCCTATGAAGTGACCATTAGCACAGGCTTTAAAGCTGCTTTTGCAGGTAACTGCCAGAGGGCGGCAGCCTTTCTATGTCCCCCACCCTGGTAACTAGGGAAAAGCCCTTGCGGCCTGTGGTGTTTCTCGGTTATAAATTAGAGTGGAGTGTGCCCGGACAAACCCACACAAGCTGATGTCTCCTTACTTTTGTTGGATTTTTACATTTAATTTTTATTTTTTATTGGAGTAATTTTCCACTGTGTACGTGGACCACTTCTACTTTGTGCATTCCTCGGTTGATGGACATTTTCATTGCTTCCAAGTGTTGGCTATGGTAAATATTGTTGGAGTGCAGGATTGCCAGGCTGTGACTTTTCGATTCTCATTTTCTCAGGTGATAGGCCCAGCAGTGGGTGTGATTGATTGACTGGTAGCACCGTGTTTCCCTTTTCAAAGCACCTTCTTTGTGTTTTCATTAGTGGCTCTTACCACGTCCCCCTTAGAATCCAGGGTACGCATTTCTCCACAATCGCTTCAGCATTTATTGTTTGCAGCATTTATGCTAATGGCCCTTCTGGCTGCTGTGAGCTGATAGGTTTTTGTAATTTGGGTTTCCATGTCTTTCAAAATTCGTAAAACTCATCATTTTTCTCCACCGTTTACTTTTCTGTTAAAAAAAAGGAAACAATTGGGAGTACAATAGAACTCTTGAAATTGTGTTCTTGGAAGGTTGCCCTCTTTTGAAATTTTTGGTCGATTTTCCACCCCAGAATTTTTTTAGAAAGCAGGTGTCTTTTACCGAACTGCAAGTTTGGTGAATATTTAGTGACCTTTAGCAATGGGTTTAAATCTGCTGTTGTGGGAAGTGGCCTCAAGTAGGCAGCATATCTCCATTCCCATATCTGGGTACTAGGGCAGCAGAGCCTTTCTGGAAGTCGTGTTCCTAGTTTGTAAATTACATTGGAATGTGCATGGAGAAAGCCCCATAAGTATATGTCTCATTATTTCTTCTTGGTTTTAAAATTTTTTTTTAATTGTGGTAAAGCTTAGAATATTGTTTGTCCTAGGTGTACACAATCTGGTTCGTTTGTACATTATATATGTCTATTCAAGTACAGATCCTCTTCCCATGTAAAATGTTACTGACGGTTCCGCAGACCTCCCTTGCTATATGGTTGGTCTTTTTGAGATATGGATATAATATGTGTTTGTATACATATAGAAACACTAATCTTAATTTATCCATTCCCCCCACCTTTCCTTTTAGATGAGCATAGTTTGTTTTCTAAGTCTGTGAGTGTCTTTCTCTGTGGAAATATGTTCCTTTGTGTCAGTTATTAGATAACGCCTATAAGTGATATCATAGAATATAGGTCTTTTGCTTTCCGACTTACCTCATGTTTCGTGATTATCTCCAGACTCATTTGTGGTGCCTGAGAGAGCAGTGGTTCATTGTTTTCCATGGCTATTATTCCATTGTGTACATGGACCACTTCTTCTTTATCCATTTACCGGTTGTTGGGCATTTTGATTGCTTCAGTGTCTTGGCTATTGTGAATAAGGCTGCACTGCAGCTTTTGCGGCCTGTGTCTTCTCGATTCTTGTCTTCTCAAGTGAGAGGTCCATTGGTGCGCCTGCTGGATTGAATGGTACCTCCATTTTTACTTTTAAACACAGCTCCTTTCTGTTCTCATTATTAGCTGTTACCCCTTTACGTCTCACCAGAAGGTAGAGGGTACACAGTTCCCTAAAACCCCTTCAGCATTTATTGTTTGTAGACTTTTTGCTCATGGTCAGTCGACTGGTGTAAGTTGAAACTTTTTGTAGATTAGATTGCATGGGTCTAACACTCCCTGAGGTTGAGCTTTTATCCATTTTCTTTTTTTTTAAAAGAACGTGAGTAAAACTTAACTCTTCATACTCTCTTCTTGAAATGTTTGCCTGTTTTGAATTGTTTTGTCCATTCCCTCCTTCAGCACAATGTTTTAGGGCAGGTGTCCTTTACAGCCCTGAGTCCTTGGGAATGTTAAGTGACCATTAGCTGTGATTTTAAAGCTGTTCTTGCAGGAAACGGCCACAAGGTGGCAGCATTTCCCCTTTACCATATTTGGTTACTAGGGAAACAGAGCCTTAATGGAAGTGGTGTTGTAGGTTGTAAATTAGAATGGAATGTGCCAGGGAAAAGCCCTTTATGTTTATGTCTCATTACTTCTTGTTCATATTTGTAATTTACTTTTTAGTTTTTATCCCAGCAAATATGATTACAATGGTTTGTTTGTTCTAGGTGTGCAAGATGTGGTTCTTTCCCACATATACATGTATCTATTCTTCCTCGCATCCTTTTCCCATGTAGGTTATGACACAATGTTGAGTAGTCTTCTCCTGGTCTTCCGTACGTCTTTGGTGGTTATATATTTCACATGGTTTGTATATCTCTGTTAACCCCAATGTGGTAATGTATCCAATCCTCATCCCTTTCTATTTGGTGAACCATAAGTTTTTTAATGAATCTGTGATTGCCTTTCTCTGTGGAAATATCTTCATTGGTATCAATTTTTAAGTAACTCTTAAAAGTGATATGATAGGATATGTGTCTTTTGCTTTCTCCCTTACTACACGTGGCGTGATTACGTCTAGACTCATCTATGGTGCTGCAAACGGCATTGTTTCATTTTTTTCACTAGCGAATATTCCATCTGTACATGGAGGAGTTCTTCTTTGTCCATCCATCTGTTGGTGGACTTTTTGGTTACTTCCATATCTTGGCTATTGTAATACTGTGCAGTGCAGATTTGCCTGCCTGTGTCTTTCCAATTCTCTCTTCTTAGGTTTTACGTCGAGGAGTGGGCCTGCTGGATCATATAGTAGCTCAATGTTTACCTTTTTAAGGCACCTCCATTCTGTTCTCATTCGTGGCCCTTTCCAAGTTACGTCCCCTTTGAAGTTGAGGGTATGCATTTCTCCACAACACCTTCAGCATTTATTGTTTGTAGTTTTCTTGCTGATGGTTATTCTGACAAGTGTGAGCTGATACCTCTCTGTGGTTGAATTCGAATGTGCCACATAATCTGTTGAAATTGAGCTTTAAGGCATGTCCTTTTCTATTTTTCAAGCTGTGATTACCCCTTAGTTCTTCAAAGTGTTCTCTTTAAGTATGTGTCACATTTTGAAATGTTTTGGCCTTTACCTCCCTCAAGACATTTTGAGGGCCTGTTTCATTTACAGTTCTGCAGTACTTGTTCCTATGAAGTGACCATTAGCACAGGCTTTAAAGCTGCTTTTGCAGGTAACTGCCAGAGGGCGGCAGCCTTTCTATGTCCCCCACCCTTGTAACTAGGGAAAAGCCCTTGCGGCCTGTGGTGTTTCTCGGTTATAAATTAGAGTGGAGTGTGCCCGGACAAACCCACACAAGCTGATGTCTCCTTACTTTTGTTGGATTTTTACATTTAATTTTTATTTTTTATTGGAGTAATTTTCCACTGTGTACGTGGACCACTTCTACTTTGTGCATTCCTCGGTTGATGGACATTTTCATTGCTTCCAAGTGTTGGCTGTGGTAAATATTGTTGGAGTGCAGGATTGCCAGGCTGTGACTTTTCGATTCTCATTTTCTCAGGTGATAGGCCCAGCAGTGGGTGTGATTGATTGACTGGTAGCACCGTGTTTCCCTTTTCAAAGCACCTTCTTTGTGTTTTCATTAGTGGCTCTTACCACGTCCCCCTTAGAATCCAGGGTACGCATTTCTCCACAATCGCTTCAGCATTTATTGTTTGCAGCATTTATGCTAATGGCCCTTCTGGCTGCTGTGAGCTGATAGGTTTTTGTAATTTGGGTTTGCATGTCTTTGAAAATTTGTAAAACTCATCATTTTTCTCCACCGTTTTCTTTTCTGTTAAAAAAAAGGAAACAATTGGGAGTACAATAGAACTCTTGAAATTGTGTTCTTGGAAGGTTGCCCTCTTTGGAAATTTTTGGTCGATTTTCCACCCCAGAATTTTTTTAGAAAGCAGGTGTCTCTTACCGAACTGCAAGTTTGGTGAATATTTAGTGACCTTTAGCAATGGGTTTAAAGCTGCTGTTGTAGGAAGTGGCCTCAAGCAGGAAGCATATCTCCATTCCCATATCTGGGTACTAGGGCAGCAGAGCCTTTCTGGAAGTCGTGTTCCTAGTTTGTAAATTACATTGGAATGTGCATGGAGAAAGCCCCATAAGTTTATGTCTCATTATTTCTTCTTGGTTTTAAAATTTTTTTTAATTGGGGTAAAACTTAGAATATTGTTTGTCCTAGGTGTACACCATCTGGTTCGTTTGTACATTATATATGTCTATTCAAGTACAGATCCTCTTCCCATGTAAAATGTTACTGAGGGTTCCGCAGACCTCCCTTGCTATATGGTTGGTCTTTTTGAGATATGGATATAATATGTGTTTGTATACATAGAGTAACACTAATCTTAATTTATCCATTCCCCCCACCTTTCCTTTTAGATTAGCATAGTTTGTTTTCTAAGTCTGTGAGTGTCTTTCTCTGTGGAAATATGTTCCTTTGTGTCAGTTATTAGATAACGCCTATAAGTGATATCATAGAATATAGGTCTTTTGCTTTCCGACTTACCTCATGTTTTGTGATTATCTCCAGACTCATTTGTGGTGCCTGAGAGAGCAGTGGTTCATTGTTTTCCATGGCTATTATTCCATTGTGTACATGGACCACTTCTTCTTTATCCATTTACCGGTTGTTGGGCATTTTGATTGCTTCAGTGTCTTGGCTATTGTGAATAAGGCTGCACTGCAGCTTTTGCGGCCTGTGTCTTCTCGATTCTTGTCTTCTCAAGTGAGAGGTCCATTGGTGCGCCTGCTGGATTGAATGGTACCTCCATTTTTACTTTTAAACACAGCTCCTTTCTGTTCTCATTATTGGCTGTTACCCCTTTACGTCTCACCAGCAGGTAGAGGGTACACAGTTCCCTAAAACCCCTTCAGCATTTATTGTTTGTAGACTTTTTGCTCATGGTCAGTCGACTGGTGTAAGTTGAAACTTTTTGTAGATTAGATTGCATGGGTCTAACACTCCCTGAGGTTGAGCTTTTATCCATTTTCCTTTTTTTTAAAAGAGCGTGAGTAAAACTTAACTCTTCATACTCTCTTCTTGAAACATTTGCCTGTTTTGAATTGTTTTGTCCATTCCCTCCTTCAGCACAATGTTTTAGGGCAGGTGTCCTTTACAGCCCTGAGTCCTTGGGAATGTTAAGTGACCATTAGCTGTGAGTTTAAAGCTGTTCTTGCAGGAAACGGCCACAAGGTGGCAGCATTTCCCCTTTACCATATTTGGTTACTAGGGAAACAGAGCCTTAATGGAAGTGGTGTTGTAGGTTGTAAATTAGAATGGAATGTGCCAGGGAAAAGCCCTTTAAGTTTATGTCTCCTTACTTCTTGTTCATATTTGTAGTTTACTTTTTATTTTTTATCCCAGTAAATATGATTACAATGGTTTGTTTGTTCTAGGTGTGCAAGATGTGGTTCTTTCACACATATACATGTATCTATTCTTCCTCGCATCCTTTTCCCATGTAGGTTATGACACAATGTTGAGTAGTCTTCTCCTGGTCTTCCGTACGTCTTTGGTGGTTATATATTTCACATGGTTTGTATATCTCTGTTAACCCCAATGTGGCAATGTATCCAATCCTCATCCCTTTCTATTTGGTGAACCATAAGTTTTTTAATGAATCTGTGATTGCCTTTCTCTGTGGAAATATCTTCATTGGTATCAATTTTTAAGTAACTCTTAAAAGTGATATGATAGGATATGTGTCTTTTGCTTTCTCACTTACTACACGTGGCGTGATTACGTCTAGACTCATCTATGGTGCTGCAAACGGCATTGTTTCATTTTTTTCACTAGCGAATATTCCATCTGTACATGGAGGAGTTCTTCTTTGTCCATCCATCTGTTGGTGGACTTTTCGGTTACTTCCATATCTTGGCTATTGTAATACTGTGCAGTGCAGATTTGCCTGCCTGTGTCTTTCCAATTCTCTCTTCTTAGGTTTTACGTCGAGGAGTGGGCCTGCTGGATCATATAGTAGCTCAACGTTTACCTTTTTAAGGCACCTCCATTCTGTTCTCATTCGTGGCCCTTTCCAAGTTACGTCCCCTTTGAAGTTGAGGGTATGCATTTCTCCACAACACCTTCAGCATTTATTGTTTGTAGTTTTCTTGCTGATGTTTATTCTGACAAGTGTGAGCTGATACCTCTCTGTGGTTGAATTCGAATGTGCCACATAATCTGTTGAAATTGAGCTTTAAGGCATGTCCTTTTCTATTTTTCAAGCTGTGATTACCCCTTAGTTCTTCAAAGTGTTCTCTTTAAGTATGTGTCACATTTTGAAATGTTTTGGCCTTTACCTCCCTCAAGACATTTTGAGGGCCTGTTTCATTTACAGTTCTGCAGTACTTGTTCCTATGAAGTGACCATTAGCACAGGCTTTAAAGCTGCTTTTGCAGGTAACTGCCAGAGGGCGGCAGCCTTTCTATGTCCCCCACCCTGGTAACTAGGGAAAAGCCCTTGCGGCCTGTGGTGTTTCTCGGTTATAAATTAGAGTGGAGTGTGCCCGGACAAACCCACACAAGCTGATGTCTCCTTACTTTTGTTGGATTTTTACATTTAATTTTTATTTTTTATTGGAGTAATTTTCCACTGTGTACGTGGACCACTTCTACTTTGTGTATTCCTCGGTTGATGGACATTTTCATTGCTTCCAAGTGTTGGCTATGGTAAATATTGTTGGAGTGCAGGATTGCCAGGCTGTGACTTTTCGATTCTCATTTTCTCAGGTGATAGGCCCAGCAGTGGGTGTGATTGATTGACTGGTAGCACCGTGTTTCCCTTTTCAAAGCACCTTCTTTGTGTTTTCATTAGTGGCTCTTACCACGTCCCCCTTAGAATCCAGGGTACGCATTTCTCCACAATCGCTTCAGCATTTATTGTTTGCAGCATTTATGCTAATGGCCCTTCTGGCTGCTGTGAGCTGATAGGTTTTTGTAATTTGGGTTTGCATGTCTTTGAAAATTCGTAAAACTCATCATTTTTCTCCACCGTTTTCTTTTCTGTTAAAAAAAAGGAAACAATTGGGAGTACAATAGAACTCTTGAAATTGTGTTCTTGGAAGGTTGCCCTCTTTGGAAATTTTTGGTCGATTTTCCACCCCAGAATTTTTTTAGAAAGCAGGTGTCTCTTACCGAACTGCAAGTTTGGTGAATATTTAGTGACCTTTAGCAATGGGTTTAAAGCTGCTGTTGTAGGAAGTGGCCTCAAGCAGGAAGCATATCTCCATTCCCATATCTGGGTACTAGGGCAGCAGAGCCTTTCTGGAAGTCGTGTTCCTAGTTTGTAAATTACATTGGAATGTGCATGGAGAAAGCCCCATAAGTTTATGTCTCATTATTTCTTCTTGGTTTTAAAATTTTTTTTAATTGGGGTAAAACTTAGAATATTGTTTGTCCTAGGTGTACACCATCTGGTTCGTTTGTACATTATATATGTCTATTCAAGTACAGATCCTCTTCCCATGTAAAATGTTACTGAGGGTTCCGCAGACCTCCCTTGCTATATGGTTGGTCTTTTTGAGATATGGATATAATATGTGTTTGTATACATAGAGTAACACTAATCTTAATTTATCCATTCCCCCCACCTTTCCTTTTAGATTAGCATAGTTTGTTTTCTAAGTCTGTGAGTGTCTTTCTCTGTGGAAATATGTTCCTTTGTGTCAGTTATTAGATAACGCCTATAAGTGATATCATAGAATATAGGTCTTTTGCTTTCCGACTTACCTCATGTTTTGTGATTATCTCCAGACTCATTTGTGGTGCCTGAGAGAGCAGTGGTTCATTGTTTTCCATGGCTATTATTCCATTGTGTACATGGACCACTTCTTCTTTATCCATTTACCGGTTGTTGGGCATTTTGATTGCTTCAGTGTCTTGGCTATTGTGAATAAGGCTGCACTGCAGCTTTTGCGGCCTGTGTCTTCTCGATTCTTGTCTTCTCAAGTGAGAGGTCCATTGGTGCGCCTGCTGGATTGAATGGTACCTCCATTTTTACTTTTAAACACAGCTCCTTTCTGTTCTCATTATTGGCTGTTACCCCTTTACGTCTCACCAGCAGGTAGAGGGTACACAGTTCCCTAAAACCCCTTCAGCATTTATTGTTTGTAGACTTTTTGCTCATGGTCAGTCGACTGGTGTAAGTTGAAACTTTTTGTAGATTAGATTGCATGGGTCTAACACTCCCTGAGGTTGAGCTTTTATCCATTTTCCTTTTTTTTAAAAGAGCGTGAGTAAAACTTAACTCTTCATACTCTCTTCTTGAAACATTTGCCTGTTTTGAATTGTTTTGTCCATTCCCTCCTTCAGCACAATGTTTTAGGGCAGGTGTCCTTTACAGCCCTGAGTCCTTGGGAATGTTAAGTGACCATTAGCTGTGAGTTTAAAGCTGTTCTTGCAGGAAACGGCCACAAGGTGGCAGCATTTCCCCTTTACCATATTTGGTTACTAGGGAAACAGAGCCTTAATGGAAGTGGTGTTGTAGGTTGTAAATTAGAATGGAATGTGCCAGGGAAAAGCCCTTTAAGTTTATGTCTCCTTACTTCTTGTTCATATTTGTAGTTTACTTTTTATTTTTTATCCCAGTAAATATGATTACAATGGTTTGTTTGTTCTAGGTGTGCAAGATGTGGTTCTTTCACACATATACATGTATCTATTCTTCCTCGCATCCTTTTCCCATGTAGGTTATGACACAATGTTGAGTAGTCTTCTCCTGGTCTTCCGTACGTCTTTGGTGGTTATATATTTCACATGGTTTGTATATCTCTGTTAACCCCAATGTGGCAATGTATCCAATCCTCATCCCTTTCTATTTGGTGAACCATAAGTTTTTTAATGAATCTGTGATTGCCTTTCTCTGTGGAAATATCTTCATTGGTATCAATTTTTAAGTAACTCTTAAAAGTGATATGATAGGATATGTGTCTTTTGCTTTCTCACTTACTACACGTGGCGTGATTACGTCTAGACTCATCTATGGTGCTGCAAACGGCATTGTTTCATTTTTTTCACTAGCGAATATTCCATCTGTACATGGAGGAGTTCTTCTTTGTCCATCCATCTGTTGGTGGACTTTTCGGTTACTTCCATATCTTGGCTATTGTAATACTGTGCAGTGCAGATTTGCCTGCCTGTGTCTTTCCAATTCTCTCTTCTTAGGTTTTACGTCGAGGAGTGGGCCTGCTGGATCATATAGTAGCTGAACGTTTACCTTTTTAAGGCACCTCCATTCTGTTCTCATTCGTGGCCCTTTCCAAGTTACGTCCCCTTTGAAGTTGAGGGTATGCATTTCTCCACAACACCTTCAGCATTTATTGTTTGTAGTTTTCTTGCTGATGTTTATTCTGACAAGTGTGAGCTGATACCTCTCTGTGGTTGAATTCGAATGTGCCACATAATCTGTTGAAATTGAGCTTTAAGGCATGTCCTTTTCTATTTTTCAAGCTGTGATTACCCCTTAGTTCTTCAAAGTGTTCTCTTTAAGTATGTGTCACATTTTGAAATGTTTTGGCCTTTACCTCCCTCAAGACATTTTGAGGGCCTGTTTCATTTACAGTTCTGCAGTACTTGTTCCTATGAAGTGACCATTAGCACAGGCTTTAAAGCTGCTTTTGCAGGTAACTGCCAGAGGGCGGCAGCCTTTCTATGTCCCCCACCCTGGTAACTAGGGAAAAGCCCTTGCGGCCTGTGGTGTTTCTCGGTTATAAATTAGAGTGGAGTGTGCCCGGACAAACCCACACAAGCTGATGTCTCCTTACTTTTGTTGGATTTTTACATTTAATTTTTATTTTTTATTGGAGTAATTTTCCACTGTGTACGTGGACCACTTCTACTTTGTGCATTCCTCGGTTGATGGACATTTTCATTGCTTCCAAGTGTTGGCTATGGTAAATATTGTTGGAGTGCAGGATTGCCAGGCTGTGACTTTTCGATTCTCATTTTCTCAGGTGATAGGCCCAGCAGTGGGTGTGATTGATTGACTGGTAGCACCGTGTTTCCCTTTTCAAAGCACCTTCTTTGTGTTTTCATTAGTGGCTCTTACCACGTCCCCCTTAGAATCCAGGGTACGCATTTCTCCACAATCGCTTCAGCATTTATTGTTTGCAGCATTTATGCTAATGGCCCTTCTGGCTGCTGTGAGCTGATAGGTTTTTGTAATTTGGGTTTGCATGTCTTTGAAAATTCGTAAAACTCATCATTTTTCTCCACCGTTTACTTTTCTGTTAAAAAAAAGGAAACAATTGGGAGTACAATAGAACTCTTGAAATTGTGTTCTTGGAAGGTTGCCCTCTTTGGAAATTTTTGGTCGATTTTCCACCCCAGAATTTTTTTAGAAAGCAGGTGTCTCTTACCGAACTGCAAGTTTGGTGAATATTTAGTGACCTTTAGCAATGGGTTTAAAGCTGCTGTTGTAGGAAGTGGCCTCAAGCAGGAAGCATATCTCCATTCCCATATCTGGGTACTAGGGCAGCAGAGCCTTTCTGGAAGTCGTGTTCCTAGTTTGTAAATTACATTGGAATGTGCATGGAGAAAGCCCCATAAGTTTATGTCTCATTATTTCTTCTTGGTTTTAAAATTTTTTTTAATTGGGGTAAAACTTAGAATATTGTTTGTCCTAGGTGTACACCATCTGGTTCGTTTGTACATTATATATGTCTATTCAAGTACAGATACTCTTCCCATGTAAAATGTTACTGAGGGTTCCGCAGACCTCCCTTGCTATATGGTTGGTCTTTTTGAGATATGGATATAATATGTGTTTGTATACATAGAGTAACACTAATCTTAATTTATCCATTCCCCCCACCTTTCCTTTTAGATTAGCATAGTTTGTTTTCTAAGTCTGTGAGTGTCTTTCTCTGTGGAAATATGTTCCTTTGTGTCAGTTATTAGATAACGCCTATAAGTGATATCATAGAATATAGGTCTTTTGCTTTCCGACTTACCTCATGTTTTGTGATTATTTCCAGACTCATTTGTGGTGCCTGAGAGAGCAGTGGTTCATTGTTTTCCATGGCTATTATTCCATTGTGTACATGGACCACTTCTTCTTTATCCATTTACCGGTTGTTGGGCATTTTGATTGCTTCAGTGTCTTGGCTATTGTGAATAAGGCTGCACTGCAGCTTTTGCGGCCTGTGTCTTCTCGATTCTTGTCTTCTCAAGTGAGAGGTCCATTGGTGCGCCTGCTGGATTGAATGGTACCTCCATTTTTACTTTTAAACACAGCTCCTTTCTGTTCTCATTATTGGCTGTTACCCCTTTACGTCTCACCAGCAGGTAGAGGGTACACAGTTCCCTAAAACCCCTTCAGCATTTATTGTTTGTAGACTTTTTGCTCATGGTCAGTCGACTGGTGTAAGTTGAAACTTTTTGTAGATTAGATTGCATGGGTCTAACACTCCCTGAGGTTGAGCTTTTATCCATTTTCCTTTTTTTTAAAAGAGCGTGAGTAAAACTTAACTCTTCATACTCTCTTCTTGAAACATTTGCCTGTTTTGAATTGTTTTGTCCATTCCCTCCTTCAGCACAATGTTTTAGGGCAGGTGTCCTTTACAGCCCTGAGTCCTTGGGAATGTTAAGTGACCATTAGCTGTGAGTTTAAAGCTGTTCTTGCAGGAAACGGCCACAAGGTGGCAGCATTTCCCCTTTACCATATTTGGTTACTAGGGAAACAGAGCCTTAATGGAAGTGGTGTTGTAGGTTGTAAATTAGAATGGAATGTGCCAGGGAAAAGCCCTTTAAGTTTATGTCTCCTTACTTCTTGTTCATATTTGTAGTTTACTTTTTATTTTTTATCCCAGTAAATATGATTACAATGGTTTGTTTGTTCTAGGTGTGCAAGATGTGGTTCTTTCACACATATACATGTATCTATTCTTCCTCGCATCCTTTTCCCATGTAGGTTATGACACAATGTTGAGTAGTCTTCTCCTGGTCTTCCGTACGTCTTTGGTGGTTATATATTTCACATGGTTTGTATATCTCTGTTAACCCCAATGTGGCAATGTATCCAATCCTCATCCCTTTCTATTTGGTGAACCATAAGTTTTTTAATGAATCTGTGATTGCCTTTCTCTGTGGAAATATCTTCATTGGTATCAATTTTTAAGTAACTCTTAAAAGTGATATGATAGGATATGTGTCTTTTGCTTTCTCACTTACTACACGTGGCGTGATTACGTCTAGACTCATCTATGGTGCTGCAAACGGCATTGTTTCATTTTTTTCACTAGCGAATATTCCATCTGTACATGGAGGAGTTCTTCTTTGTCCATCCATCTGTTGGTGGACTTTTTGTTTACTTCCATATCTTGGCTATTGTAATACTGTGCAGTGCAGATTTGCCTGCCTGTGTCTTTCCAATTCTCTCTTCTTAGGTTTTACGTCGAGGAGTGGGCCTGCTGGATCATATAGTAGCTCAACGTTTACCTTTTTAAGGCACCTCCATTCTGTTCTCATTCGTGGCCCTTTCCAAGTTACGTCCCCTTTGAAGTTGAGGGTATGCATTTCTCCACAACACCTTCAGCATTTATTGTTTGTAGTTTTCTTGCTGATGTTTATTCTGACAAGTGTGAGCTGATACCTCTCTGTGGTTGAATTCGAATGTGCCACATAATCTGTTGAAATTGAGCTTTAAGGCATGTCCTTTTCTATTTTTCAAGCTGTGATTACCCCTTAGTTCTTCAAAGTGTTCTCTTTAAGTATGTGTCACATTTTGAAATGTTTTGGCCTTTACCTCCCTCAAGACATTTTGAGGGCCTGTTTCATTTACAGTTCTGCAGTACTTGTTCCTATGAAGTGACCATTAGCACAGGCTTTAAAGCTGCTTTTGCAGGTAACTGCCAGAGGGCGGCAGCCTTTCTATGTCCCCCACCCTGGTAACTAGGGAAAAGCCCTTGCGGCCTGTGGTGTTTCTCGGTTATAAATTAGAGTGGAGTGTGCCCGGACAAACCCACACAAGCTGATGTCTCCTTACTTTTGTTGGATTTTTACATTTAATTTTTATTTTTTATTGGAGTAATTTTCCACTGTGTACGTGGACCACTTCTACTTTGTGCATTCCTCGGTTGATGGACATTTTCATTGCTTCCAAGTGTTGGCTATGGTAAATATTGTTGGAGTGCAGGATTGCCAGGCTGTGACTTTTCGATTCTCATTTTCTCAGGTGATAGGCCCAGCAGTGGGTGTGATTGATTGACTGGTAGCACCGTGTTTCCCTTTTCAAAGCACCTTCTTTGTGTTTTCATTAGTGGCTCTTACCACGTCCCCCTTAGAATCCAGGGTACGCATTTCTCCACAATCGCTTCAGCATTTATTGTTTGCAGCATTTATGCTAATGGCCCTTCTGGCTGCTGTGAGCTGATAGGTTTTTGTAATTTGGGTTTCCATGTCTTTGAAAATTCGTAAAACTCATCATTTTTCTCCACCGTTTACTTTTCTGTTAAAAAAAAGGAAACAATTGGGAGTACAATAGAACTCTTGAAATTGTGTTCTTGGAAGGTTGCCCTCTTTGGAAATTTTTGGTCGATTTTCCACCCCAGAATTTTTTTAGAAAGCAGGTGTCTTTTACCGAACTGCAAGTTTGGTGAATATTTAGTGACCTTTAGCAATGGGTTTAAATCTGCTGTTGTGGGAAGTGGCCTCAAGTAGGCAGCATATCTCCATTCCCATATCTGGGTACTAGGGCAGCAGAGCCTTTCTGGAAGTCGTGTTCCTAGTTTGTAAATTACATTGGAATGTGCATGGAGAAAGCCCCATAAGTTTATGTCTCATTATTTCTTCTTGGTTTTAAATTTTTTTTTAATTGGGGTAAAACTTAGAATATTGTTTGTCCTAGGTGTACACCATCTGGTTCGTTTGTACATTATATATGTCTATTCAAGTACAGATACTCTTCCCATGTAAAATGTTACTGAGGGTTCCGCAGACCTCCCTTGCTATATGGTTGGTCTTTTTGAGATATGGATATAATATGTGTTTGTATACATAGAGTAACACTAATCTTAATTTATCCATTCCCCCCACCTTTCCTTTTAGATTAGCATAGTTTGTTTTCTAAGTCTGTGAGTGTCTTTCTCTGTGGAAATATGTTCCTTTGTGTCAGTTATTAGATAACGCCTATAAGTGATATCATAGAATATAGGTCTTTTGCTTTCCGACTTACCTCATGTTTTGTGATTATTTCCAGACTCATTTGTGGTGCCTGAGAGAGCAGTGGTTCATTGTTTTCCATGGCTATTATTCCATTGTGTACATGGACCACTTCTTCTTTATCCATTTACCGGTTGTTGGGCATTTTGATTGCTTCAGTGTCTTGGCTATTGTGAATAAGGCTGCACTGCAGCTTTTGCGGCCTGTGTCTTCTCGATTCTTGTCTTCTCAAGTGAGAGGTCCATTGGTGCGCCTGCTGGATTGAATGGTACCTCCATTTTTACTTTTAAACACAGCTCCTTTCTGTTCTCATTATTGGCTGTTACCCCTTTACGTCTCACCAGCAGGTAGAGGGTACACAGTTCCCTAAAACCCCTTCAGCATTTATTGTTTGTAGACTTTTTGCTCATGGTCAGTCGACTGGTGTAAGTTGAAACTTTTTGTAGATTAGATTGCATGGGTCTAACACTCCCTGAGGTTGAGCTTTTATCCATTTTCCTTTTTTTTAAAAGAGCGTGAGTAAAACTTAACTCTTCATACTCTCTTCTTGAAACATTTGCCTGTTTTGAATTGTTTTGTCCATTCCCTCCTTCAGCACAATGTTTTAGGGCAGGTGTCCTTTACAGCCCTGAGTCCTTGGGAATGTTAAGTGACCATTAGCTGTGAGTTTAAAGCTGTTCTTGCAGGAAACGGCCACAAGGTGGCAGCATTTCCCCTTTACCATATTTGGTTACTAGGGAAACAGAGCCTTAATGGAAGTGGTGTTGTAGGTTGTAAATTAGAATGGAATGTGCCAGGGAAAAGCCCTTTAAGTTTATGTCTCCTTACTTCTTGTTCATATTTGTAGTTTACTTTTTATTTTTTATCCCAGTAAATATGATTACAATGGTTTGTTTGTTCTAGGTGTGCAAGATGTGGTTCTTTCACACATATACATGTATCTATTCTTCCTCGCATCCTTTTCCCATGTAGGTTATGACACAATGTTGAGTAGTCTTCTCCTGGTCTTCCGTACGTCTTTGGTGGTTATATATTTCACATGGTTTGTATATCTCTGTTAACCCCAATGTGGCAATGTATCCAATCCTCATCCCTTTCTATTTGGTGAACCATAAGTTTTTTAATGAATCTGTGATTGCCTTTCTCTGTGGAAATATCTTCATTGGTATCAATTTTTAAGTAACTCTTAAAAGTGATATGATAGGATATGTGTCTTTTGCTTTCTCACTTACTACACGTGGCGTGATTACGTCTAGACTCATCTATGGTGCTGCAAACGGCATTGTTTCATTTTTTTCACTAGCGAATATTCCATCTGTACATGGAGGAGTTCTTCTTTGTCCATCCATCTGTTGGTGGACTTTTTGGTTACTTCCATATCTTGGCTATTGTAATACTGTGCAGTGCAGATTTGCCTGCCTGTGTCTTTCCAATTCTCTCTTCTTAGGTTTTACGTCGAGGAGTGGGCCTGCTGGATCATATAGTAGCTCAACGTTTACCTTTTTAAGGCACCTCCATTCTGTTCTCATTCGTGGCCCTTTCCAAGTTACGTCCCCTTTGAAGTTGAGGGTATGCATTTCTCCACAACACCTTCAGCATTTATTGTTTGTAGTTTTCTTGCTGATGTTTATTCTGACAAGTGTGAGCTGATACCTCTCTGTGGTTGAATTCGAATGTGCCACATAATCTGTTGAAATTGAGCTTTAAGGCATGTCCTTTTCTATTTTTCAAGCTGTGATTACCCCTTAGTTCTTCAAAGTGTTCTCTTTGAGTATGTGTCACATTTTGAAATGTTTTGGCCTTTACCTCCCTCAAGACATTTTGAGGGCCTGTTTCATTTACAGTTCTGCAGTACTTGTTCCTATGAAGTGACCATTAGCACAGGCTTTAAAGCTGCTTTTGCAGGTAACTGCCAGAGGGCGGCAGCCTTTCTATGTCCCCCACCCTGGTAACTAGGGAAAAGCCCTTGCGGCCTGTGGTGTTTCTCGGTTATAAATTAGAGTGGAGTGTGCCCGGACAAACCCACACAAGCTGATGTCTCCTTACTTTTGTTGGATTTTTACATTTAATTTTTATTTTTTATTGGAGTAATTTTCCACTGTGTACGTGGACCACTTCTACTTTGTGCATTCCTCGGTTGATGGACATTTTCATTGCTTCCAAGTGTTGGCTATGGTAAATATTGTTGGAGTGCAGGATTGCCAGGCTGTGACTTTTCGATTCTCATTTTCTCAGGTGATAGGCCCAGCAGTGGGTGTGATTGATTGACTGGTAGCACCGTGTTTCCCTTTTCAAAGCACCTTCTTTGTGTTTTCATTAGTGGCTCTTACCACGTCCCCCTTAGAATCCAGGGTACGCATTTCTCCACAATCGCTTCAGCATTTATTGTTTGCAGCATTTATGCTAATGGCCCTTCTGGCTGCTGTGAGCTGATAGGTTTTTGTAATTTGGGTTTCCATGTCTTTGAAAATTCGTAAAACTCATCATTTTTCTCCACCGTTTACTTTTCTGTTAAAAAAAAGGAAACAATTGGGAGTACAATAGAACTCTTGAAATTGTGTTCTTGGAAGGTTGCCCTCTTTGGAAATTTTTGGTCGATTTTCCACCCCAGAATTTTTTTAGAAAGCAGGTGTCTTTTACCGAACTGCAAGTTTGGTGAATATTTAGTGACCTTTAGCAATGGGTTTAAATCTGCTGTTGTGGGAAGTGGCCTCAAGTAGGCAGCATATCTCCATTCCCATATCTGGGTACTAGGGCAGCAGAGCCTTTCTGGAAGTCGTGTTCCTAGTTTGTAAATTACATTGGAATGTGCATGGAGAAAGCCCCATAAGTTTATGTCTCATTATTTCTTCTTGGTTTTAAATTTTTTTTTTAATTGTGGTAAAGCTTAGAATATTGTTTGTCCTAGGTGTACACAATCTGGTTCGTTTGTACATTATATATGTCTATTCAAGTACAGATCCTCTTCCCATGTAAAATGTTACTGACGGTTCCGCAGACCTCCCTTGCTATATGGTTGGTCTTTTTGAGATATGGATATAATATGTGTTTGTATACATATAGTAACACTAATCTTAATTTATCCATTCCCCCCACCTTTCCTTTTAGATGAGCATAGTTTGTTTTCTAAGTCTGTGAGTGTCTTTCTCTGTGGAAATATGTTCCTTTGTGTCAGTTATTAGATAACGCCTATAAGTGATATCATAGAATATAGGTCTTTTGCTTTCCGACTTACCTCATGTTTCGTGATTATCTCCAGACTCATTTGTGGTGCCTCAGAGAGCAGTGGTTCATTGTTTTCCATGGCTATTATTCCATTGTGTACATGGACCACTTCTTCTTTATCCATTTACCGGTTGTTGGGCATTTTGATTGCTTCACTGTCTTGGCTATTGTGAATAAGGCTGCACTGCAGTTTTGCGGCCTGTGTCTTCTCGATTCTTGTCTTCTCAAGTGAGAGGTCCATTGGTGCGCCTGCTGGATTGAATGGTACCTCCATTTTTACTTTTAAACACAGCTCCTTTCTGTTCTCATTATTGGCTGTTACCCCTTTACGTCTCACCAGCAGGTAGAGGGTACACAGTTCCCTAAAACCCCTTCAGCATTTATTGTTTGTAGACTTTTTGCTCATGGTCAGTCGACTGGTGTAAGTTGAAACTTTTTGTAGATTAGATTGCATGGGTCTAACACTCCCTGAGGTTGAGCTTTTATCCATTTTCCTTTTTTTTAAAAGAACGTGAGTAAAACTTAACTCTTCATACTCTCTTCTTGAAATGTTTGCCTGTTTTGAATTGTTTTGTCCATTCCCTCCTTCAGCACAATGTTTTAGGGCAGGTGTCCTTTACAGCCCTGAGTCCTTGGGAATGTTAAGTGACCATTAGCTGTGATTTTAAAGCTGTTCTTGCAGGAAACGGCCACAAGGTGGCAGCATTTCCCCTTTACCATATTTGGTTACTAGGGAAACAGAGCCTTAATGGAAGTGGTGTTGTAGGTTGTAAATTAGAATGGAATGTGCCAGGGAAAAGCCCTTTATGTTTATGTCTCATTACTTCTTGTTCATATTTGTAATTTACTTTTTAGTTTTTATCCCAGCAAATATGATTACAATGGTTTGTTTGTTCTAGGTGTGCAAGATGTGGTTCTTTCCCACATATACATGTATCTATTCTTCCTCGCATCCTTTTCCCATGTAGGTTATGACACAATGTTGAGTAGTCTTCTCCTGGTCTTCCGTACGTCTTTGGTGGTTATATATTTCACATGGTTTGTATATCTCTGTTAACCCCAATGTGGTAATGTATCCAATCCTCATCCCTTTCTATTTGGTGAACCATAAGTTTTTTAATGAATCTGTGATTGCCTTTCTCTGTGGAAATATCTTCATTGGTATCAATTTTTAAGTAACTCTTAAAAGTGATATGATAGGATATGTGTCTTTTGGTTTCTCACTTACTACACGTGGCGTGATTACGTCTAGACTCATCTATGGTGCTGCAAACGGCATTGTTTCATTTTTTTCACTAGCGAATATTCCATCTGTACATGGAGGAGTTCTTCTTTGTCCATCCATCTGTTGGTGGACTTTTTGGTTACTTCCATATCTTGGCTATTGTAATACTGTGCAGTGCAGATTTGCCTGCCTGTGTCTTTCCAATTCTCTCTTCTTAGGTTTTACGTCGAGGAGTGGGCCTGCTGGATCATATAGTAGCTCAATGTTTACCTTTTTAAGGCACCTCCATTCTGTTCTCATTCGTGGCCCTTTCCAAGTTACGTCCCCTTTGAAGTTGAGGGTATGCATTTCTCCACAACACCTTCAGCATTTATTGTTTGTAGTTTTCTTGCTGATGTTTATTCTGACAAGTGTGAGCTGATACCTCTCTGTGGTTGAATTCGAATGTGCCACATAATCTGTTGAAATTGAGCTTTAAGGCATGTCCTTTTCTATTTTTCAAGCTGTGATTACCCCTTAGTTCTTCAAAGTGTTCTCTTTGAGTATGTGTCACATTTTGAAATGTTTTGGCCTTTACCTCCCTCAAGACATTTTGAGGGCCTGTTTCATTTACAGTTCTGCAGTACTTGTTCCTATGAAGTGACCATTAGCACAGGCTTTAAAGCTGCTTTTGCAGGTAACTGCCAGAGGGCGGCAGCCTTTCTATGTCCCCCACCCTGGTAACTAGGGAAAAGCCCTTGCGGCCTGTGGTGTTTCTCGGTTATAAATTAGAGTGGAGTGTGCCCGGACAAACCCACACAAGCTGATGTCTCCTTACTTTTGTTGGATTTTTACATTTAATTTTTATTTTTTATTGGAGTAATTTTCCACTGTGTACGTGGACCACTTCTACTTTGTGCATTCCTCGGTTGATGGACATTTTCATTGCTTCCAAGTGTTGGCTATGGTAAATATTGTTGGAGTGCAGGATTGCCAGGCTGTGACTTTTCGATTCTCATTTTCTCAGGTGATAGGCCCAGCAGTGGGTGTGATTGATTGACTGGTAGCACCGTGTTTCCCTTTTCAAAGCACCTTCTTTGTGTTTTCATTAGTGGCTCTTACCACGTCCCCCTTAGAATCCAGGGTACGCATTTCTCCACAATCGCTTCAGCATTTATTGTTTGCAGCATTTATGCTAATGGCCCTTCTGGCTGCTGTGAGCTGATAGGTTTTTGTAATTTGGGTTTCCATGTCTTTGAAAATTCGTAAAACTCATCATTTTTCTCCACCGTTTACTTTTCTGTTAAAAAAAAGGAAACAATTGGGAGTACAATAGAACTCTTGAAATTGTGTTCTTGGAAGGTTGCCCTCTTTGGAAATTTTTGGTCGATTTTCCACCCCAGAATTTTTTTAGAAAGCAGGTGTCTTTTACCGAACTGCAAGTTTGGTGAATATTTAGTGACCTTTAGCAATGGGTTTAAATCTGCTGTTGTGGGAAGTGGCCTCAAGTAGGCAGCATATCTCCATTCCCATATCTGGGTACTAGGGCAGCAGAGCCTTTCTGGAAGTCGTGTTCCTAGTTTGTAAATTACATTGGAATGTGCATGGAGAAAGCCCCATAAGTTTATGTCTCATTATTTCTTCTTGGTTTTAAATTTTTTTTTTAATTGTGGTAAAGCTTAGAATATTGTTTGTCCTAGGTGTACACAATCTGGTTCGTTTGTACATTATATATGTCTATTCAAGTACAGATCCTCTTCCCATGTAAAATGTTACTGACGGTTCCGCAGACCTCCCTTGCTATATGGTTGGTCTTTTTGAGATATGGATATAATATGTGTTTGTATACATATAGTAACACTAATCTTAATTTATCCATTCCCCCCACCTTTCCTTTTAGATGAGCATAGTTTGTTTTCTAAGTCTGTGAGTGTCTTTCTCTGTGGAAATATGTTCCTTTGTGTCAGTTATTAGATAACGCCTATAAGTGATATCATAGAATATAGGTCTTTTGCTTTCCGACTTACCTCATGTTTCGTGATTATCTCCAGACTCATTTGTGGTGCCTCAGAGAGCAGTGGTTCATTGTTTTCCATGGCTATTATTCCATTGTGTACATGGACCACTTCTTCTTTATCCATTTACCGGTTGTTGGGCATTTTGATTGCTTCACTGTCTTGGCTATTGTGAATAAGGCTGCACTGCAGTTTTGCGGCCTGTGTCTTCTCGATTCTTGTCTTCTCAAGTGAGAGGTCCATTGGTGCGCCTGCTGGATTGAATGGTACCTCCATTTTTACTTTTAAACACAGCTCCTTTCTGTTCTCATTATTGGCTGTTACCCCTTTACGTCTCACCAGCAGGTAGAGGGTACACAGTTCCCTAAAACCCCTTCAGCATTTATTGTTTGTAGACTTTTTGCTCATGGTCAGTCGACTGGTGTAAGTTGAAACTTTTTGTAGATTAGATTGCATGGGTCTAACACTCCCTGAGGTTGAGCTTTTATCCATTTTCCTTTTTTTTAAAAGAACGTGAGTAAAACTTAACTCTTCATACTCTCTTCTTGAAATGTTTGCCTGTTTTGAATTGTTTTGTCCATTCCCTCCTTCAGCACAATGTTTTAGGGCAGGTGTCCTTTACAGCCCTGAGTCCTTGGGAATGTTAAGTGACCATTAGCTGTGATTTTAAAGCTGTTCTTGCAGGAAACGGCCACAAGGTGGCAGCATTTCCCCTTTACCATATTTGGTTACTAGGGAAACAGAGCCTTAATGGAAGTGGTGTTGTAGGTTGTAAATTAGAATGGAATGTGCCAGGGAAAAGCCCTTTATGTTTATGTCTCATTACTTCTTGTTCATATTTGTAATTTACTTTTTAGTTTTTATCCCAGCAAATATGATTACAATGGTTTGTTTGTTCTAGGTGTGCAAGATGTGGTTCTTTCCCACATATACATGTATCTATTCTTCCTCGCATCCTTTTCCCATGTAGGTTATGACACAATGTTGAGTAGTCTTCTCCTGGTCTTCCGTACGTCTTTGGTGGTTATATATTTCACATGGTTTGTATATCTCTGTTAACCCCAATGTGGTAATGTATCCAATCCTCATCCCTTTCTATTTGGTGAACCATAAGTTTTTTAATGAATCTGTGATTGCCTTTCTCTGTGGAAATATCTTCATTGGTATCAATTTTTAAGTAACTCTTAAAAGTGATATGATAGGATATGTGTCTTTTGGTTTCTCACTTACTACACGTGGCGTGATTACGTCTAGACTCATCTATGGTGCTGCAAACGGCATTGTTTCATTTTTTTCACTAGCGAATATTCCATCTGTACATGGAGGAGTTCTTCTTTGTCCATCCATCTGTTGGTGGACTTTTTGGTTACTTCCATATCTTGGCTATTGTAATACTGTGCAGTGCAGATTTGCCTGCCTGTGTCTTTCCAATTCTCTCTTCTTAGGTTTTACGTCGAGGAGTGGGCCTGCTGGATCATATAGTAGCTCAATGTTTACCTTTTTAAGGCACCTCCATTCTGTTCTCATTCGTGGCCCTTTCCAAGTTACGTCCCCTTTGAAGTTGAGGGTATGCATTTCTCCACAACACCTTCAGCATTTATTGTTTGTAGTTTTCTTGCTGATGGTTATTCTGACAAGTGTGAGCTGATACCTCTCTGTGGTTGAATTCGAATGTGCCACATAATCTGTTGAAATTGAGCTTTAAGGCATGTCCTTTTCTATTTTTCAAGCTGTGATTACCCCTTAGTTCTTCAAAGTGTTCTCTTTAAGTATGTGTCACATTTTGAAATGTTTTGGCCTTTACCTCCCTCAAGACATTTTGAGGGCCTGTTTCATTTACAGTTCTGCAGTACTTGTTCCTATGAAGTGACCATTAGCACAGGCTTTAAAGCTGCTTTTGCAGGTAACTGCCAGAGGGCGGCAGCCTTTCTATGTCCCCCACCCTGGTAACTAGGGAAAAGCCCTTGCGGCCTGTGGTGTTTCTCGGTTATAAATTAGAGTGGAGTGTGCCCGGACAAACCCACACAAGCTGATGTCTCCTTACTTTTGTTGGATTTTTACATTTAATTTTTATTTTTTATTGGAGTAATTTTCCACTGTGTACGTGGACCACTTCTACTTTGTGCATTCCTCGGTTGATGGACATTTTCATTGCTTCCAAGTGTTGGCTATGGTAAATATTGTTGGAGTGCAGGATTGCCAGGCTGTGACTTTTCGATTCTCATTTTCTCAGGTGATAGGCCCAGCAGTGGGTGTGATTGATTGACTGGTAGCACCGTGTTTCCCTTTTCAAAGCACCTTCTTTGTGTTTTCATTAGTGGCTCTTACCACGTCCCCCTTAGAATCCAGGGTACGCATTTCTCCACAATCGCTTCAGCATTTATTGTTTGCAGCATTTATGCTAATGGCCCTTCTGGCTGCTGTGAGCTGATAGGTTTTTGTAATTTGGGTTTGCATGTCTTTGAAAATTTGTAAAACTCATCATTTTTCTCCACCGTTTTCTTTTCTGTTAAAAAAAAGGAAACAATTGGGAGTACAATAGAACTCTTGAAATTGTGTTCTTGGAAGGTTGCCCTCTTTGGAAATTTTTGGTCGATTTTCCACCCCAGAATTTTTTTAGAAAGCAGGTGTCTCTTACCGAACTGCAAGTTTGGTGAATATTTAGTGACCTTTAGCAATGGGTTTAAAGCTGCTGTTGTAGGAAGTGGCCTCAAGCAGGAAGCATATCTCCATTCCCATATCTGGGTACTAGGGCAGCAGAGCCTTTCTGGAAGTCGTGTTCCTAGTTTGTAAATTACATTGGAATGTGCATGGAGAAAGCCCCATAAGTTTATGTCTCATTATTTCTTCTTGGTTTTAAAATTTTTTTTAATTGGGGTAAAACTTAGAATATTGTTTGTCCTAGGTGTACACCATCTGGTTCGTTTGTACATTATATATGTCTATTCAAGTACAGATACTCTTCCCATGTAAAATGTTACTGAGGGTTCCGCAGACCTCCCTTGCTATATGGTTGGTCTTTTTGAGATATGGATATAATATGTGTTTGTATACATAGAGTAACACTAATCTTAATTTATCCATTCCCCCCACCTTTCCTTTTAGATTAGCATAGTTTGTTTTCTAAGTCTGTGAGTGTCTTTCTCTGTGGAAATATGTTCCTTTGTGTCAGTTATTAGATAACGCCTATAAGTGATATCATAGAATATAGGTCTTTTGCTTTCCGACTTACCTCATGTTTTGTGATTATCTCCAGACTCATTTGTGGTGCCTGAGAGAGCAGTGGTTCATTGTTTTCCATGGCTATTATTCCATTGTGTACATGGACCACTTCTTCTTTATCCATTTACCGGTTGTTGGGCATTTTGATTGCTTCAGTGTCTTGGCTATTGTGAATAAGGCTGCACTGCAGCTTTTGCGGCCTGTGTCTTCTCGATTCTTGTCTTCTCAAGTGAGAGGTCCATTGGTGCGCCTGCTGGATTGAATGGTACCTCCATTTTTACTTTTAAACACAGCTCCTTTCTGTTCTCATTATTGGCTGTTACCCCTTTACGTCTCACCAGCAGGTAGAGGGTACACAGTTCCCTAAAACCCCTTCAGCATTTATTGTTTGTAGACTTTTTGCTCATGGTCAGTCGACTGGTGTAAGTTGAAACTTTTTGTAGATTAGATTGCATGGGTCTAACACTCCCTGAGGTTGAGCTTTTATCCATTTTCCTTTTTTTTAAAAGAGCGTGAGTAAAACTTAACTCTTCATACTCTCTTCTTGAAACATTTGCCTGTTTTGAATTGTTTTGTCCATTCCCTCCTTCAGCACAATGTTTTAGGGCAGGTGTCCTTTACAGCCCTGAGTCCTTGGGAATGTTAAGTGACCATTAGCTGTGAGTTTAAAGCTGTTCTTGCAGGAAACGGCCACAAGGTGGCAGCATTTCCCCTTTACCATATTTGGTTACTAGGGAAACAGAGCCTTAATGGAAGTGGTGTTGTAGGTTGTAAATTAGAATGGAATGTGCCAGGGAAAAGCCCTTTAAGTTTATGTCTCCTTACTTCTTGTTCATATTTGTAGTTTACTTTTTATTTTTTATCCCAGTAAATATGATTACAATGGTTTGTTTGTTCTAGGTGTGCAAGATGTGGTTCTTTCACACATATACATGTATCTATTCTTCCTCGCATCCTTTTCCCATGTAGGTTATGACACAATGTTGAGTAGTCTTCTCCTGGTCTTCCGTACGTCTTTGGTGGTTATATATTTCACATGGTTTGTATATCTCTGTTAACCCCAATGTGGCAATGTATCCAATCCTCATCCCTTTCTATTTGGTGAACCATAAGTTTTTTAATGAATCTGTGATTGCCTTTCTCTGTGGAAATATCTTCATTGGTATCAATTTTTAAGTAACTCTTAAAAGTGATATGATAGGATATGTGTCTTTTGCTTTCTCACTTACTACACGTGGCGTGATTACGTCTAGACTCATCTATGGTGCTGCAAACGGCATTGTTTCATTTTTTTCACTAGTGAATATTCCATCTGTACATGGAGGAGTTCTTCTTTGTCCATCCATCTGTTGGTGGACTTTTTGTTTACTTCCATATCTTGGCTATTGTAATACTGTGCAGTGCAGATTTGCCTGCCTGTGTCTTTCCAATTCTCTCTTCTTAGGTTTTACGTCGAGGAGTGGGCCTGCTGGATCATATAGTAGCTCAACGTTTACCTTTTTAAGGCACCTCCATTCTGTTCTCATTCGTGGCCCTTTCCAAGTTACGTCCCCTTTGAAGTTGAGGGTATGCATTTCTCCACAACACCTTCAGCATTTATTGTTTGTAGTTTTCTTGCTGATGTTTATTCTGACAAGTGTGAGCTGATACCTCTCTGTGGTTGAATTCGAATGTGCCACATAATCTGTTGAAATTGAGCTTTAAGGCATGTCCTTTTCTATTTTTCAAGCTGTGATTACCCCTTAGTTCTTCAAAGTGTTCTCTTTAAGTATGTGTCACATTTTGAAATGTTTTGGCCTTTACCTCCCTCAAGACATTTTGAGGGCCTGTTTCATTTACAGTTCTGCAGTACTTGTTCCTATGAAGTGACCATTAGCACAGGCTTTAAAGCTGCTTTTGCAGGTAACTGCCAGAGGGCGGCAGCCTTTCTATGTCCCCCACCCTGGTAACTAGGGAAAAGCCCTTGTGGCCTGTGGTGTTTCTCGGTTATAAATTAGAGTGGAGTGTGCCCGGACAAACCCACACAAGCTGATGTCTCCTTACTTTTGTTGGATTTTTACATTTAATTTTTATTTTTTATTGGAGTAATTTTCCACTGTGTACGTGGACCACTTCTACTTTGTGCATTCCTCGGTTGATGGACATTTTCATTGCTTCCAAGTGTTGGCTATGGTAAATATTGTTGGAGTGCAGGATTGCCAGGCTGTGACTTTTCGATTCTCATTTTCTCAGGTGATAGGCCCAGCAGTGGGTGTGATTGATTGACTGGTAGCACCGTGTTTCCCTTTTCAAAGCACCTTCTTTGTGTTTTCATTAGTGGCTCTTACCACGTCCCCCTTAGAATCCAGGGTACGCATTTCTCCACAATCGCTTCAGCATTTATTGTTTGCAGCATTTATGCTAATGGCCCTTCTGGCTGCTGTGAGCTGATAGGTTTTTGTAATTTGGGTTTCCATGTCTTTGAAAATTCGTAAAACTCATCATTTTTCTCCACCGTTTACTTTTCTGTTAAAAAAAAGGAAACAATTGGGAGTACAATAGAACTCTTGAAATTGTGTTCTTGGAAGGTTGCCCTCTTTGGAAATTTTTGGTCGATTTTCCACCCCAGAATTTTTTTAGAAAGCAGGTGTCTTTTACCGAACTGCAAGTTTGGTGAATATTTAGTGACCTTTAACAATGGGTTTAAATCTGCTGTTGTGGGAAGTGGCCTCAAGTAGGCAGCATATCTCCATTCCCATATCTGGGTACTAGGGCAGCAGAGCCTTTCTGGAAGTCGTGTTCCTAGTTTGTAAATTACATTGGAATGTGCATGGAGAAAGCCCCATAAGTTTATGTCTCATTATTTCTTCTTGGTTTTAAATTTTTTTTTAATTGGGGTAAAACTTAGAATATTGTTTGTCCTAGGTGTACACCATCTGGTTCGTTTGTACATTATATATGTCTATTCAAGTACAGATACTCTTCCCATGTAAAATGTTACTGAGGGTTCCGCAGACCTCCCTTGCTATATGGTTGGTCTTTTTGAGATATGGATATAATATGTGTTTGTATACATAGAGTAACACTAATCTTAATTTATCCATTCCCCCCACCTTTCCTTTTAGATTAGCATAGTTTGTTTTCTAAGTCTGTGAGTGTCTTTCTCTGTGGAAATATGTTCCTTTGTGTCAGTTATTAGATAACGCCTATAAGTGATATCATAGAATATAGGTCTTTTGCTTTCCGACTTACCTCATGTTTTGTGATTATTTCCAGACTCATTTGTGGTGCCTGAGAGAGCAGTGGTTCATTGTTTTCCATGGCTATTATTCCATTGTGTACATGGACCACTTCTTCTTTATCCATTTACCGGTTGTTGGGCATTTTGATTGCTTCAGTGTCTTGGCTATTGTGAATAAGGCTGCACTGCAGCTTTTGCGGCCTGTGTCTTCTCGATTCTTGTCTTCTCAAGTGAGAGGTCCATTGGTGCGCCTGCTGGATTGAATGGTACCTCCATTTTTACTTTTAAACACAGCTCCTTTCTGTTCTCATTATTGGCTGTTACCCCTTTACGTCTCACCAGCAGGTAGAGGGTACACAGTTCCCTAAAACCCCTTCAGCATTTATTGTTTGTAGACTTTTTGCTCATGGTCAGTCGACTGGTGTAAGTTGAAACTTTTTGTAGATTAGATTGCATGGGTCTAACACTCCCTGAGGTTGAGCTTTTATCCATTTTCCTTTTTTTTAAAAGAGCGTGAGTAAAACTTAACTCTTCATACTCTCTTCTTGAAACATTTGCCTGTTTTGAATTGTTTTGTCCATTCCCTCCTTCAGCACAATGTTTTAGGGCAGGTGTCCTTTACAGCCCTGAGTCCTTGGGAATGTTAAGTGACCATTAGCTGTGAGTTTAAAGCTGTTCTTGCAGGAAACGGCCACAAGGTGGCAGCATTTCCCCTTTACCATATTTGGTTACTAGGGAAACAGAGCCTTAATGGAAGTGGTGTTGTAGGTTGTAAATTAGAATGGAATGTGCCAGGGAAAAGCCCTTTAAGTTTATGTCTCCTTACTTCTTGTTCATATTTGTAGTTTACTTTTTATTTTTTATCCCAGTAAATATGATTACAATGGTTTGTTTGTTCTAGGTGTGCAAGATGTGGTTCTTTCACACATATACATGTATCTATTCTTCCTCGCATCCTTTTCCCATGTAGGTTATGACACAATGTTGAGTAGTCTTCTCCTGGTCTTCCGTACGTCTTTGGTGGTTATATATTTCACATGGTTTGTATATCTCTGTTAACCCCAATGTGGCAATGTATCCAATCCTCATCCCTTTCTATTTGGTGAACCATAAGTTTTTTAATGAATCTGTGATTGCCTTTCTCTGTGGAAATATCTTCATTGGTATCAATTTTTAAGTAACTCTTAAAAGTGATATGATAGGATATGTGTCTTTTGCTTTCTCACTTACTACACGTGGCGTGATTACGTCTAGACTCATCTATGGTGCTGCAAACGGCATTGTTTCATTTTTTTCACTAGCGAATATTCCATCTGTACATGGAGGAGTTCTTCTTTGTCCATCCATCTGTTGGTGGACTTTTTGGTTACTTCCATATCTTGGCTATTGTAATACTGTGCAGTGCAGATTTGCCTGCCTGTGTCTTTCCAATTCTCTCTTCTTAGGTTTTACGTCGAGGAGTGGGCCTGCTGGATCATATAGTAGCTCAACGTTTACCTTTTTAAGGCACCTCCATTCTGTTCTCATTCGTGGCCCTTTCCAAGTTACGTCCCCTTTGAAGTTGAGGGTATGCATTTCTCCACAACACCTTCAGCATTTATTGTTTGTAGTTTTCTTGCTGATGTTTATTCTGACAAGTGTGAGCTGATACCTCTCTGTGGTTGAATTCGAATGTGCCACATAATCTGTTGAAATTGAGCTTTAAGGCATGTCCTTTTCTATTTTTCAAGCTGTGATTACCCCTTAGTTCTTCAAAGTGTTCTCTTTAAGTATGTGTCACATTTTGAAATGTTTTGGCCTTTACCTCCCTCAAGACATTTTGAGGGCCTGTTTCATTTACAGTTCTGCAGTACTTGTTCCTATGAAGTGACCATTAGCACAGGCTTTAAAGCTGCTTTTGCAGGTAACTGCCAGAGGGCGGCAGCCTTTCTATGTCCCCCACCCTGGTAACTAGGGAAAAGCCCTTGCGGCCTGTGGTGTTTCTCGGTTATAAATTAGAGTGGAGTGTGCCCGGACAAACCCACACAAGCTGATGTCTCCTTACTTTTGTTGGATTTTTACATTTAATTTTTATTTTTTATTGGAGTAATTTTCCACTGTGTACGTGGACCACTTCTACTTTGTGCATTCCTCGGTTGATGGACATTTTCATTGCTTCCAAGTGTTGGCTATGGTAAATATTGTTGGAGTGCAGGATTGCCAGGCTGTGACTTTTCGATTCTCATTTTCTCAGGTGATAGGCCCAGCAGTGGGTGTGATTGATTGACTGGTAGCACCGTGTTTCCCTTTTCAAAGCACCTTCTTTGTGTTTTCATTAGTGGCTCTTACCACGTCCCCCTTAGAATCCAGGGTACGCATTTCTCCACAATCGCTTCAGCATTTATTGTTTGCAGCATTTATGCTAATGGCCCTTCTGGCTGCTGTGAGCTGATAGGTTTTTGTAATTTGGGTTTCCATGTCTTTGAAAATTCGTAAAACTCATCATTTTTCTCCACCGTTTACTTTTCTGTTAAAAAAAAGGAAACAATTGGGAGTACAATAGAACTCTTGAAATTGTGTTCTTGGAAGGTTGCCCTCTTTGGAAATTTTTGGTCGATTTTCCACCCCAGAATTTTTTTAGAAAGCAGGTGTCTTTTACCGAACTGCAAGTTTGGTGAATATTTAGTGACCTTTAGCAATGGGTTTAAATCTGCTGTTGTGGGAAGTGGCCTCAAGTAGGCAGCATATCTCCATTCCCATATCTGGGTACTAGGGCAGCAGAGCCTTTCTGGAAGTCGTGTTCCTAGTTTGTAAATTACATTGGAATGTGCATGGAGAAAGCCCCATAAGTTTATGTCTCATTATTTCTTCTTGGTTTTAAATTTTTTTTTTAATTGTGGTAAAGCTTAGAATATTGTTTGTCCTAGGTGTACACAATCTGGTTCGTTTGTACATTATATATGTCTATTCAAGTACAGATCCTCTTCCCATGTAAAATGTTACTGACGGTTCCGCAGACCTCCCTTGCTATATGGTTGGTCTTTTTGAGATATGGATATAATATGTGTTTGTATACATATAGTAACACTAATCTTAATTTATCCATTCCCCCCACCTTTCCTTTTAGATGAGCATAGTTTGTTTTCTAAGTCTGTGAGTGTCTTTCTCTGTGGAAATATGTTCCTTTGTGTCAGTTATTAGATAACGCCTATAAGTGATATCATAGAATATAGGTCTTTTGCTTTCCGACTTACCTCATGTTTCGTGATTATCTCCAGACTCATTTGTGGTGCCTCAGAGAGCAGTGGTTCATTGTTTTCCATGGCTATTATTCCATTGTGTACATGGACCACTTCTTCTTTATCCATTTACCGGTTGTTGGGCATTTTGATTGCTTCACTGTCTTGGCTATTGTGAATAAGGCTGCACTGCAGCTTTTGCGGCCTGTGTCTTCTCGATTCTTGTCTTCTCAAGTGAGAGGTCCATTGGTGCGCCTGCTGGATTGAATGGTACCTCCATTTTTACTTTTAAACACAGCTCCTTTCTGTTCTCATTATTGGCTGTTACCCCTTTACGTCTCACCAGCAGGTAGAGGGTACACAGTTCCCTAAAACCCCTTCAGCATTTATTGTTTGTAGACTTTTTGCTCATGGTCAGTCGACTGGTGTAAGTTGAAACTTTTTGTAGATTAGATTGCATGGGTCTAACACTCCCTGAGGTTGAGCTTTTATCCATTTTCCTTTTTTTTAAAAGAACGTGAGTAAAACTTAACTCTTCATACTCTCTTCTTGAAATGTTTGCCTGTTTTGAATTGTTTTGTCCATTCCCTCCTTCAGCACAATGTTTTAGGGCAGGTGTCCTTTACAGCCCTGAGTCCTTGGGAATGTTAAGTGACCATTAGCTGTGATTTTAAAGCTGTTCTTGCAGGAAACGGCCACAAGGTGGCAGCATTTCCCCTTTACCATATTTGGTTACTAGGGAAACAGAGCCTTAATGGAAGTGGTGTTGTAGGTTGTAAATTAGAATGGAATGTGCCAGGGAAAAGCCCTTTATGTTTATGTCTCATTACTTCTTGTTCATATTTGTAATTTACTTTTTAGTTTTTATCCCAGCAAATATGATTACAATGGTTTGTTTGTTCTAGGTGTGCAAGATGTGGTTCTTTCCCACATATACATGTATCTATTCTTCCTCGCATCCTTTTCCCATGTAGGTTATGACACAATGTTGAGTAGTCTTCTCCTGGTCTTCCGTACGTCTTTGGTGGTTATATATTTCACATGGTTTGTATATCTCTGTTAACCCCAATGTGGTAATGTATCCAATCCTCATCCCTTTCTATTTGGTGAACCATAAGTTTTTTAATGAATCTGTGATTGCCTTTCTCTGTGGAAATATCTTCATTGGTATCAATTTTTAAGTAACTCTTAAAAGTGATATGATAGGATATGTGTCTTTTGCTTTCTCACTTACTACACGTGGCGTGATTACGTCTAGACTCATCTATGGTGCTGCAAACGGCATTGTTTCATTTTTTTCACTAGCGAATATTCCATCTGTACATGGAGGAGTTCTTCTTTGTCCATCCATCTGTTGGTGGACTTTTTGGTTACTTCCATATCTTGGCTATTGTAATACTGTGCAGTGCAGATTTGCCTGCCTGTGTCTTTCCAATTCTCTCTTCTTAGGTTTTACGTCGAGGAGTGGGCCTGCTGGATCATATAGTAGCTCAATGTTTACCTTTTTAAGGCACCTCCATTCTGTTCTCATTCGTGGCCCTTTCCAAGTTACGTCCCCTTTGAAGTTGAGGGTATGCATTTCTCCACAACACCTTCAGCATTTATTGTTTGTAGTTTTCTTGCTGATGGTTATTCTGACAAGTGTGAGCTGATACCTCTCTGTGGTTGAATTCGAATGTGCCACATAATCTGTTGAAATTGAGCTTTAAGGCATGTCCTTTTCTATTTTTCAAGCTGTGATTACCCCTTAGTTCTTCAAAGTGTTCTCTTTAAGTATGTGTCACATTTTGAAATGTTTTGGCCTTTACCTCCCTCAAGACATTTTGAGGGCCTGTTTCATTTACAGTTCTGCAGTACTTGTTCCTATGAAGTGACCATTAGCACAGGCTTTAAAGCTGCTTTTGCAGGTAACTGCCAGAGGGCGGCAGCCTTTCTATGTCCCCCACCCTGGTAACTAGGGAAAAGCCCTTGCGGCCTGTGGTGTTTCTCGGTTATAAATTAGAGTGGAGTGTGCCCGGACAAACCCACACAAGCTGATGTCTCCTTACTTTTGTTGGATTTTTACATTTAATTTTTATTTTTTATTGGAGTAATTTTCCACTGTGTACGTGGACCACTTCTACTTTGTGCATTCCTCGGTTGATGGACATTTTCATTGCTTCCAAGTGTTGGCTATGGTAAATATTGTTGGAGTGCAGGATTGCCAGGCTGTGACTTTTCGATTCTCATTTTCTCAGGTGATAGGCCCAGCAGTGGGTGTGATTGATTGACTGGTAGCACCGTGTTTCCCTTTTCAAAGCACCTTCTTTGTGTTTTCATTAGTGGCTCTTACCACGTCCCCCTTAGAATCCAGGGTACGCATTTCTCCACAATCGCTTCAGCATTTATTGTTTGCAGCATTTATGCTAATGGCCCTTCTGGCTGCTGTGAGCTGATAGGTTTTTGTAATTTGGGTTTGCATGTCTTTGAAAATTTGTAAAACTCATCATTTTTCTCCACCGTTTTCTTTTCTGTTAAAAAAAAGGAAACAATTGGGAGTACAATAGAACTCTTGAAATTGTGTTCTTGGAAGGTTGCCCTCTTTGGAAATTTTTGGTCGATTTTCCACCCCAGAATTTTTTTAGAAAGCAGGTGTCTCTTACCGAACTGCAAGTTTGGTGAATATTTAGTGACCTTTAGCAATGGGTTTAAAGCTGCTGTTGTAGGAAGTGGCCTCAAGCAGGAAGCATATCTCCATTCCCATATCTGGGTACTAGGGCAGCAGAGCCTTTCTGGAAGTCGTGTTCCTAGTTTGTAAATTACATTGGAATGTGCATGGAGAAAGCCCCATAAGTTTATGTCTCATTATTTCTTCTTGGTTTTAAAATTTTTTTTAATTGGGGTAAAACTTAGAATATTGTTTGTCCTAGGTGTACACCATCTGGTTCGTTTGTACATTATATATGTCTATTCAAGTACAGATACTCTTCCCATGTAAAATGTTACTGAGGGTTCCGCAGACCTCCCTTGCTATATGGTTGGTCTTTTTGAGATATGGATATAATATGTGTTTGTATACATAGAGTAACACTAATCTTAATTTATCCATTCCCCCCACCTTTCCTTTTAGATTAGCATAGTTTGTTTTCTAAGTCTGTGAGTGTCTTTCTCTGTGGAAATATGTTCCTTTGTGTCAGTTATTAGATAACGCCTATAAGTGATATCATAGAATATAGGTCTTTTGCTTTCCGACTTACCTCATGTTTTGTGATTATCTCCAGACTCATTTGTGGTGCCTGAGAGAGCAGTGGTTCATTGTTTTCCATGGCTATTATTCCATTGTGTACATGGACCACTTCTTCTTTATCCATTTACCGGTTGTTGGGCATTTTGATTGCTTCAGTGTCTTGGCTATTGTGAATAAGGCTGCACTGCAGCTTTTGCGGCCTGTGTCTTCTCGATTCTTGTCTTCTCAAGTGAGAGGTCCATTGGTGCGCCTGCTGGATTGAATGGTACCTCCATTTTTACTTTTAAACACAGCTCCTTTCTGTTCTCATTATTGGCTGTTACCCCTTTACGTCTCACCAGCAGGTAGAGGGTACACAGTTCCCTAAAACCCCTTCAGCATTTATTGTTTGTAGACTTTTTGCTCATGGTCAGTCGACTGGTGTAAGTTGAAACTTTTTGTAGATTAGATTGCATGGGTCTAACACTCCCTGAGGTTGAGCTTTTATCCATTTTCCTTTTTTTTAAAAGAGCGTGAGTAAAACTTAACTCTTCATACTCTCTTCTTGAAACATTTGCCTGTTTTGAATTGTTTTGTCCATTCCCTCCTTCAGCACAATGTTTTAGGGCAGGTGTCCTTTACAGCCCTGAGTCCTTGGGAATGTTAAGTGACCATTAGCTGTGAGTTTAAAGCTGTTCTTGCAGGAAACGGCCACAAGGTGGCAGCATTTCCCCTTTACCATATTTGGTTACTAGGGAAACAGAGCCTTAATGGAAGTGGTGTTGTAGGTTGTAAATTAGAATGGAATGTGCCAGGGAAAAGCCCTTTAAGTTTATGTCTCCTTACTTCTTGTTCATATTTGTAGTTTACTTTTTATTTTTTATCCCAGTAAATATGATTACAATGGTTTGTTTGTTCTAGGTGTGCAAGATGTGGTTCTTTCACACATATACATGTATCTATTCTTCCTCGCATCCTTTTCCCATGTAGGTTATGACACAATGTTGAGTAGTCTTCTCCTGGTCTTCCGTACGTCTTTGGTGGTTATATATTTCACATGGTTTGTATATCTCTGTTAACCCCAATGTGGCAATGTATCCAATCCTCATCCCTTTCTATTTGGTGAACCATAAGTTTTTTAATGAATCTGTGATTGCCTTTCTCTGTGGAAATATCTTCATTGGTATCAATTTTTAAGTAACTCTTAAAAGTGATATGATAGGATATGTGTCTTTTGCTTTCTCACTTACTACACGTGGCGTGATTACGTCTAGACTCATCTATGGTGCTGCAAACGGCATTGTTTCATTTTTTTCACTAGCGAATATTCCATCTGTACATGGAGGAGTTCTTCTTTGTCCATCCATCTGTTGGTGGACTTTTCGGTTACTTCCATATCTTGGCTATTGTAATACTGTGCAGTGCAGATTTGCCTGCCTGTGTCTTTCCAATTCTCTCTTCTTAGGTTTTACGTCGAGGAGTGGGCCTGCTGGATCATATAGTAGCTCAACGTTTACCTTTTTAAGGCACCTCCATTCTGTTCTCATTCGTGGCCCTTTCCAAGTTACGTCCCCTTTGAAGTTGAGGGTATGCATTTCTCCACAACACCTTCAGCATTTATTGTTTGTAGTTTTCTTGCTGATGGTTATTCTGACAAGTGTGAGCTGATACCTCTCTGTGGTTGAATTCGAATGTGCCACATAATCTGTTGAAATTGAGCTTTAAGGCATGTCCTTTTCTATTTTTCAAGCTGTGATTACCCCTTAGTTCTTCAAAGTGTTCTCTTTAAGTATGTGTCACATTTTGAAATGTTTTGGCCTTTACCTCCCTCAAGACATTTTGAGGGCCTGTTTCATTTACAGTTCTGCAGTACTTGTTCCTATGAAGTGACCATTAGCACAGGCTTTAAAGCTGCTTTTGCAGGTAACTGCCAGAGGGCGGCAGCCTTTCTATGTCCCCCACCCTGGTAACTAGGGAAAAGCCCTTGCGGCCTGTGGTGTTTCTCGGTTATAAATTAGAGTGGAGTGTGCCCGGACAAACCCACACAAGCTGATGTCTCCTTACTTTTGTTGGATTTTTACATTTAATTTTTATTTTTTATTGGAGTAATTTTCCACTGTGTACGTGGACCACTTCTACTTTGTGCATTCCTCGGTTGATGGACATTTTCATTGCTTCCAAGTGTTGGCTGTGGTAAATATTGTTGGAGTGCAGGATTGCCAGGCTGTGACTTTTCGATTCTCATTTTCTCAGGTGATAGGCCCAGCAGTGGGTGTGATTGATTGACTGGTAGCACCGTGTTTCCCTTTTCAAAGCACCTTCTTTGTGTTTTCATTAGTGGCTCTTACCACGTCCCCCTTAGAATCCAGGGTACGCATTTCTCCACAATCGCTTCAGCATTTATTGTTTGCAGCATTTATGCTAATGGCCCTTCTGGCTGCTGTGAGCTGATAGGTTTTTGTAATTTGGGTTTGCATGTCTTTGAAAATTCGTAAAACTCATCATTTTTCTCCACCGTTTTCTTTTCTGTTAAAAAAAAGGAAACAATTGGGAGTACAATAGAACTCTTGAAATTGTGTTCTTGGAAGGTTGCCCTCTTTGGAAATTTTTGGTCGATTTTCCACCCCAGAATTTTTTTAGAAAGCAGGTGTCTCTTACCGAACTGCAAGTTTGGTGAATATTTAGTGACCTTTAGCAATGGGTTTAAAGCTGCTGTTGTAGGAAGTGGCCTCAAGCAGGAAGCATATCTCCATTCCCATATCTGGGTACTAGGGCAGCAGAGCCTTTCTGGAAGTCGTGTTCCTAGTTTGTAAATTACATTGGAATGTGCATGGAGAAAGCCCCATAAGTTTATGTCTCATTATTTCTTCTTGGTTTTAAAATTTTTTTTAATTGGGGTAAAACTTAGAATATTGTTTGTCCTAGGTGTACACCATCTGGTTCGTTTGTACATTATATATGTCTATTCAAGTACAGATACTCTTCCCATGTAAAATGTTACTGAGGGTTCCGCAGACCTCCCTTGCTATATGGTTGGTCTTTTTGAGATATGGATATAATATGTGTTTGTATACATAGAGTAACACTAATCTTAATTTATCCATTCCCCCCACCTTTCCTTTTAGATTAGCATAGTTTGTTTTCTAAGTCTGTGAGTGTCTTTCTCTGTGGAAATATGTTCCTTTGTGTCAGTTATTAGATAACGCCTATAAGTGATATCATAGAATATAGGTCTTTTGCTTTCCGACTTACCTCATGTTTTGTGATTATCTCCAGACTCATTTGTGGTGCCTGAGAGAGCAGTGGTTCATTGTTTTCCATGGCTATTATTCCATTGTGTACATGGACCACTTCTTCTTTATCCATTTACCGGTTGTTGGGCATTTTGATTGCTTCAGTGTCTTGGCTATTGTGAATAAGGCTGCACTGCAGCTTTTGCGGCCTGTGTCTTCTCGATTCTTGTCTTCTCAAGTGAGAGGTCCATTGGTGCGCCTGCTGGATTGAATGGTACCTCCATTTTTACTTTTAAACACAGCTCCTTTCTGTTCTCATTATTGGCTGTTACCCCTTTACGTCTCACCAGCAGGTAGAGGGTACACAGTTCCCTAAAACCCCTTCAGCATTTATTGTTTGTAGACTTTTTGCTCATGGTCAGTCGACTGGTGTAAGTTGAAACTTTTTGTAGATTAGATTGCATGGGTCTAACACTCCCTGAGGTTGAGCTTTTATCCATTTTCCTTTTTTTTAAAAGAGCGTGAGTAAAACTTAACTCTTCATACTCTCTTCTTGAAACATTTGCCTGTTTTGAATTGTTTTGTCCATTCCCTCCTTCAGCACAATGTTTTAGGGCAGGTGTCCTTTACAGCCCTGAGTCCTTGGGAATGTTAAGTGACCATTAGCTGTGAGTTTAAAGCTGTTCTTGCAGGAAACGGCCACAAGGTGGCAGCATTTCCCCTTTACCATATTTGGTTACTAGGGAAACAGAGCCTTAATGGAAGTGGTGTTGTAGGTTGTAAATTAGAATGGAATGTGCCAGGGAAAAGCCCTTTAAGTTTATGTCTCCTTACTTCTTGTTCATATTTGTAGTTTACTTTTTATTTTTTATCCCAGTAAATATGATTACAATGGTTTGTTTGTTCTAGGTGTGCAAGATGTGGTTCTTTCACACATATACATGTATCTATTCTTCCTCGCATCCTTTTCCCATGTAGGTTATGACACAATGTTGAGTAGTCTTCTCCTGGTCTTCCGTACGTCTTTGGTGGTTATATATTTCACATGGTTTGTATATCTCTGTTAACCCCAATGTGGCAATGTATCCAATCCTCATCCCTTTCTATTTGGTGAACCATAAGTTTTTTAATGAATCTGTGATTGCCTTTCTCTGTGGAAATATCTTCATTGGTATCAATTTTTAAGTAACTCTTAAAAGTGATATGATAGGATATGTGTCTTTTGCTTTCTCACTTACTACACGTGGCGTGATTACGTCTAGACTCATCTATGGTGCTGCAAACGGCATTGTTTCATTTTTTTCACTAGCGAATATTCCATCTGTACATGGAGGAGTTCTTCTTTGTCCATCCATCTGTTGGTGGACTTTTCGGTTACTTCCATATCTTGGCTATTGTAATACTGTGCAGTGCAGATTTGCCTGCCTGTGTCTTTCCAATTCTCTCTTCTTAGGTTTTACGTCGAGGAGTGGGCCTGCTGGATCATATAGTAGCTCAACGTTTACCTTTTTAAGGCACCTCCATTCTGTTCTCATTCGTGGCCCTTTCCAAGTTACGTCCCCTTTGAAGTTGAGGGTATGCATTTCTCCACAACACCTTCAGCATTTATTGTTTGTAGTTTTCTTGCTGATGGTTATTCTGACAAGTGTGAGCTGATACCTCTCTGTGGTTGAATTCGAATGTGCCACATAATCTGTTGAAATTGAGCTTTAAGGCATGTCCTTTTCTATTTTTCAAGCTGTGATTACCCCTTAGTTCTTCAAAGTGTTCTCTTTAAGTATGTGTCACATTTTGAAATGTTTTGGCCTTTACCTCCCTCAAGACATTTTGAGGGCCTGTTTCATTTACAGTTCTGCAGTACTTGTTCCTATGAAGTGACCATTAGCACAGGCTTTAAAGCTGCTTTTGCAGGTAACTGCCAGAGGGCGGCAGCCTTTCTATGTCCCCCACCCTGGTAACTAGGGAAAAGCCCTTGCGGCCTGTGGTGTTTCTCGGTTATAAATTAGAGTGGAGTGTGCCCGGACAAACCCACACAAGCTGATGTCTCCTTACTTTTGTTGGATTTTTACATTTAATTTTTATTTTTTATTGGAGTAATTTTCCACTGTGTACGTGGACCACTTCTACTTTGTGCATTCCTCGGTTGATGGACATTTTCATTGCTTCCAAGTGTTGGCTATGGTAAATATTGTTGGAGTGCAGGATTGCCAGGCTGTGACTTTTCGATTCTCATTTTCTCAGGTGATAGGCCCAGCAGTGGGTGTGATTGATTGACTGGTAGCACCGTGTTTCCCTTTTCAAAGCACCTTCTTTGTGTTTTCATTAGTGGCTCTTACCACGTCCCCCTTAGAATCCAGGGTACGCATTTCTCCACAATCGCTTCAGCATTTATTGTTTGCAGCATTTATGCTAATGGCCCTTCTGGCTGCTGTGAGCTGATAGGTTTTTGTAATTTGGGTTTGCATGTCTTTGAAAATTCGTAAAACTCATCATTTTTCTCCACCGTTTTCTTTTCTGTTAAAAAAAAAGGAAACAATTGGGAGTACAATAGAACTCTTGAAATTGTGTTCTTGGAAGGTTGCCCTCTTTGGAAATTTTTGGTCGATTTTCCACCCCAGAATTTTTTTAGAAAGCAGGTGTCTCTTACCGAACTGCAAGTTTGGTGAATATTTAGTGACCTTTAGCAATGGGTTTAAAGCTGCTGTTGTAGGAAGTGGCCTCAAGCAGGAAGCATATCTCCATTCCCATATCTGGGTACTAGGGCAGCAGAGCCTTTCTGGAAGTCGTGTTCCTAGTTTGTAAATTACATTGGAATGTGCATGGAGAAAGCCCCATAAGTTTATGTCTCATTATTTCTTCTTGGTTTTAAAATTTTTTTTAATTGGGGTAAAACTTAGAATATTGTTTGTCCTAGGTGTACACCATCTGGTTCGTTTGTACATTATATATGTCTATTCAAGTACAGATACTCTTCCCATGTAAAATGTTACTGAGGGTTCCGCAGACCTCCCTTGCTATATGGTTGGTCTTTTTGAGATATGGATATAATATGTGTTTGTATACATAGAGTAACACTAATCTTAATTTATCCATTCCCCCCACCTTTCCTTTTAGATGAGCATAGTTTGTTTTCTAAGTCTGTGAGTGTCTTTCTCTGTGGAAATATGTTCCTTTGTGTCAGTTATTAGATAACGCCTATAAGTGATATCATAGAATATAGGTCTTTTGCTTTCCGACTTACCTCATGTTTTGTGATTATCTCCAGACTCATTTGTGGTGCCTGAGAGAGCAGTGGTTCATTGTTTTCCATGGCTATTATTCCATTGTGTACATGGACCACTTCTTCTTTATCCATTTACCGGTTGTTGGGCATTTTGATTGCTTCAGTGTCTTGGCTATTGTGAATAAGGCTGCACTGCAGCTTTTGCGGCCTGTGTCTTCTCGATTCTTGTCTTCTCAAGTGAGAGGTCCATTGGTGCGCCTGCTGGATTGAATGGTACCTCCATTTTTACTTTTAAACACAGCTCCTTTCTGTTCTCATTATTGGCTGTTACCCCTTTACGTCTCACCAGCAGGTAGAGGGTACACAGTTCCCTAAAACCCCTTCAGCATTTATTGTTTGTAGACTTTTTGCTCATGGTCAGTCGACTGGTGTAAGTTGAAACTTTTTGTAGATTAGATTGCATGGGTCTAACACTCCCTGAGGTTGAGCTTTTATCCATTTTCCTTTTTTTTAAAAGAGCGTGAGTAAAACTTAACTCTTCATACTCTCTTCTTGAAACATTTGCCTGTTTTGAATTGTTTTGTCCATTCCCTCCTTCAGCACAATGTTTTAGGGCAGGTGTCCTTTACAGCCCTGAGTCCTTGGGAATGTTAAGTGACCATTAGCTGTGAGTTTAAAGCTGTTCTTGCAGGAAACGGCCACAAGGTGGCAGCATTTCCCCTTTACCATATTTGGTTACTAGGGAAACAGAGCCTTAATGGAAGTGGTGTTGTAGGTTGTAAATTAGAATGGAATGTGCCAGGGAAAAGCCCTTTAAGTTTATGTCTCCTTACTTCTTGTTCATATTTGTAGTTTACTTTTTATTTTTTATCCCAGTAAATATGATTACAATGGTTTGTTTGTTCTAGGTGTGCAAGATGTGGTTCTTTCACACATATACATGTATCTATTCTTCCTCGCATCCTTTTCCCATGTAGGTTATGACACAATGTTGAGTAGTCTTCTCCTGGTCTTCCGTACGTCTTTGGTGGTTATATATTTCACATGGTTTGTATATCTCTGTTAACCCCAATGTGGCAATGTATCCAATCCTCATCCCTTTCTATTTGGTGAACCATAAGTTTTTTAATGAATCTGTGATTGCCTTTCTCTGTGGAAATATCTTCATTGGTATCAATTTTTAAGTAACTCTTAAAAGTGATATGATAGGATATGTGTCTTTTGCTTTCTCACTTACTACACGTGGCGTGATTACGTCTAGACTCATCTATGGTGCTGCAAACGGCATTGTTTCATTTTTTTCACTAGCGAATATTCCATCTGTACATGGAGGAGTTCTTCTTTGTCCATCCATCTGTTGGTGGACTTTTCGGTTACTTCCATATCTTGGCTATTGTAATACTGTGCAGTGCAGATTTGCCTGCCTGTGTCTTTCCAATTCTCTCTTCTTAGGTTTTACGTCGAGGAGTGGGCCTGCTGGATCATATAGTAGCTCAACGTTTACCTTTTTAAGGCACCTCCATTCTGTTCTCATTCGTGGCCCTTTCCAAGTTACGTCCCCTTTGAAGTTGAGGGTATGCATTTCTCCACAACACCTTCAGCATTTATTGTTTGTAGTTTTCTTGCTGATGGTTATTCTGACAAGTGTGAGCTGATACCTCTCTGTGGTTGAATTCGAATGTGCCACATAATCTGTTGAAATTGAGCTTTAAGGCATGTCCTTTTCTATTTTTCAAGCTGTGATTACCCCTTAGTTCTTCAAAGTGTTCTCTTTAAGTATGTGTCACATTTTGAAATGTTTTGGCCTTTACCTCCCTCAAGACATTTTGAGGGCCTGTTTCATTTACAGTTCTGCAGTACTTGTTCCTATGAAGTGACCATTAGCACAGGCTTTAAAGCTGCTTTTGCAGGTAACTGCCAGAGGGCGGCAGCCTTTCTATGTCCCCCACCCTGGTAACTAGGGAAAAGCCCTTGCGGCCTGTGGTGTTTCTCGGTTATAAATTAGAGTGGAGTGTGCCCGGACAAACCCACACAAGCTGATGTCTCCTTACTTTTGTTGGATTTTTACATTTAATTTTTATTTTTTATTGGAGTAATTTTCCACTGTGTACGTGGACCACTTCTACTTTGTGCATTCCTCGGTTGATGGACATTTTCATTGCTTCCAAGTGTTGGCTGTGGTAAATATTGTTGGAGTGCAGGATTGCCAGGCTGTGACTTTTCGATTCTCATTTTCTCAGGTGATAGGCCCAGCAGTGGGTGTGATTGATTGACTGGTAGCACCGTGTTTCCCTTTTCAAAGCACCTTCTTTGTGTTTTCATTAGTGGCTCTTACCACGTCCCCCTTAGAATCCAGGGTACGCATTTCTCCACAATCGCTTCAGCATTTATTGTTTGCAGCATTTATGCTAATGGCCCTTCTGGCTGCTGTGAGCTGATAGGTTTTTGTAATTTGGGTTTGCATGTCTTTGAAAATTCGTAAAACTCATCATTTTTCTCCACCGTTTTCTTTTCTGTTAAAAAAAAGGAAACAATTGGGAGTACAATAGAACTCTTGAAATTGTGTTCTTGGAAGGTTGCCCTCTTTGGAAATTTTTGGTCGATTTTCCACCCCAGAATTTTTTTAGAAAGCAGGTGTCTCTTACCGAACTGCAAGTTTGGTGAATATTTAGTGACCTTTAGCAATGGGTTTAAAGCTGCTGTTGTAGGAAGTGGCCTCAAGCAGGAAGCATATCTCCATTCCCATATCTGGGTACTAGGGCAGCAGAGCCTTTCTGGAAGTCGTGTTCCTAGTTTGTAAATTACATTGGAATGTGCATGGAGAAAGCCCCATAAGTTTATGTCTCATTATTTCTTCTTGGTTTTAAAATTTTTTTTAATTGGGGTAAAACTTAGAATATTGTTTGTCCTAGGTGTACACCATCTGGTTCGTTTGTACATTATATATGTCTATTCAAGTACAGATACTCTTCCCATGTAAAATGTTACTGAGGGTTCCGCAGACCTCCCTTGCTATATGGTTGGTCTTTTTGAGATATGGATATAATATGTGTTTGTATACATAGAGTAACACTAATCTTAATTTATCCATTCCCCCCACCTTTCCTTTTAGATTAGCATAGTTTGTTTTCTAAGTCTGTGAGTGTCTTTCTCTGTGGAAATATGTTCCTTTGTGTCAGTTATTAGATAACGCCTATAAGTGATATCATAGAATATAGGTCTTTTGCTTTCCGACTTACCTCATGTTTTGTGATTATCTCCAGACTCATTTGTGGTGCCTGAGAGAGCAGTGGTTCATTGTTTTCCATGGCTATTATTCCATTGTGTACATGGACCACTTCTTCTTTATCCATTTACCGGTTGTTGGGCATTTTGATTGCTTCAGTGTCTTGGCTATTGTGAATAAGGCTGCACTGCAGCTTTTGCGGCCTGTGTCTTCTCGATTCTTGTCTTCTCAAGTGAGAGGTCCATTGGTGCGCCTGCTGGATTGAATGGTACCTCCATTTTTACTTTTAAACACAGCTCCTTTCTGTTCTCATTATTGGCTGTTACCCCTTTACGTCTCACCAGCAGGTAGAGGGTACACAGTTCCCTAAAACCCCTTCAGCATTTATTGTTTGTAGACTTTTTGCTCATGGTCAGTCGACTGGTGTAAGTTGAAACTTTTTGTAGATTAGATTGCATGGGTCTAACACTCCTTGAGGTTGAGCTTTTATCCATTTTCCTTTTTTTTAAAAGAGCGTGAGTAAAACTTAACTCTTCATACTCTCTTCTTGAAACATTTGCCTGTTTTGAATTGTTTTGTCCATTCCCTCCTTCAGCACAATGTTTTAGGGCAGGTGTCCTTTACAGCCCTGAGTCCTTGGGAATGTTAAGTGACCATTAGCTGTGAGTTTAAAGCTGTTCTTGCAGGAAACGGCCACAAGGTGGCAGCATTTCCCCTTTACCATATTTGGTTACTAGGGAAACAGAGCCTTAATGGAAGTGGTGTTGTAGGTTGTAAATTAGAATGGAATGTGCCAGGGAAAAGCCCTTTAAGTTTATGTCTCCTTACTTCTTGTTCATATTTGTAGTTTACTTTTTATTTTTTATCCCAGTAAATATGATTACAATGGTTTGTTTGTTCTAGGTGTGCAAGATGTGGTTCTTTCACACATATACATGTATCTATTCTTCCTCGCATCCTTTTCCCATGTAGGTTATGACACAATGTTGAGTAGTCTTCTCCTGGTCTTCCGTACGTCTTTGGTGGTTATATATTTCACATGGTTTGTATATCTCTGTTAACCCCAATGTGGCAATGTATCCAATCCTCATCCCTTTCTATTTGGTGAACCATAAGTTTTTTAATGAATCTGTGATTGCCTTTCTCTGTGGAAATATCTTCATTGGTATCAATTTTTAAGTAACTCTTAAAAGTGATATGATAGGATATGTGTCTTTTGCTTTCTCACTTACTACACGTGGCGTGATTACGTCTAGACTCATCTATGGTGCTGCAAACGGCATTGTTTCATTTTTTTCACTAGCGAATATTCCATCTGTACATGGAGGAGTTCTTCTTTGTCCATCCATCTGTTGGTGGACTTTTCGGTTACTTCCATATCTTGGCTATTGTAATACTGTGCAGTGCAGATTTGCCTGCCTGTGTCTTTCCAATTCTCTCTTCTTAGGTTTTACGTCGAGGAGTGGGCCTGCTGGATCATATAGTAGCTCAACGTTTACCTTTTTAAGGCACCTCCATTCTGTTCTCATTCGTGGCCCTTTCCAAGTTACGTCCCCTTTGAAGTTGAGGGTATGCATTTCTCCACAACACCTTCAGCATTTATTGTTTGTAGTTTTCTTGCTGATGGTTATTCTGACAAGTGTGAGCTGATACCTCTCTGTGGTTGAATTCGAATGTGCCACATAATCTGTTGAAATTGAGCTTTAAGGGATGTCCTTTTCTATTTTTCAAGCTGTGATTACCCCTTAGTTCTTCAAAGTGTTCTCTTTAAGTATGTGTCACATTTTGAAATGTTTTGGCCTTTACCTCCCTCAAGACATTTTGAGGGCCTGTTTCATTTACAGTTCTGCAGTACTTGTTCCTATGAAGTGACCATTAGCACAGGCTTAAAAGCTGCTTTTGCAGGTAACTGCCAGAGGGCGGCAGCCTTTCTATGTCCCCCACCCTGGTAACTAGGGAAAAGCCCTTGCGGCCTGTGGTGTTTCTCGGTTATAAATTAGAGTGGAGTGTGCCCGGACAAACCCACACAAGCTGATGTCTCCTTACTTTTGTTGGATTTTTACATTTAATTTTTATTTTTTATTGGAGTAATTTTCCACTGTGTACGTGGACCACTTCTACTTTGTGCATTCCTCGGTTGATGGACATTTTCATTGCTTCCAAGTGTTGGCTGTGGTAAATATTGTTGGAGTGCAGGATTGCCAGGCTGTGACTTTTCGATTCTCATTTTCTCAGGTGATAGGCCCAGCAGTGGGTGTGATTGATTGACTGGTAGCACCGTGTTTCCCTTTTCAAAGCACCTTCTTTGTGTTTTCATTAGTGGCTCTTACCACGTCCCCCTTAGAATCCAGGGTACGCATTTCTCCACAATCGCTTCAGCATTTATTGTTTGCAGCATTTATGCTAATGGCCCTTCTGGCTGCTGTGAGCTGATAGGTTTTTGTAATTTGGGTTTGCATGTCTTTGAAAATTCGTAAAACTCATCATTTTTCTCCACCGTTTTCTTTTCTGTTAAAAAAAAGGAAACAATTGGGAGTACAATAGAACTCTTGAAATTGTGTTCTTGGAAGGTTGCCCTCTTTGGAAATTTTTGGTCGATTTTCCACCCCAGAATTTTTTTAGAAAGCAGGTGTCTCTTACCGAACTGCAAGTTTGGTGAATATTTAGTGACCTTTAGCAATGGGTTTAAAGCTGCTGTTGTAGGAAGTGGCCTCAAGCAGGAAGCATATCTCCATTCCCATATCTGGGTACTAGGGCAGCAGAGCCTTTCTGGAAGTCGTGTTCCTAGTTTGTAAATTACATTGGAATGTGCATGGAGAAAGCCCCATAAGTTTATGTCTCATTATTTCTTCTTGGTTTTAAAATTTTTTTTAATTGGGGTAAAACTTAGAATATTGTTTGTCCTAGGTGTACACCATCTGGTTCGTTTGTACATTATATATGTCTATTCAAGTACAGATCCTCTTCCCATGTAAAATGTTACTGAGGGTTCCGCAGACCTCCCTTGCTATATGGTTGGTCTTTTTGAGATATGGATATAATATGTGTTTGTATACATAGAGTAACACTAATCTTAATTTATCCATTCCCCCCACCTTTCCTTTTAGATTAGCATAGTTTGTTTTCTAAGTCTGTGAGTGTCTTTCTCTGTGGAAATATGTTCCTTTGTGTCAGTTATTAGATAACGCCTATAAGTGATATCATAGAATATAGGTCTTTTGCTTTCCGACTTACCTCATGTTTTGTGATTATCTCCAGACTCATTTGTGGTGCCTGAGAGAGCAGTGGTTCATTGTTTTCCATGGCTATTATTCCATTGTGTACATGGACCACTTCTTCTTTATCCATTTACCGGTTGTTGGGCATTTTGATTGCTTCAGTGTCTTGGCTATTGTGAATAAGGCTGCACTGCAGCTTTTGCGGCCTGTGTCTTCTCGATTCTTGTCTTCTCAAGTGAGAGGTCCATTGGTGCGCCTGCTGGATTGAATGGTACCTCCATTTTTACTTTTAAACACAGCTCCTTTCTGTTCTCATTATTGGCTGTTACCCCTTTACGTCTCACCAGCAGGTAGAGGGTACACAGTTCCCTAAAACCCCTTCAGCATTTATTGTTTGTAGACTTTTTGCTCATGGTCAGTCGACTGGTGTAAGTTGAAACTTTTTGTAGATTAGATTGCATGGGTCTAACACTCCCTGAGGTTGAGCTTTTATCCATTTTCCTTTTTTTTAAAAGAGCGTGAGTAAAACTTAACTCTTCATACTCTCTTCTTGAAACATTTGCCTGTTTTGAATTGTTTTGTCCATTCCCTCCTTCAGCACAATGTTTTAGGGCAGGTGTCCTTTACAGCCCTGAGTCCTTGGGAATGTTAAGTGACCATTAGCTGTGAGTTTAAAGCTGTTCTGGCAGGAAACGGCCACAAGGTGGCAGCATTTCCCCTTTACCATATTTGGTTACTAGGGAAACAGAGCCTTAATGGAAGTGGTGTTGTAGGTTGTAAATTAGAATGGAATGTGCCAGGGAAAAGCCCTTTAAGTTTATGTCTCCTTACTTCTTGTTCATATTTGTAGTTTACTTTTTATTTTTTATCCCAGTAAATATGATTACAATGGTTTGTTTGTTCTAGGTGTGCAAGATGTGGTTCTTTCACACATATACATGTATCTATTCTTCCTCGCATCCTTTTCCCATGTAGGTTATGACACAATGTTGAGTAGTCTTCTCCTGGTCTTCCGTACGTCTTTGGTGGTTATATATTTCACATGGTTTGTATATCTCTGTTAACCCCAATGTGGCAATGTATCCAATCCTCATCCCTTTCTATTTGGTGAACCATAAGTTTTTTAATGAATCTGTGATTGCCTTTCTCTGTGGAAATATCTTCATTGGTATCAATTTTTAAGTAACTCTTAAAAGTGATATGATAGGATATGTGTCTTTTGCTTTCTCACTTACTACACGTGGCGTGATTACGTCTAGACTCATCTATGGTGCTGCAAACGGCATTGTTTCATTTTTTTCACTAGCGAATATTCCATCTGTACATGGAGGAGTTCTTCTTTGTCCATCCATCTGTTGGTGGACTTTTCGGTTACTTCCATATCTTGGCTATTGTAATACTGTGCAGTGCAGATTTGCCTGCCTGTGTCTTTCCAATTCTCTCTTCTTAGGTTTTACGTCGAGGAGTGGGCCTGCTGGATCATATAGTAGCTCAACGTTTACCTTTTTAAGGCACCTCCATTCTGTTCTCATTCGTGGCCCTTTCCAAGTTACGTCCCCTTTGAAGTTGAGGGTATGCATTTCTCCACAACACCTTCAGCATTTATTGTTTGTAGTTTTCTTGCTGATGGTTATTCTGACAAGTGTGAGCTGATACCTCTCTGTGGTTGAATTCGAATGTGCCACATAATCTGTTGAAATTGAGCTTTAAGGCATGTCCTTTTCTATTTTTCAAGCTGTGATTACCCCTTAGTTCTTCAAAGTGTTCTCTTTAAGTATGTGTCACATTTTGAAATGTTTTGGCCTTTACCTCCCTCAAGACATTTTGAGGGCCTGTTTCATTTACAGTTCTGCAGTACTTGTTCCTATGAAGTGACCATTAGCACAGGCTTTAAAGCTGCTTTTGCAGGTAACTGCCAGAGGGCGGCAGCCTTTCTATGTCCCCCACCCTGGTAACTAGGGAAAAGCCCTTGCGGCCTGTGGTGTTTCTCGGTTATAAATTAGAGTGGAGTGTGCCCGGACAAACCCACACAAGCTGATGTCTCCTTACTTTTGTTGGATTTTTACATTTAATTTTTATTTTTTATTGGAGTAATTTTCCACTGTGTACGTGGACCACTTCTACTTTGTGCATTCCTCGGTTGATGGACATTTTCATTGCTTCCAAGTGTTGGCTGTGGTAAATATTGTTGGAGTGCAGGATTGCCAGGCTGTGACTTTTCGATTCTCATTTTCTCAGGTGATAGGCCCAGCAGTGGGTGTGATTGATTGACTGGTAGCACCGTGTTTCCCTTTTCAAAGCACCTTCTTTGTGTTTTCATTAGTGGCTCTTACCACGTCCCCCTTAGAATCCAGGGTACGCATTTCTCCACAATCGCTTCAGCATTTATTGTTTGCAGCATTTATGCTAATGGCCCTTCTGGCTGCTGTGAGCTGATAGGTTTTTGTAATTTGGGTTTGCATGTCTTTGAAAATTCGTAAAACTCATCATTTTTCTCCACCGTTTTCTTTTCTGTTAAAAAAAAGGAAACAATTGGGAGTACAATAGAACTCTTGAAATTGTGTTCTTGGAAGGTTGCCCTCTTTGGAAATTTTTGGTCGATTTTCCACCCCAGAATTTTTTTAGAAAGCAGGTGTCTCTTACCGAACTGCAAGTTTGGTGAATATTTAGTGACCTTTAGCAATGGGTTTAAAGCTGCTGTTGTAGGAAGTGGCCTCAAGCAGGAAGCATATCTCCATTCCCATATCTGGGTACTAGGGCAGCAGAGCCTTTCTGGAAGTCGTGTTCCTAGTTTGTAAATTACATTGGAATGTGCATGGAGAAAGCCCCATAAGTTTATGTCTCATTATTTCTTCTTGGTTTTAAAATTTTTTTTAATTGGGGTAAAACTTAGAATATTGTTTGTCCTAGGTGTACACCATCTGGTTCGTTTGTACATTATATATGTCTATTCAAGTACAGATCCTCTTCCCATGTAAAATGTTACTGAGGGTTCCGCAGACCTCCCTTGCTATATGGTTGGTCTTTTTGAGATATGGATATAATATGTGTTTGTATACATAGAGTAACACTAATCTTAATTTATCCATTCCCCCCACCTTTCCTTTTAGATTAGCATAGTTTGTTTTCTAAGTCTGTGAGTGTCTTTCTCTGTGGAAATATGTTCCTTTGTGTCAGTTATTAGATAACGCCTATAAGTGATATCATAGAATATAGGTCTTTTGCTTTCCGACTTACCTCATGTTTTGTGATTATCTCCAGACTCATTTGTGGTGCCTGAGAGAGCAGTGGTTCATTGTTTTCCATGGCTATTATTCCATTGTGTACATGGACCACTTCTTCTTTATCCATTTACCGGTTGTTGGGCATTTTGATTGCTTCAGTGTCTTGGCTATTGTGAATAAGGCTGCACTGCAGCTTTTGCGGCCTGTGTCTTCTCGATTCTTGTCTTCTCAAGTGAGAGGTCCATTGGTGCGCCTGCTGGATTGAATGGTACCTCCATTTTTACTTTTAAACACAGCTCCTTTCTGTTCTCATTATTGGCTGTTACCCCTTTACGTCTCACCAGCAGGTAGAGGGTACACAGTTCCCTAAAACCCCTTCAGCATTTATTGTTTGTAGACTTTTTGCTCATGGTCAGTCGACTGGTGTAAGTTGAAACTTTTTGTAGATTAGATTGCATGGGTCTAACACTCCCTGAGGTTGAGCTTTTATCCATTTTCCTTTTTTTTAAAAGAGCGTGAGTAAAACTTAACTCTTCATACTCTCTTCTTGAAACATTTGCCTGTTTTGAATTGTTTTGTCCATTCCCTCCTTCAGCACAATGTTTTAGGGCAGGTGTCCTTTACAGCCCTGAGTCCTTGGGAATGTTAAGTGACCATTAGCTGTGAGTTTAAAGCTGTTCTTGCAGGAAACGGCCACAAGGTGGCAGCATTTCCCCTTTACCATATTTGGTTACTAGGGAAACAGAGCCTTAATGGAAGTGGTGTTGTAGGTTGTAAATTAGAATGGAATGTGCCAGGGAAAAGCCCTTTAAGTTTATGTCTCCTTACTTCTTGTTCATATTTGTAGTTTACTTTTTATTTTTTATCCCAGTAAATATGATTACAATGGTTTGTTTGTTCTAGGTGTGCAAGATGTGGTTCTTTCACACATATACATGTATCTATTCTTCCTCGCATCCTTTTCCCATGTAGGTTATGACACAATGTTGAGTAGTCTTCTCCTGGTCTTCCGTACGTCTTTGGTGGTTATATATTTCACATGGTTTGTATATCTCTGTTAACCCCAATGTGGCAATGTATCCAATCCTCATCCCTTTCTATTTGGTGAACCATAAGTTTTTTAATGAATCTGTGATTGCCTTTCTCTGTGGAAATATCTTCATTGGTATCAATTTTTAAGTAACTCTTAAAAGTGATATGATAGGATATGTGTCTTTTGCTTTCTCACTTACTACACGTGGCGTGATTACGTCTAGACTCATCTATGGTGCTGCAAACGGCATTGTTTCATTTTTTTCACTAGCGAATATTCCATCTGTACATGGAGGAGTTCTTCTTTGTCCATCCATCTGTTGGTGGACTTTTCGGTTACTTCCATATCTTGGCTATTGTAATACTGTGCAGTGCAGATTTGCCTGCCTGTGTCTTTCCAATTCTCTCTTCTTAGGTTTTACGTCGAGGAGTGGGCCTGCTGGATCATATAGTAGCTCAACGTTTACCTTTTTAAGGCACCTCCATTCTGTTCTCATTCGTGGCCCTTTCCAAGTTACGTCCCCTTTGAAGTTGAGGGTATGCATTTCTCCACAACACCTTCAGCATTTATTGTTTGTAGTTTTCTTGCTGATGGTTATTCTGACAAGTGTGAGCTGATACCTCTCTGTGGTTGAATTCGAATGTGCCACATAATCTGTTGAAATTGAGCTTTAAGGCATGTCCTTTTCTATTTTTCAAGCTGTGATTACCCCTTAGTTCTTCAAAGTGTTCTCTTTAAGTATGTGTCACATTTTGAAATGTTTTGGCCTTTACCTCCCTCAAGACATTTTGAGGGCCTGTTTCATTTACAGTTCTGCAGTACTTGTTCCTATGAAGTGACCATTAGCACAGGCTTTAAAGCTGCTTTTGCAGGTAACTGCCAGAGGGCGGCAGCCTTTCTATGTCCCCCACCCTGGTAACTAGGGAAAAGCCCTTGCGGCCTGTGGTGTTTCTCGGTTATAAATTAGAGTGGAGTGTGCCCGGACAAACCCACACAAGCTGATGTCTCCTTACTTTTGTTGGATTTTTACATTTAATTTTTATTTTTTATTGGAGTAATTTTCCACTGTGTACGTGGACCACTTCTACTTTGTGCATTCCTCGGTTGATGGACATTTTCATTGCTTCCAAGTGTTGGCTGTGGTAAATATTGTTGGAGTGCAGGATTGCCAGGCTGTGACTTTTCGATTCTCATTTTCTCAGGTGATAGGCCCAGCAGTGGGTGTGATTGATTGACTGGTAGCACCGTGTTTCCCTTTTCAAAGCACCTTCTTTGTGTTTTCATTAGTGGCTCTTACCACGTCCCCCTTAGAATCCAGGGTACGCATTTCTCCACAATCGCTTCAGCATTTATTGTTTGCAGCATTTATGCTAATGGCCCTTCTGGCTGCTGTGAGCTGATAGGTTTTTGTAATTTGGGTTTGCATGTCTTTGAAAATTCGTAAAACTCATCATTTTTCTCCACCGTTTTCTTTTCTGTTAAAAAAAAGGAAACAATTGGGAGTACAATAGAACTCTTGAAATTGTGTTCTTGGAAGGTTGCCCTCTTTGGAAATTTTTGGTCGATTTTCCACCCCAGAATTTTTTTAGAAAGCAGGTGTCTCTTACCGAACTGCAAGTTTGGTGAATATTTAGTGACCTTTAGCAATGGGTTTAAAGCTGCTGTTGTAGGAAGTGGCCTCAAGCAGGAAGCATATCTCCATTCCCATATCTGGGTACTAGGGCAGCAGAGCCTTTCTGGAAGTCGTGTTCCTAGTTTGTAAATTACATTGGAATGTGCATGGAGAAAGCCCCATAAGTTTATGTCTCATTATTTCTTCTTGGTTTTAAAATTTTTTTTAATTGGGGTAAAACTTAGAATATTGTTTGTCCTAGGTGTACACCATCTGGTTCGTTTGTACATTATATATGTCTATTCAAGTACAGATCCTCTTCCCATGTAAAATGTTACTGAGGGTTCCGCAGACCTCCCTTGCTATATGGTTGGTCTTTTTGAGATATGGATATAATATGTGTTTGTATACATAGAGTAACACTAATCTTAATTTATCCATTCCCCCCACCTTTCCTTTTAGATTAGCATAGTTTGTTTTCTAAGTCTGTGAGTGTCTTTCTCTGTGGAAATATGTTCCTTTGTGTCAGTTATTAGATAACGCCTATAAGTGATATCATAGAATATAGGTCTTTTGCTTTCCGACTTACCTCATGTTTTGTGATTATCTCCAGACTCATTTGTGGTGCCTGAGAGAGCAGTGGTTCATTGTTTTCCATGGCTATTATTCCATTGTGTACATGGACCACTTCTTCTTTATCCATTTACCGGTTGTTGGGCATTTTGATTGCTTCAGTGTCTTGGCTATTGTGAATAAGGCTGCACTGCAGCTTTTGCGGCCTGTGTCTTCTCGATTCTTGTCTTCTCAAGTGAGAGGTCCATTGGTGCGCCTGCTGGATTGAATGGTACCTCCATTTTTACTTTTAAACACAGCTCCTTTCTGTTCTCATTATTGGCTGTTACCCCTTTACGTCTCACCAGCAGGTAGAGGGTACACAGTTCCCTAAAACCCCTTCAGCATTTATTGTTTGTAGACTTTTTGCTCATGGTCAGTCGACTGGTGTAAGTTGAAACTTTTTGTAGATTAGATTGCATGGGTCTAACACTCCCTGAGGTTGAGCTTTTATCCATTTTCCTTTTTTTTAAAAGAGCGTGAGTAAAACTTAACTCTTCATACTCTCTTCTTGAAACATTTGCCTGTTTTGAATTGTTTTGTCCATTCCCTCCTTCAGCACAATGTTTTAGGGCAGGTGTCCTCTACAGCCCTGAGTCCTTGGGAATCTTAAGTGACCATTAGCTGTGAGTTTAAAGCTGTTCTGGCAGGAAACGGCCACAAGGTGGCAGCATTTCCCCTTTACCATATTTGGTTACTAGGGAAACAGAGCCTTAATGGAAGTGGTGTTGTAGGTTGTAAATTAGAATGGAATGTGCCAGGGAAAAGCCCTTTAAGTTTATGTCTCCTTACTTCTTGTTCATATTTGTAGTTTACTTTTTATTTTTTATCCCAGTAAATATGATTACAATGGTTTGTTTGTTCTAGGTGTGCAAGATGTGGTTCTTTCACACATATACATGTATCTATTCTTCCTCGCATCCTTTTCCCATGTAGGTTATGACACAATGTTGAGTAGTCTTCTCCTGGTCTTCCGTACGTCTTTGGTGGTTATATATTTCACATGGTTTGTATATCTCTGTTAACCCCAATGTGGCAATGTATCCAATCCTCATCCCTTTCTATTTGGTGAACCATAAGTTTTTTAATGAATCTGTGATTGCCTTTCTCTGTGGAAATATCTTCATTGGTATCAATTTTTAAGTAACTCTTAAAAGTGATATGATAGGATATGTGTCTTTTGCTTTCTCACTTACTACACGTGGCGTGATTACGTCTAGACTCATCTATGGTGCTGCAAACGGCATTGTTTCATTTTTTTCACTAGCGAATATTCCATCTGTACATGGAGGAGTTCTTCTTTGTCCATCCATCTGTTGGTGGACTTTTCGGTTACTTCCATATCTTGGCTATTGTAATACTGTGCAGTGCAGATTTGCCTGCCTGTGTCTTTCCAATTCTCTCTTCTTAGGTTTTACGTCGAGGAGTGGGCCTGCTGGATCATATAGTAGCTCAACGTTTACCTTTTTAAGGCACCTCCATTCTGTTCTCATTCGTGGCCCTTTCCAAGTTACGTCCCCTTTGAAGTTGAGGGTATGCATTTCTCCACAACACCTTCAGCATTTATTGTTTGTAGTTTTCTTGCTGATGGTTATTCTGACAAGTGTGAGCTGATACCTCTCTGTGGTTGAATTCGAATGTGCCACATAATCTGTTGAAATTGAGCTTTAAGGCATGTCCTTTTCTATTTTTCAAGCTGTGATTACCCCTTAGTTCTTCAAAGTGTTCTCTTTAAGTATGTGTCACATTTTGAAATGTTTTGGCCTTTACCTCCCTCAAGACATTTTGAGGGCCTGTTTCATTTACAGTTCTGCAGTACTTGTTCCTATGAAGTGACCATTAGCACAGGCTTTAAAGCTGCTTTTGCAGGTAACTGCCAGAGGGCGGCAGCCTTTCTATGTCCCCCACCCTGGTAACTAGGGAAAAGCCCTTGCGGCCTGTGGTGTTTCTCGGTTATAAATTAGAGTGGAGTGTGCCCGGACAAACCCACACAAGCTGATGTCTCCTTACTTTTGTTGGATTTTTACATTTAATTTTTATTTTTTATTGGAGTAATTTTCCACTGTGTACGTGGACCACTTCTACTTTGTGCATTCCTCGGTTGATGGACATTTTCATTGCTTCCAAGTGTTGGCTGTGGTAAATATTGTTGGAGTGCAGGATTGCCAGGCTGTGACTTTTCGATTCTCATTTTCTCAGGTGATAGGCCCAGCAGTGGGTGTGATTGATTGACTGGTAGCACCGTGTTTCCCTTTTCAAAGCACCTTCTTTGTGTTTTCATTAGTGGCTCTTACCACGTCCCCCTTAGAATCCAGGGTACGCATTTCTCCACAATCGCTTCAGCATTTATTGTTTGCAGCATTTATGCTAATGGCCCTTCTGGCTGCTGTGAGCTGATAGGTTTTTGTAATTTGGGTTTGCATGTCTTTGAAAATTCGTAAAACTCATCATTTTTCTCCACCGTTTTCTTTTCTGTTAAAAAAAAGGAAACAATTGGGAGTACAATAGAACTCTTGAAATTGTGTTCTTGGAAGGTTGCCCTCTTTGGAAATTTTTGGTCGATTTTCCACCCCAGAATTTTTTTAGAAAGCAGGTGTCTCTTACCGAACTGCAAGTTTGGTGAATATTTAGTGACCTTTAGCAATGGGTTTAAAGCTGCTGTTGTAGGAAGTGGCCTCAAGCAGGAAGCATATCTCCATTCCCATATCTGGGTACTAGGGCAGCAGAGCCTTTCTGGAAGTCGTGTTCCTAGTTTGTAAATTACATTGGAATGTGCATGGAGAAAGCCCCATAAGTTTATGTCTCATTATTTCTTCTTGGTTTTAAAATTTTTTTTAATTGGGGTAAAACTTAGAATATTGTTTGTCCTAGGTGTACACCATCTGGTTCGTTTGTACATTATATATGTCTATTCAAGTACAGATCCTCTTCCCATGTAAAATGTTACTGAGGGTTCCGCAGACCTCCCTTGCTATATGGTTGGTCTTTTTGAGATATGGATATAATATGTGTTTGTATACATAGAGTAACACTAATCTTAATTTATCCATTCCCCCCACCTTTCCTTTTAGATTAGCATAGTTTGTTTTCTAAGTCTGTGAGTGTCTTTCTCTGTGGAAATATGTTCCTTTGTGTCAGTTATTAGATAACGCCTATAAGTGATATCATAGAATATAGGTCTTTTGCTTTCCGACTTACCTCATGTTTTGTGATTATCTCCAGACTCATTTGTGGTGCCTGAGAGAGCAGTGGTTCATTGTTTTCCATGGCTATTATTCCATTGTGTACATGGACCACTTCTTCTTTATCCATTTACCGGTTGTTGGGCATTTTGATTGCTTCAGTGTCTTGGCTATTGTGAATAAGGCTGCACTGCAGCTTTTGCGGCCTGTGTCTTCTCGATTCTTGTCTTCTCAAGTGAGAGGTCCATTGGTGCGCCTGCTGGATTGAATGGTACCTCCATTTTTACTTTTAAACACAGCTCCTTTCTGTTCTCATTATTGGCTGTTACCCCTTTACGTCTCACCAGCAGGTAGAGGGTACACAGTTCCCTAAAACCCCTTCAGCATTTATTGTTTGTAGACTTTTTGCTCATGGTCAGTCGACTGGTGTAAGTTGAAACTTTTTGTAGATTAGATTGCATGGGTCTAACACTCCCTGAGGTTGAGCTTTTATCCATTTTCCTTTTTTTTAAAAGAGCGTGAGTAAAACTTAACTCTTCATACTCTCTTCTTGAAACATTTGCCTGTTTTGAATTGTTTTGTCCATTCCCTCCTTCAGCACAATGTTTTAGGGCAGGTGTCCTTTACAGCCCTGAGTCCTTGGGAATGTTAAGTGACCATTAGCTGTGAGTTTAAAGCTGTTCTTGCAGGAAACGGCCACAAGGTGGCAGCATTTCCCCTTTACCATATTTGGTTACTAGGGAAACAGAGCCTTAATGGAAGTGGTGTTGTAGGTTGTAAATTAGAATGGAATGTGCCAGGGAAAAGCCCTTTAAGTTTATGTCTCCTTACTTCTTGTTCATATTTGTAGTTTACTTTTTATTTTTTATCCCAGTAAATATGATTACAATGGTTTGTTTGTTCTAGGTGTGCAAGATGTGGTTCTTTCACACATATACATGTATCTATTCTTCCTCGCATCCTTTTCCCATGTAGGTTATGACACAATGTTGAGTAGTCTTCTCCTGGTCTTCCGTACGTCTTTGGTGGTTATATATTTCACATGGTTTGTATATCTCTGTTAACCCCAATGTGGCAATGTATCCAATCCTCATCCCTTTCTATTTGGTGAACCATAAGTTTTTTAATGAATCTGTGATTGCCTTTCTCTGTGGAAATATCTTCATTGGTATCAATTTTTAAGTAACTCTTAAAAGTGATATGATAGGATATGTGTCTTTTGCTTTCTCACTTACTACACGTGGCGTGATTACGTCTAGACTCATCTATGGTGCTGCAAACGGCATTGTTTCATTTTTTTCACTAGCGAATATTCCATCTGTACATGGAGGAGTTCTTCTTTGTCCATCCATCTGTTGGTGGACTTTTCGGTTACTTCCATATCTTGGCTATTGTAATACTGTGCAGTGCAGATTTGCCTGCCTGTGTCTTTCCAATTCTCTCTTCTTAGGTTTTACGTTGAGGAGTGGGCCTGCTGGATCATATAGTAGCTCAACGTTTACCTTTTTAAGGCACCTCCATTCTGTTCTCATTCGTGGCCCTTTCCAAGTTACGTCCCCTTTGAAGTTGAGGGTATGCATTTCTCCACAACACCTTCAGCATTTATTGTTTGTAGTTTTCTTGCTGATGGTTATTCTGACAAGTGTGAGCTGATACCTCTCTGTGGTTGAATTCGAATGTGCCACATAATCTGTTGAAATTGAGCTTTAAGGCATGTCCTTTTCTATTTTTCAAGCTGTGATTACCCCTTAGTTCTTCAAAGTGTTCTCTTTAAGTATGTGTCACATTTTGAAATGTTTTGGCCTTTACCTCCCTCAAGACATTTTGAGGGCCTGTTTCATTTACAGTTCTGCAGTACTTGTTCCTATGAAGTGACCATTAGCACAGGCTTTAAAGCTGCTTTTGCAGGTAACTGCCAGAGGGCGGCAGCCTTTCTATGTCCCCCACCCTGGTAACTAGGGAAAAGCCCTTGCGGCCTGTGGTGTTTCTCGGTTATAAATTAGAGTGGAGTGTGCCCGGACAAACCCACACAAGCTGATGTCTCCTTACTTTTGTTGGATTTTTACATTTAATTTTTATTTTTTATTGGAGTAATTTTCCACTGTGTACGTGGACCACTTCTACTTTGTGCATTCCTCGGTTGATGGACATTTTCATTGCTTCCAAGTGTTGGCTATGGTAAATATTGTTGGAGTGCAGGATTGCCAGGCTGTGACTTTTCGATTCTCATTTTCTCAGGTGATAGGCCCAGCAGTGGGTGTGATTGATTGACTGGTAGCACCGTGTTTCCCTTTTCAAAGCACCTTCTTTGTGTTTTCATTAGTGGCTCTTACCACGTCCCCCTTAGAATCCAGGGTACGCATTTCTCCACAATCGCTTCAGCATTTATTGTTTGCAGCATTTATGCTAATGGCCCTTCTGGCTGCTGTGAGCTGATAGGTTTTTGTAATTTGGGTTTCCATGTCTTTGAAAATTCGTAAAACTCATCATTTTTCTCCACCGTTTACTTTTCTGTTAAAAAAAAGGAAACAATTGGGAGTACAATAGAACTCTTGAAATTGTGTTCTTGGAAGGTTGCCCTCTTTGGAAATTTTTGGTCGATTTTCCACCCCAGAATTTTTTTAGAAAGCAGGTGTCTCTTACCGAACTGCAAGTTTGGTGAATATTTAGTGACCTTTAGCAATGGGTTTAAAGCTGCTGTTGTAGGAAGTGGCCTCAAGCAGGAAGCATATCTCCATTCCCATATCTGGGTACTAGGGCAGCAGAGCCTTTCTGGAAGTCGTGTTCCTAGTTTGTAAATTACATTGGAATGTGCATGGAGAAAGCCCCATAAGTTTATGTCTCATTATTTCTTCTTGGTTTTAAAATTTTTTTTAATTGGGGTAAAACTTAGAATATTGTTTGTCCTAGGTGTACACCATCTGGTTCGTTTGTACATTATATATGTCTATTCAAGTACAGATACTCTTCCCATGTAAAATGTTACTGAGGGTTCCGCAGACCTCCCTTGCTATATGGTTGGTCTTTTTGAGATATGGATATAATATGTGTTTGTATACATAGAGTAACACTAATCTTAATTTATCCATTCCCCCCACCTTTCCTTTTAGATTAGCATAGTTTGTTTTCTAAGTCTGTGAGTGTCTTTCTCTGTGGAAATATGTTCCTTTGTGTCAGTTATTAGATAACGCCTATAAGTGATATCATAGAATATAGGTCTTTTGCTTTCCGACTTACCTCATGTTTTGTGATTATCTCCAGACTCATTTGTGGTGCCTGAGAGAGCAGTGGTTCATTGTTTTCCATGGCTATTATTCCATTGTGTACATGGACCACTTCTTCTTTATCCATTTACCGGTTGTTGGGCATTTTGATTGCTTCAGTGTCTTGGCTATTGTGAATAAGGCTGCACTGCAGCTTTTGCGGCCTGTGTCTTCTCGATTCTTGTCTTCTCAAGTGAGAGGTCCATTGGTGCGCCTGCTGGATTGAATGGTACCTCCATTTTTACTTTTAAACACAGCTCCTTTCTGTTCTCATTATTGGCTGTTACCCCTTTACGTCTCACCAGCAGGTAGAGGGTACACAGTTCCCTAAAACCCCTTCAGCATTTATTGTTTGTAGACTTTTTGCTCATGGTCAGTCGACTGGTGTAAGTTGAAACTTTTTGTAGATTAGATTGCATGGGTCTAACACTCCCTGAGGTTGAGCTTTTATCCATTTTCCTTTTTTTTAAAAGAGCGTGAGTAAAACTTAACTCTTCATACTCTCTTCTTGAAACATTTGCCTGTTTTGAATTGTTTTGTCCATTCCCTCCTTCAGCACAATGTTTTAGGGCAGGTGTCCTTTACAGCCCTGAGTCCTTGGGAATGTTAAGTGACCATTAGCTGTGAGTTTAAAGCTGTTCTTGCAGGAAACGGCCACAAGGTGGCAGCATTTCCCCTTTACCATATTTGGTTACTAGGGAAACAGAGCCTTAATGGAAGTGGTGTTGTAGGTTGTAAATTAGAATGGAATGTGCCAGGGAAAAGCCCTTTAAGTTTATGTCTCCTTACTTCTTGTTCATATTTGTAGTTTACTTTTTATTTTTTATCCCAGTAAATATGATTACAATGGTTTGTTTGTTCTAGGTGTGCAAGATGTGGTTCTTTCACACATATACATGTATCTATTCTTCCTCGCATCCTTTTCCCATGTAGGTTATGACACAATGTTGAGTAGTCTTCTCCTGGTCTTCCGTACGTCTTTGGTGGTTATATATTTCACATGGTTTGTATATCTCTGTTAACCCCAATGTGGCAATGTATCCAATCCTCATCCCTTTCTATTTGGTGAACCATAAGTTTTTTAATGAATCTGTGATTGCCTTTCTCTGTGGAAATATCTTCATTGGTATCAATTTTTAAGTAACTCTTAAAAGTGATATGATAGGATATGTGTCTTTTGCTTTCTCACTTACTACACGTGGCGTGATTACGTCTAGACTCATCTATGGTGCTGCAAACGGCATTGTTTCATTTTTTTCACTAGCGAATATTCCATCTGTACATGGAGGAGTTCTTCTTTGTCCATCCATCTGTTGGTGGACTTTTCGGTTACTTCCATATCTTGGCTATTGTAATACTGTGCAGTGCAGATTTGCCTGCCTGTGTCTTTCCAATTCTCTCTTCTTAGGTTTTACGTCGAGGAGTGGGCCTGCTGGATCATATAGTAGCTCAACGTTTACCTTTTTAAGGCACCTCCATTCTGTTCTCATTCGTGGCCCTTTCCAAGTTACGTCCCCTTTGAAGTTGAGGGTATGCATTTCTCCACAACACCTTCAGCATTTATTGTTTGTAGTTTTCTTGCTGATGGTTATTCTGACAAGTGTGAGCTGATACCTCTCTGTGGTTGAATTCGAATGTGCCACATAATCTGTTGAAATTGAGCTTTAAGGCATGTCCTTTTCTATTTTTCAAGCTGTGATTACCCCTTAGTTCTTCAAAGTGTTCTCTTTAAGTATGTGTCACATTTTGAAATGTTTTGGCCTTTACCTCCCTCAAGACATTTTGAGGGCCTGTTTCATTTACAGTTCTGCAGTACTTGTTCCTATGAAGTGACCATTAGCACAGGCTTTAAAGCTGCTTTTGCAGGTAACTGCCAGAGGGCGGCAGCCTTTCTATGTCCCCCACCCTGGTAACTAGGGAAAAGCCCTTGCGGCCTGTGGTGTTTCTCGGTTATAAATTAGAGTGGAGTGTGCCCGGACAAACCCACACAAGCTGATGTCTCCTTACTTTTGTTGGATTTTTACATTTAATTTTTATTTTTTATTGGAGTAATTTTCCACTGTGTACGTGGACCACTTCTACTTTGTGCATTCCTCGGTTGATGGACATTTTCATTGCTTCCAAGTGTTGGCTATGGTAAATATTGTTGGAGTGCAGGATTGCCAGGCTGTGACTTTTCGATTCTCATTTTCTCAGGTGATAGGCCCAGCAGTGGGTGTGATTGATTGACTGGTAGCACCGTGTTTCCCTTTTCAAAGCACCTTCTTTGTGTTTTCATTAGTGGCTCTTACCACGTCCCCCTTAGAATCCAGGGTACGCATTTCTCCACAATCGCTTCAGCATTTATTGTTTGCAGCATTTATGCTAATGGCCCTTCTGGCTGCTGTGAGCTGATAGGTTTTTGTAATTTGGGTTTCCATGTCTTTGAAAATTCGTAAAACTCATCATTTTTCTCCACCGTTTACTTTTCTGTTAAAAAAAAGGAAACAATTGGGAGTACAATAGAACTCTTGAAATTGTGTTCTTGGAAGGTTGCCCTCTTTGGAAATTTTTGGTCGATTTTCCACCCCAGAATTTTTTTAGAAAGCAGGTGTCTCTTACCGAACTGCAAGTTTGGTGAATATTTAGTGACCTTTAGCAATGGGTTTAAAGCTGCTGTTGTAGGAAGTGGCCTCAAGCAGGAAGCATATCTCCATTCCCATATCTGGGTACTAGGGCAGCAGAGCCTTTCTGGAAGTCGTGTTCCTAGTTTGTAAATTACATTGGAATGTGCATGGAGAAAGCCCCATAAGTTTATGTCTCATTATTTCTTCTTGGTTTTAAAATTTTTTTTAATTGGGGTAAAACTTAGAATATTGTTTGTCCTAGGTGTACACCATCTGGTTCGTTTGTACATTATATATGTCTATTCAAGTACAGATACTCTTCCCATGTAAAATGTTACTGAGGGTTCCGCAGACCTCCCTTGCTATATGGTTGGTCTTTTTGAGATATGGATATAATATGTGTTTGTATACATAGAGTAACACTAATCTTAATTTATCCATTCCCCCCACCTTTCCTTTTAGATTAGCATAGTTTGTTTTCTAAGTCTGTGAGTGTCTTTCTCTGTGGAAATATGTTCCTTTGTGTCAGTTATTAGATAACGCCTATAAGTGATATCATAGAATATAGGTCTTTTGCTTTCCGACTTACCTCATGTTTTGTGATTATCTCCAGACTCATTTGTGGTGCCTGAGAGAGCAGTGGTTCATTGTTTTCCATGGCTATTATTCCATTGTGTACATGGACCACTTCTTCTTTATCCATTTACCGGTTGTTGGGCATTTTGATTGCTTCAGTGTCTTGGCTATTGTGAATAAGGCTGCACTGCAGCTTTTGCGGCCTGTGTCTTCTCGATTCTTGTCTTCTCAAGTGAGAGGTCCATTGGTGCGCCTGCTGGATTGAATGGTACCTCCATTTTTACTTTTAAACACAGCTCCTTTCTGTTCTCATTATTGGCTGTTACCCCTTTACGTCTCACCAGCAGGTAGAGGGTACACAGTTCCCTAAAACCCCTTCAGCATTTATTGTTTGTAGACTTTTTGCTCATGGTCAGTCGACTGGTGTAAGTTGAAACTTTTTGTAGATTAGATTGCATGGGTCTAACACTCCCTGAGGTTGAGCTTTTATCCATTTTCCTTTTTTTTAAAAGAGCGTGAGTAAAACTTAACTCTTCATACTCTCTTCTTGAAACATTTGCCTGTTTTGAATTGTTTTGTCCATTCCCTCCTTCAGCACAATGTTTTAGGGCAGGTGTCCTTTACAGCCCTGAGTCCTTGGGAATGTTAAGTGACCATTAGCTGTGAGTTTAAAGCTGTTCTTGCAGGAAACGGCCACAAGGTGGCAGCATTTCCCCTTTACCATATTTGGTTACTAGGGAAACAGAGCCTTAATGGAAGTGGTGTTGTAGGTTGTAAATTAGAATGGAATGTGCCAGGGAAAAGCCCTTTAAGTTTATGTCTCCTTACTTCTTGTTCATATTTGTAGTTTACTTTTTATTTTTTATCCCAGTAAATATGATTACAATGGTTTGTTTGTTCTAGGTGTGCAAGATGTGGTTCTTTCACACATATACATGTATCTATTCTTCCTCGCATCCTTTTCCCATGTAGGTTATGACACAATGTTGAGTAGTCTTCTCCTGGTCTTCCGTACGTCTTTGGTGGTTATATATTTCACATGGTTTGTATATCTCTGTTAACCCCAATGTGGCAATGTATCCAATCCTCATCCCTTTCTATTTGGTGAACCATAAGTTTTTTAATGAATCTGTGATTGCCTTTCTCTGTGGAAATATCTTCATTGGTATCAATTTTTAAGTAACTCTTAAAAGTGATATGATAGGATATGTGTCTTTTGCTTTCTCACTTACTACACGTGGCGTGATTACGTCTAGACTCATCTATGGTGCTGCAAACGGCATTGTTTCATTTTTTTCACTAGCGAATATTCCATCTGTACATGGAGGAGTTCTTCTTTGTCCATCCATCTGTTGGTGGACTTTTTGGTTACTTCCATATCTTGGCTATTGTAATACTGTGCAGTGCAGATTTGCCTGCCTGTGTCTTTCCAATTCTCTCTTCTTAGGTTTTACGTCGAGGAGTGGGCCTGCTGGATCATATAGTAGCTCAACGTTTACCTTTTTAAGGCACCTCCATTCTGTTCTCATTCGTGGCCCTTTCCAAGTTACGTCCCCTTTGAAGTTGAGGGTATGCATTTCTCCACAACACCTTCAGCATTTATTGTTTGTAGTTTTCTTGCTGATGTTTATTCTGACAAGTGTGAGCTGATACCTCTCTGTGGTTGAATTCGAATGTGCCACATAATCTGTTGAAATTGAGCTTTAAGGCATGTCCTTTTCTATTTTTCAAGCTGTGATTACCCCTTAGTTCTTCAAAGTGTTCTCTTTAAGTATGTGTCACATTTTGAAATGTTTTGGCCTTTACCTCCCTCAAGACATTTTGAGGGCCTGTTTCATTTACAGTTCTGCAGTACTTGTTCCTATGAAGTGACCATTAGCACAGGCTTTAAAGCTGCTTTTGCAGGTAACTGCCAGAGGGCGGCAGCCTTTCTATGTCCCCCACCCTGGTAACTAGGGAAAAGCCCTTGCGGCCTGTGGTGTTTCTCGGTTATAAATTAGAGTGGAGTGTGCCCGGACAAACCCACACAAGCTGATGTCTCCTTACTTTTGTTGGATTTTTACATTTAATTTTTATTTTTTATTGGAGTAATTTTCCACTGTGTACGTGGACCACTTCTACTTTGTGCATTCCTCGGTTGATGGACATTTTCATTGCTTCCAAGTGTTGGCTATGGTAAATATTGTTGGAGTGCAGGATTGCCAGGCTGTGACTTTTCGATTCTCATTTTCTCAGGTGATAGGCCCAGCAGTGGGTGTGATTGATTGACTGGTAGCACCGTGTTTCCCTTTTCAAAGCACCTTCTTTGTGTTTTCATTAGTGGCTCTTACCACGTCCCCCTTAGAATCCAGGGTACGCATTTCTCCACAATCGCTTCAGCATTTATTGTTTGCAGCATTTATGCTAATGGCCCTTCTGGCTGCTGTGAGCTGATAGGTTTTTGTAATTTGGGTTTCCATGTCTTTGAAAATTCGTAAAACTCATCATTTTTCTCCACCGTTTACTTTTCTGTTAAAAAAAAGGAAACAATTGGGAGTACAATAGAACTCTTGAAATTGTGTTCTTGGAAGGTTGCCCTCTTTGGAAATTTTTGGTCGATTTTCCACCCCAGAATTTTTTTAGAAAGCAGGTGTCTTTTACCGAACTGCAAGTTTGGTGAATATTTAGTGACCTTTAGCAATGGGTTTAAATCTGCTGTTGTGGGAAGTGGCCTCAAGCAGGCAGCATATCTCCATTCCCATATCTGGGTACTAGGGCAGCAGAGCCTTTCTGGAAGTCGTGTTCCTAGTTTGTAAATTACATTGGAATGTGCATGGAGAAAGCCCCATAAGTATATGTCTCATTATTTCTTCTTGGTTTTAAATTTTTTTTTTAATTGTGGTAAAGCTTAGAATATTGTTTGTCCTAGGTGTACACAATCTGGTTCGTTTGTACATTATATATGTCTATTCAAGTACAGATCCTCTTCCCATGTAAAATGTTACTGACGGTTCCGCAGACCTCCCTTGCTATATGGTTGGTCTTTTTGAGATATGGATATAATATGTGTTTGTATACATAAAGTAACACTAATCTTAATTTATCCATTCCCCCCACCTTTCCTTTTAGATGAGCATAGTTTGTTTTCTAAGTCTGTGAGTGTCTTTCTCTGTGGAAATATGTTCCTTTGTGTCAGTTATTAGATAACGCCTATAAGTGATATCATAGAATATAGGTCTTTTGCTTTCCGACTTACCTCATGTTTCGTGATTATCTCCAGACTCATTTGTGGTGCCTCAGAGAGCAGTGGTTCATTGTTTTCCATGGCTATTATTCCATTGTGTACATGGACCACTTCTTCTTTATCCATTTACCGGTTGTTGGGCATTTTGATTGCTTCACTGTCTTGGCTATTGTGAATAAGGCTGCACTGCAGCTTTTGCGGCCTGTGTCTTCTCGATTCTTGTCTTCTCAAGTGAGAGGTCCATTGGTGCGCCTGCTGGATTGAATGGTACCTCCATTTTTACTTTTAAACACAGCTCCTTTCTGTTCTCATTATTGGCTGTTACCCCTTTACGTCTCACCAGCAGGTAGAGGGTACACAGTTCCCTAAAACCCCTTCAGCATTTATTGTTTGTAGACTTTTTGCTCATGGTCAGTCGACTGGTGTAAGTTGAAACTTTTTGTAGATTAGATTGCATGGGTCTAACACTCCCTGAGGTTGAGCTTTTATCCATTTTCCTTTTTTTTAAAAGAACGTGAGTAAAACTTAACTCTTCATACTCTCTTCTTGAAATGTTTGCCTGTTTTGAATTGTTTTGTCCATTCCCTCCTTCAGCACAATGTTTTAGGGCAGGTGTCCTTTACAGCCCTGAGTCCTTGGGAATGTTAAGTGACCATTAGCTGTGAGTTTAAAGCTGTTCTTGCAGGAAACGGCCACAAGGTGGCAGCATTTCCCCTTTACCATATTTGGTTACTAGGGAAACAGAGCCTTAATGGAAGTGGTGTTGTAGGTTGTAAATTAGAATGGAATGTGCCAGGGAAAAGCCCTTTATGTTTATGTCTCATTACTTCTTGTTCATATTTGTAATTTACTTTTTAGTTTTTATCCCAGCAAATATGATTACAATGGTTTGTTTGTTCTAGGTGTGCAAGATGTGGTTCTTTCCCACATATACATGTATCTATTCTTCCTCGCATCCTTTTCCCATGTAGGTTATGACACAATGTTGAGTAGTCTTCTCCTGGTCTTCCGTACGTCTTTGGTGGTTATATATTTCACATGGTTTGTATATCTCTGTTAACCCCAATGTGGTAATGTATCCAATCCTCATCCCTTTCTATTTGGTGAACCATAAGTTTTTTAATGAATCTGTGATTGCCTTTCTCTGTGGAAATATCTTCATTGGTATCAATTTTTAAGTAACTCTTAAAAGTGATATGATAGGATATGTGTCTTTTGCTTTCTCACTTACTACACGTGGCGTGATTACGTCTAGACTCATCTATGGTGCTGCAAACGGCATTGTTTCATTTTTTTCACTAGCGAATATTCCATCTGTACATGGAGGAGTTCTTCTTTGTCCATCCATCTGTTGGTGGACTTTTTGGTTACTTCCATATCTTGGCTATTGTAATACTGTGCAGTGCAGATTTGCCTGCCTGTGTCTTTCCAATTCTCTCTTCTTAGGTTTTACGTCGAGGAGTGGGCCTGCTGGATCATATAGTAGCTCAATGTTTACCTTTTTAAGGCACCTCCATTCTGTTCTCATTCGTGGCCCTTTCCAAGTTACGTCCCCTTTGAAGTTGAGGGTATGCATTTCTCCACAACACCTTCAGCATTTATTGTTTGTAGTTTTCTTGCTGATGGTTATTCTGACAAGTGTGAGCTGATACCTCTCTGTGGTTGAATTCGAATGTGCCACATAATCTGTTGAAATTGAGCTTTAAGGCATGTCCTTTTCTATTTTTCAAGCTGTGATTACCCCTTAGTTCTTCAAAGTGTTCTCTTTAAGTATGTGTCACATTTTGAAATGTTTTGGCCTTTACCTCCCTCAAGACATTTTGAGGGCCTGTTTCATTTACAGTTCTGCAGTACTTGTTCCTATGAAGTGACCATTAGCACAGGCTTTAAAGCTGCTTTTGCAGGTAACTGCCAGAGGGCGGCAGCCTTTCTATGTCCCCCACCCTGGTAACTAGGGAAAAGCCCTTGCGGCCTGTGGTGTTTCTCGGTTATAAATTAGAGTGGAGTGTGCCCGGACAAACCCACACAAGCTGATGTCTCCTTACTTTTGTTGGATTTTTACATTTAATTTTTATTTTTTATTGGAGTAATTTTCCACTGTGTACGTGGACCACTTCTACTTTGTGCATTCCTCGGTTGATGGACATTTTCATTGCTTCCAAGTGTTGGCTATGGTAAATATTGTTGGAGTGCAGGATTGCCAGGCTGTGACTTTTCGATTCTCATTTTCTCAGGTGATAGGCCCAGCAGTGGGTGTGATTGATTGACTGGTAGCACCGTGTTTCCCTTTTCAAAGCACCTTCTTTGTGTTTTCATTAGTGGCTCTTACCACGTCCCCCTTAGAATCCAGGGTACGCATTTCTCCACAATCGCTTCAGCATTTATTGTTTGCAGCATTTATGCTAATGGCCCTTCTGGCTGCTGTGAGCTGATAGGTTTTTGTAATTTGGGTTTGCATGTCTTTGAAAATTCGTAAAACTCATCATTTTTCTCCACCGTTTTCTTTTCTGTTAAAAAAAAGGAAACAATTGGGAGTACAATAGAACTCTTGAAATTGTGTTCTTGGAAGGTTGCCCTCTTTGGAAATTTTTGGTCGATTTTCCACCCCAGAATTTTTTTAGAAAGCAGGTGTCTCTTACCGAACTGCAAGTTTGGTGAATATTTAGTGACCTTTAGCAATGGGTTTAAAGCTGCTGTTGTAGGAAGTGGCCTCAAGCAGGAAGCATATCTCCATTCCCATATCTGGGTACTAGGGCAGCAGAGCCTTTCTGGAAGTCGTGTTCCTAGTTTGTAAATTACATTGGAATGTGCATGGAGAAAGCCCCATAAGTTTATGTCTCATTATTTCTTCTTGGTTTTAAAATTTTTTTTAATTGGGGTAAAACTTAGAATATTGTTTGTCCTAGGTGTACACCATCTGGTTCGTTTGTACATTATATATGTCTATTCAAGTACAGATACTCTTCCCATGTAAAATGTTACTGAGGGTTCCGCAGACCTCCCTTGCTATATGGTTGGTCTTTTTGAGATATGGATATAATATGTGTTTGTATACATAAAGTAACACTAATCTTAATTTATCCATTCCCCCCACCTTTCCTTTTAGATGAGCATAGTTTGTTTTCTAAGTCTGTGAGTGTCTTTCTCTGTGGAAATATGTTCCTTTGTGTCAGTTATTAGATAACGCCTATAAGTGATATCATAGAATATAGGTCTTTTGCTTTCCGACTTACCTCATGTTTCGTGATTATCTCCAGACTCATTTGTGGTGCCTCAGAGAGCAGTGGTTCATTGTTTTCCATGGCTATTATTCCATTGTGTACATGGACCACTTCTTCTTTATCCATTTACCGGTTGTTGGGCATTTTGATTGCTTCACTGTCTTGGCTATTGTGAATAAGGCTGCACTGCAGCTTTTGCGGCCTGTGTCTTCTCGATTCTTGTCTTCTCAAGTGAGAGGTCCATTGGTGCGCCTGCTGGATTGAATGGTACCTCCATTTTTACTTTTAAACACAGCTCCTTTCTGTTCTCATTATTGGCTGTTACCCCTTTACGTCTCACCAGCAGGTAGAGGGTACACAGTTCCCTAAAACCCCTTCAGCATTTATTGTTTGTAGACTTTTTGCTCATGGTCAGTCGACTGGTGTAAGTTGAAACTTTTTGTAGATTAGATTGCATGGGTCTAACACTCCTTGAGGTTGAGCTTTTATCCATTTTCCTTTTTTTTAAAAGAGCGTGAGTAAAACTTAACTCTTCATACTCTCTTCTTGAAACATTTGCCTGTTTTGAATTGTTTTGTCCATTCCCTCCTTCAGCACAATGTTTTAGGGCAGGTGTCCTTTACAGCCCTGAGTCCTTGGGAATGTTAAGTGACCATTAGCTGTGAGTTTAAAGCTGTTCTTGCAGGAAACGGCCACAAGGTGGCAGCATTTCCCCTTTACCATATTTGGTTACTAGGGAAACAGAGCCTTAATGGAAGTGGTGTTGTAGGTTGTAAATTAGAATGGAATGTGCCAGGGAAAAGCCCTTTAAGTTTATGTCTCCTTACTTCTTGTTCATATTTGTAGTTTACTTTTTATTTTTTATCCCAGTAAATATGATTACAATGGTTTGTTTGTTCTAGGTGTGCAAGATGTGGTTCTTTCACACATATACATGTATCTATTCTTCCTCGCATCCTTTTCCCATGTAGGTTATGACACAATGTTGAGTAGTCTTCTCCTGGTCTTCCGTACGTCTTTGGTGGTTATATATTTCACATGGTTTGTATATCTCTGTTAACCCCAATGTGGCAATGTATCCAATCCTCATCCCTTTCTATTTGGTGAACCATAAGTTTTTTAATGAATCTGTGATTGCCTTTCTCTGTGGAAATATCTTCATTGGTATCAATTTTTAAGTAACTCTTAAAAGTGATATGATAGGATATGTGTCTTTTGCTTTCTCACTTACTACACGTGGCGTGATTACGTCTAGACTCATCTATGGTGCTGCAAACGGCATTGTTTCATTTTTTTCACTAGCGAATATTCCATCTGTACATGGAGGAGTTCTTCTTTGTCCATCCATCTGTTGGTGGACTTTTTGGTTACTTCCATATCTTGGCTATTGTAATACTGTGCAGTGCAGATTTGCCTGCCTGTGTCTTTCCAATTCTCTCTTCTTAGGTTTTACGTCGAGGAGTGGGCCTGCTGGATCATATAGTAGCTCAACGTTTACCTTTTTAAGGCACCTCCATTCTGTTCTCATTCGTGGCCCTTTCCAAGTTACGTCCCCTTTGAAGTTGAGGGTATGCATTTCTCCACAACACCTTCAGCATTTATTGTTTGTAGTTTTCTTGCTGATGTTTATTCTGACAAGTGTGAGCTGATACCTCTCTGTGGTTGAATTCGAATGTGCCACATAATCTGTTGAAATTGAGCTTTAAGGCATGTCCTTTTCTATTTTTCAAGCTGTGATTACCCCTTAGTTCTTCAAAGTGTTCTCTTTAAGTATGTGTCACATTTTGAAATGTTTTGGCCTTTACCTCCCTCAAGACATTTTGAGGGCCTGTTTCATTTACAGTTCTGCAGTACTTGTTCCTATGAAGTGACCATTAGCACAGGCTTAAAAGCTGCTTTTGCAGGTAACTGCCAGAGGGCGGCAGCCTTTCTATGTCCCCCACCCTGGTAACTAGGGAAAAGCCCTTGCGGCCTGTGGTGTTTCTCGGTTATAAATTAGAGTGGAGTGTGCCCGGACAAACCCACACAAGCTGATGTCTCCTTACTTTTGTTGGATTTTTACATTTAATTTTTATTTTTTATTGGAGTAATTTTCCACTGTGTACGTGGACCACTTCTACTTTGTGCATTCCTCGGTTGATGGACATTTTCATTGCTTCCAAGTGTTGGCTATGGTAAATATTGTTGGAGTGCAGGATTGCCAGGCTGTGACTTTTCGATTCTCATTTTCTCAGGTGATAGGCCCAGCAGTGGGTGTGATTGATTGACTGGTAGCACCGTGTTTCCCTTTTCAAAGCACCTTCTTTGTGTTTTCATTAGTGGCTCTTACCACGTCCCCCTTAGAATCCAGGGTACGCATTTCTCCACAATCGCTTCAGCATTTATTGTTTGCAGCATTTATGCTAATGGCCCTTCTGGCTGCTGTGAGCTGATAGGTTTTTGTAATTTGGGTTTGCATGTCTTTGAAAATTCGTAAAACTCATCATTTTTCTCCACCGTTTTCTTTTCTGTTAAAAAAAAGGAAACAATTGGGAGTACAATAGAACTCTTGAAATTGTGTTCTTGGAAGGTTGCCCTCTTTGGAAATTTTTGGTCGATTTTCCACCCCAGAATTTTTTTAGAAAGCAGGTGTCTCTTACCGAACTGCAAGTTTGGTGAATATTTAGTGACCTTTAGCAATGGGTTTAAAGCTGCTGTTGTAGGAAGTGGCCTCAAGCAGGAAGCATATCTCCATTCCCATATCTGGGTACTAGGGCAGCAGAGCCTTTCTGGAAGTCGTGTTCCTAGTTTGTAAATTACATTGGAATGTGCATGGAGAAAGCCCCATAAGTTTATGTCTCATTATTTCTTCTTGGTTTTAAAATTTTTTTTAATTGGGGTAAAACTTAGAATATTGTTTGTCCTAGGTGTACACCATCTGGTTCGTTTGTACATTATATATGTCTATTCAAGTACAGATCCTCTTCCCATGTAAAATGTTACTGAGGGTTCCGCAGACCTCCCTTGCTATATGGTTGGTCTTTTTGAGATATGGATATAATATGTGTTTGTATACATAGAGTAACACTAATCTTAATTTATCCATTCCCCCCACCTTTCCTTTTAGATGAGCATAGTTTGTTTTCTAAGTCTGTGAGTGTCTTTCTCTGTGGAAATATGTTCCTTTGTGTCAGTTATTAGATAACGCCTATAAGTGATATCATAGAATATAGGTCTTTTGCTTTCCGACTTACCTCATGTTTTGTGATTATCTCCAGACTCATTTGTGGTGCCTGAGAGAGCAGTGGTTCATTGTTTTCCATGGCTATTATTCCATTGTGTACATGGACCACTTCTTCTTTATCCATTTACCGGTTGTTGGGCATTTTGATTGCTTCAGTGTCTTGGCTATTGTGAATAAGGCTGCACTGCAGCTTTTGCGGCCTGTGTCTTCTCGATTCTTGTCTTCTCAAGTGAGAGGTCCATTGGTGCGCCTGCTGGATTGAATGGTACCTCCATTTTTACTTTTAAACACAGCTCCTTTCTGTTCTCATTATTGGCTGTTACCCCTTTACGTCTCACCAGCAGGTAGAGGGTACACAGTTCCCTAAAACCCCTTCAGCATTTATTGTTTGTAGACTTTTTGCTCATGGTCAGTCGACTGGTGTAAGTTGAAACTTTTTGTAGATTAGATTGCATGGGTCTAACACTCCCTGAGGTTGAGCTTTTATCCATTTTCCTTTTTTTTAAAAGAGCGTGAGTAAAACTTAACTCTTCATACTCTCTTCTTGAAACATTTGCCTGTTTTGAATTGTTTTGTCCATTCCCTCCTTCAGCACAATGTTTTAGGGCAGGTGTCCTTTACAGCCCTGAGTCCTTGGGAATGTTAAGTGACCATTAGCTGTGAGTTTAAAGCTGTTCTGGCAGGAAACGGCCACAAGGTGGCAGCATTTCCCCTTTACCATATTTGGTTACTAGGGAAACAGAGCCTTAATGGAAGTGGTGTTGTAGGTTGTAAATTAGAATGGAATGTGCCAGGGAAAAGCCCTTTAAGTTTATGTCTCCTTACTTCTTGTTCATATTTGTAGTTTACTTTTTATTTTTTATCCCAGTAAATATGATTACAATGGTTTGTTTGTTCTAGGTGTGCAAGATGTGGTTCTTTCACACATATACATGTATCTATTCTTCCTCGCATCCTTTTCCCATGTAGGTTATGACACAATGTTGAGTAGTCTTCTCCTGGTCTTCCGTACGTCTTTGGTGGTTATATATTTCACATGGTTTGTATATCTCTGTTAACCCCAATGTGGCAATGTATCCAATCCTCATCCCTTTCTATTTGGTGAACCATAAGTTTTTTAATGAATCTGTGATTGCCTTTCTCTGTGGAAATATCTTCATTGGTATCAATTTTTAAGTAACTCTTAAAAGTGATATGATAGGATATGTGTCTTTTGCTTTCTCACTTACTACACGTGGCGTGATTACGTCTAGACTCATCTATGGTGCTGCAAACGGCATTGTTTCATTTTTTTCACTAGCGAATATTCCATCTGTACATGGAGGAGTTCTTCTTTGTCCATCCATCTGTTGGTGGACTTTTCGGTTACTTCCATATCTTGGCTATTGTAATACTGTGCAGTGCAGATTTGCCTGCCTGTGTCTTTCCAATTCTCTCTTCTTAGGTTTTACGTCGAGGAGTGGGCCTGCTGGATCATATAGTAGCTCAACGTTTACCTTTTAAGGCACCTCCATTCTGTTCTCATTCGTGGCCCTTTCCAAGTTACGTCCCCTTTGAAGTTGAGGGTATGCATTTCTCCACAACACCTTCAGCATTTATTGTTTGTAGTTTTCTTGCTGATGTTTATTCTGACAAGTGTGAGCTGATACCTCTCTGTGGTTGAATTCGAATGTGCCACATAATCTGTTGAAATTGAGCTTTAAGGCATGTCCTTTTCTATTTTTCAAGCTGTGATTACCCCTTAGTTCTTCAAAGTGTTCTCTTTAAGTATGTGTCACATTTTGAAATGTTTTGGCCTTTACCTCCCTCAAGACATTTTGAGGGCCTGTTTCATTTACAGTTCTGCAGTACTTGTTCCTATGAAGTGACCATTAGCACAGGCTTTAAAGCTGCTTTTGCAGGTAACTGCCAGAGGGCGGCAGCCTTTCTATGTCCCCCACCCTGGTAACTAGGGAAAAGCCCTTGCGGCCTGTGGTGTTTCTCGGTTATAAATTAGAGTGGAGTGTGCCCGGACAAACCCACACAAGCTGATGTCTCCTTACTTTTGTTGGATTTTTACATTTAATTTTTATTTTTTATTGGAGTAATTTTCCACTGTGTACGTGGACCACTTCTACTTTGTGCATTCCTCGGTTGATGGACATTTTCATTGCTTCCAAGTGTTGGCTGTGGTAAATATTGTTGGAGTGCAGGATTGCCAGGCTGTGACTTTTCGATTCTCATTTTCTCAGGTGATAGGCCCAGCAGTGGGTGTGATTGATTGACTGGTAGCACCGTGTTTCCCTTTTCAAAGCACCTTCTTTGTGTTTTCATTAGTGGCTCTTACCACGTCCCCCTTAGAATCCAGGGTACGCATTTCTCCACAATCGCTTCAGCATTTATTGTTTGCAGCATTTATGCTAATGGCCCTTCTGGCTGCTGTGAGCTGATAGGTTTTTGTAATTTGGGTTTGCATGTCTTTGAAAATTCGTAAAACTCATCATTTTTCTCCACCGTTTTCTTTTCTGTTAAAAAAAAAGGAAACAATTGGGAGTACAATAGAACTCTTGAAATTGTGTTCTTGGAAGGTTGCCCTCTTTGGAAATTTTTGGTCGATTTTCCACCCCAGAATTTTTTTAGAAAGCAGGTGTCTCTTACCGAACTGCAAGTTTGGTGAATATTTAGTGACCTTTAGCAATGGGTTTAAAGCTGCTGTTGTAGGAAGTGGCCTCAAGCAGGAAGCATATCTCCATTCCCATATCTGGGTACTAGGGCAGCAGAGCCTTTCTGGAAGTCGTGTTCCTAGTTTGTAAATTACATTGGAATGTGCATGGAGAAAGCCCCATAAGTTTATGTCTCATTATTTCTTCTTGGTTTTAAAATTTTTTTTAATTGGGGTAAAACTTAGAATATTGTTTGTCCTAGGTGTACACCATCTGGTTCGTTTGTACATTATATATGTCTATTCAAGTACAGATCCTCTTCCCATGTAAAATGTTACTGAGGGTTCCGCAGACCTCCCTTGCTATATGGTTGGTCTTTTTGAGATATGGATATAATATGTGTTTGTATACATAGAGTAACACTAATCTTAATTTATCCATTCCCCCCACCTTTCCTTTTAGATGAGCATAGTTTGTTTTCTAAGTCTGTGAGTGTCTTTCTCTGTGGAAATATGTTCCTTTGTGTCAGTTATTAGATAACGCCTATAAGTGATATCATAGAATATAGGTCTTTTGCTTTCCGACTTACCTCATGTTTTGTGATTATCTCCAGACTCATTTGTGGTGCCTGAGAGAGCAGTGGTTCATTGTTTTCCATGGCTATTATTCCATTGTGTACATGGACCACTTCTTCTTTATCCATTTACCGGTTGTTGGGCATTTTGATTGCTTCAGTGTCTTGGCTATTGTGAATAAGGCTGCACTGCAGCTTTTGCGGCCTGTGTCTTCTCGATTCTTGTCTTCTCAAGTGAGAGGTCCATTGGTGCGCCTGCTGGATTGAATGGTACCTCCATTTTTACTTTTAAACACAGCTCCTTTCTGTTCTCATTATTGGCTGTTACCCCTTTACGTCTCACCAGCAGGTAGAGGGTACACAGTTCCCTAAAACCCCTTCAGCATTTATTGTTTGTAGACTTTTTGCTCATGGTCAGTCGACTGGTGTAAGTTGAAACTTTTTGTAGATTAGATTGCATGGGTCTAACACTCCCTGAGGTTGAGCTTTTATCCATTTTCCTTTTTTTTAAAAGAGCGTGAGTAAAACTTAACTCTTCATACTCTCTTCTTGAAACATTTGCCTGTTTTGAATTGTTTTGTCCATTCCCTCCTTCAGCACAATGTTTTAGGGCAGGTGTCCTTTACAGCCCTGAGTCCTTGGGAATGTTAAGTGACCATTAGCTGTGAGTTTAAAGCTGTTCTGGCAGGAAACGGCCACAAGGTGGCAGCATTTCCCCTTTACCATATTTGGTTACTAGGGAAACAGAGCCTTAATGGAAGTGGTGTTGTAGGTTGTAAATTAGAATGGAATGTGCCAGGGAAAAGCCCTTTAAGTTTATGTCTCCTTACTTCTTGTTCATATTTGTAGTTTACTTTTTATTTTTTATCCCAGTAAATATGATTACAATGGTTTGTTTGTTCTAGGTGTGCAAGATGTGGTTCTTTCACACATATACATGTATCTATTCTTCCTCGCATCCTTTTCCCATGTAGGTTATGACACAATGTTGAGTAGTCTTCTCCTGGTCTTCCGTACGTCTTTGGTGGTTATATATTTCACATGGTTTGTATATCTCTGTTAACCCCAATGTGGCAATGTATCCAATCCTCATCCCTTTCTATTTGGTGAACCATAAGTTTTTTAATGAATCTGTGATTGCCTTTCTCTGTGGAAATATCTTCATTGGTATCAATTTTTAAGTAACTCTTAAAAGTGATATGATAGGATATGTGTCTTTTGCTTTCTCACTTACTACACGTGGCGTGATTACGTCTAGACTCATCTATGGTGCTGCAAACGGCATTGTTTCATTTTTTTCACTAGCGAATATTCCATCTGTACATGGAGGAGTTCTTCTTTGTCCATCCATCTGTTGGTGGACTTTTCGGTTACTTCCATATCTTGGCTATTGTAATACTGTGCAGTGCAGATTTGCCTGCCTGTGTCTTTCCAATTCTCTCTTCTTAGGTTTTACGTCGAGGAGTGGGCCTGCTGGATCATATAGTAGCTCAACGTTTACCTTTTTAAGGCACCTCCATTCTGTTCTCATTCGTGGCCCTTTCCAAGTTACGTCCCCTTTGAAGTTGAGGGTATGCATTTCTCCACAACACCTTCAGCATTTATTGTTTGTAGTTTTCTTGCTGATGTTTATTCTGACAAGTGTGAGCTGATACCTCTCTGTGGTTGAATTCGAATGTGCCACATAATCTGTTGAAATTGAGCTTTAAGGCATGTCCTTTTCTATTTTTCAAGCTGTGATTACCCCTTAGTTCTTCAAAGTGTTCTCTTTAAGTATGTGTCACATTTTGAAATGTTTTGGCCTTTACCTCCCTCAAGACATTTTGAGGGCCTGTTTCATTTACAGTTCTGCAGTACTTGTTCCTATGAAGTGACCATTAGCACAGGCTTTAAAGCTGCTTTTGCAGGTAACTGCCAGAGGGCGGCAGCCTTTCTATGTCCCCCACCCTGGTAACTAGGGAAAAGCCCTTGCGGCCTGTGGTGTTTCTCGGTTATAAATTAGAGTGGAGTGTGCCCGGACAAACCCACACAAGCTGATGTCTCCTTACTTTTGTTGGATTTTTACATTTAATTTTTATTTTTTATTGGAGTAATTTTCCACTGTGTACGTGGACCACTTCTACTTTGTGCATTCCTCGGTTGATGGACATTTTCATTGCTTCCAAGTGTTGGCTGTGGTAAATATTGTTGGAGTGCAGGATTGCCAGGCTGTGACTTTTCGATTCTCATTTTCTCAGGTGATAGGCCCAGCAGTGGGTGTGATTGATTGACTGGTAGCACCGTGTTTCCCTTTTCAAAGCACCTTCTTTGTGTTTTCATTAGTGGCTCTTACCACGTCCCCCTTAGAATCCAGGGTACGCATTTCTCCACAATCGCTTCAGCATTTATTGTTTGCAGCATTTATGCTAATGGCCCTTCTGGCTGCTGTGAGCTGATAGGTTTTTGTAATTTGGGTTTGCATGTCTTTGAAAATTCGTAAAACTCATCATTTTTCTCCACCGTTTTCTTTTCTGTTAAAAAAAAAGGAAACAATTGGGAGTACAATAGAACTCTTGAAATTGTGTTCTTGGAAGGTTGCCCTCTTTGGAAATTTTTGGTCGATTTTCCACCCCAGAATTTTTTTAGAAAGCAGGTGTCTCTTACCGAACTGCAAGTTTGGTGAATATTTAGTGACCTTTAGCAATGGGTTTAAAGCTGCTGTTGTAGGAAGTGGCCTCAAGCAGGAAGCATATCTCCATTCCCATATCTGGGTACTAGGGCAGCAGAGCCTTTCTGGAAGTCGTGTTCCTAGTTTGTAAATTACATTGGAATGTGCATGGAGAAAGCCCCATAAGTTTATGTCTCATTATTTCTTCTTGGTTTTAAAATTTTTTTTAATTGGGGTAAAACTTAGAATATTGTTTGTCCTAGGTGTACACCATCTGGTTCGTTTGTACATTATATATGTCTATTCAAGTACAGATACTCTTCCCATGTAAAATGTTACTGAGGGTTCCGCAGACCTCCCTTGCTATATGGTTGGTCTTTTTGAGATATGGATATAATATGTGTTTGTATACATAGAGTAACACTAATCTTAATTTATCCATTCCCCCCACCTTTCCTTTTAGATGAGCATAGTTTGTTTTCTAAGTCTGTGAGTGTCTTTCTCTGTGGAAATATGTTCCTTTGTGTCAGTTATTAGATAACGCCTATAAGTGATATCATAGAATATAGGTCTTTTGCTTTCCGACTTACCTCATGTTTTGTGATTATCTCCAGACTCATTTGTGGTGCCTGAGAGAGCAGTGGTTCATTGTTTTCCATGGCTATTATTCCATTGTGTACATGGACCACTACTTCTTTATCCATTTACCGGTTGTTGGGCATTTTGATTGCTTCAGTGTCTTGGCTATTGTGAATAAGGCTGCACTGCAGCTTTTGCGGCCTGTGTCTTCTCGATTCTTGTCTTCTCAAGTGAGAGGTCCATTGGTGCGCCTGCTGGATTGAATGGTACCTCCATTTTTACTTTTAAACACAGCTCCTTTCTGTTCTCATTATTGGCTGTTACCCCTTTACGTCTCACCAGCAGGTAGAGGGTACACAGTTCCCTAAAACCCCTTCAGCATTTATTGTTTGTAGACTTTTTGCTCATGGTCAGTCGACTGGTGTAAGTTGAAACTTTTTGTAGATTAGATTGCATGGGTCTAACACTCCCTGAGGTTGAGCTTTTATCCATTTTCCTTTTTTTTAAAAGAGCGTGAGTAAAACTTAACTCTTCATACTCTCTTCTTGAAACATTTGCCTGTTTTGAATTGTTTTGTCCATTCCCTCCTTCAGCACAATGTTTTAGGGCAGGTGTCCTTTACAGCCCTGAGTCCTTGGGAATGTTAAGTGACCATTAGCTGTGAGTTTAAAGCTGTTCTTGCAGGAAACGGCCACAAGGTGGCAGCATTTCCCCTTTACCATATTTGGTTACTAGGGAAACAGAGCCTTAATGGAAGTGGTGTTGTAGGTTGTAAATTAGAATGGAATGTGCCAGGGAAAAGCCCTTTAAGTTTATGTCTCCTTACTTCTTGTTCATATTTGTAGTTTACTTTTTATTTTTTATCCCAGTAAATATGATTACAATGGTTTGTTTGTTCTAGGTGTGCAAGATGTGGTTCTTTCACACATATACATGTATCTATTCTTCCTCGCATCCTTTTCCCATGTAGGTTATGACACAATGTTGAGTAGTCTTCTCCTGGTCTTCCGTACGTCTTTGGTGGTTATATATTTCACATGGTTTGTATATCTCTGTTAACCCCAATGTGGCAATGTATCCAATCCTCATCCCTTTCTATTTGGTGAACCATAAGTTTTTTAATGAATCTGTGATTGCCTTTCTCTGTGGAAATATCTTCATTGGTATCAATTTTTAAGTAACTCTTAAAAGTGATATGATAGGATATGTGTCTTTTGCTTTCTCACTTACTACACGTGGCGTGATTACGTCTAGACTCATCTATGGTGCTGCAAACGGCATTGTTTCATTTTTTTCACTAGCGAATATTCCATCTGTACATGGAGGAGTTCTTCTTTGTCCATCCATCTGTTGGTGGACTTTTTGGTTACTTCCATATCTTGGCTATTGTAATACTGCGCAGTGCAGATTTGCCTGCCTGTGTCTTTCCAATTCTCTCTTCTTAGGTTTTACGTCGAGGAGTGGGCCTGCTGGATCATATAGTAGCTCAACGTTTACCTTTTTAAGGCACCTCCATTCTGTTCTCATTCGTGGCCCTTTCCAAGTTACGTCCCCTTTGAAGTTGAGGGTATGCATTTCTCCACAACACCTTCAGCATTTATTGTTTGTAGTTTTCTTGCTGATGTTTATTCTGACAAGTGTGAGCTGATACCTCTCTGTGGTTGAATTCGAATGTGCCACATAATCTGTTGAAATTGAGCTTTAAGGCATGTCCTTTTCTATTTTTCAAGCTGTGATTACCCCTTAGTTCTTCAAAGTGTTCTCTTTAAGTATGTGTCACATTTTGAAATGTTTTGGCCTTTACCTCCCTCAAGACATTTTGAGGGCCTGTTTCATTTACAGTTCTGCAGTACTTGTTCCTATGAAGTGACCATTAGCACAGGCTTAAAAGCTGCTTTTGCAGGTAACTGCCAGAGGGCGGCAGCCTTTCTATGTCCCCCACCCTGGTAACTAGGGAAAAGCCCTTGCGGCCTGTGGTGTTTCTCGGTTATAAATTAGAGTGGAGTGTGCCCGGACAAACCCACACAAGCTGATGTCTCCTTACTTTTGTTGGATTTTTACATTTAATTTTTATTTTTTATTGGAGTAATTTTCCACTGTGTACGTGGACCACTTCTACTTTGTGCATTCCTCGGTTGATGGACATTTTCATTGCTTCCAAGTGTTGGCTATGGTAAATATTGTTGGAGTGCAGGATTGCCAGGCTGTGACTTTTCGATTCTCATTTTCTCAGGTGATAGGCCCAGCAGTGGGTGTGATTGATTGACTGGTAGCACCGTGTTTCCCTTTTCAAAGCACCTTCTTTGTGTTTTCATTAGTGGCTCTTACCACGTCCCCCTTAGAATCCAGGGTACGCATTTCTCCACAGTCGCTTCAGCATTTATTGTTTGCAGCATTTATGCTAATGGCCCTTCTGGCTGCTGTGAGCTGATAGGTTTTTGTAATTTGGGTTTGCATGTCTTTGAAAATTCGTAAAACTCATCATTTTTCTCCACCGTTTTCTTTTCTGTTAAAAAAAAGGAAACAATTGGGAGTACAATAGAACTCTTGAAATTGTGTTCTTGGAAGGTTGCCCTCTTTGGAAATTTTTGGTCGATTTTCCACCCCAGAATTTTTTTAGAAAGCAGGTGTCTCTTACCGAACTGCAAGTTTGGTGAATATTTAGTGACCTTTAGCAATGGGTTTAAAGCTGCTGTTGTAGGAAGTGGCCTCAAGCAGGAAGCATATCTCCATTCCCATATCTGGGTACTAGGGCAGCAGAGCCTTTCTGGAAGTCGTGTTCCTAGTTTGTAAATTACATTGGAATGTGCATGGAGAAAGCCCCATAAGTTTATGTCTCATTATTTCTTCTTGGTTTTAAAATTTTTTTTAATTGGGGTAAAACTTAGAATATTGTTTGTCCTAGGTGTACACCATCTGGTTCGTTTGTACATTATATATGTCTATTCAAGTACAGATCCTCTTCCCATGTAAAATGTTACTGAGGGTTCCGCAGACCTCCCTTGCTATATGGTTGGTCTTTTTGAGATATGGATATAATATGTGTTTGTATACATAGAGTAACACTAATCTTAATTTATCCATTCCCCCCACCTTTCCTTTTAGATGAGCATAGTTTGTTTTCTAAGTCTGTGAGTGTCTTTCTCTGTGGAAATATGTTCCTTTGTGTCAGTTATTAGATAACGCCTATAAGTGATATCATAGAATATAGGTCTTTTGCTTTCCGACTTACCTCATGTTTTGTGATTATCTCCAGACTCATTTGTGGTGCCTGAGAGAGCAGTGGTTCATTGTTTTCCATGGCTATTATTCCATTGTGTACATGGACCACTTCTTCTTTATCCATTTACCGGTTGTTGGGCATTTTGATTGCTTCAGTGTCTTGGCTATTGTGAATAAGGCTGCACTGCAGCTTTTGCGGCCTGTGTCTTCTCGATTCTTGTCTTCTCAAGTGAGAGGTCCATTGGTGCGCCTGCTGGATTGAATGGTACCTCCATTTTTACTTTTAAACACAGCTCCTTTCTGTTCTCATTATTGGCTGTTACCCCTTTACGTCTCACCAGCAGGTAGAGGGTACACAGTTCCCTAAAACCCCTTCAGCATTTATTGTTTGTAGACTTTTTGCTCATGGTCAGTCGACTGGTGTAAGTTGAAACTTTTTGTAGATTAGATTGCATGGGTCTAACACTCCCTGAGGTTGAGCTTTTATCCATTTTCCTTTTTTTTAAAAGAGCGTGAGTAAAACTTAACTCTTCATACTCTCTTCTTGAAACATTTGCCTGTTTTGAATTGTTTTGTCCATTCCCTCCTTCAGCACAATGTTTTAGGGCAGGTGTCCTTTACAGCCCTGAGTCCTTGGGAATGTTAAGTGACCATTAGCTGTGAGTTTAAAGCTGTTCTGGCAGGAAACGGCCACAAGGTGGCAGCATTTCCCCTTTACCATATTTGGTTACTAGGGAAACAGAGCCTTAATGGAAGTGGTGTTGTAGGTTGTAAATTAGAATGGAATGTGCCAGGGAAAAGCCCTTTAAGTTTATGTCTCCTTACTTCTTGTTCATATTTGTAGTTTACTTTTTATTTTTTATCCCAGTAAATATGATTACAATGGTTTGTTTGTTCTAGGTGTGCAAGATGTGGTTCTTTCACACATATACATGTATCTATTCTTCCTCGCATCCTTTTCCCATGTAGGTTATGACACAATGTTGAGTAGTCTTCTCCTGGTCTTCCGTACGTCTTTGGTGGTTATATATTTCACATGGTTTGTATATCTCTGTTAACCCCAATGTGGCAATGTATCCAATCCTCATCCCTTTCTATTTGGTGAACCATAAGTTTTTTAATGAATCTGTGATTGCCTTTCTCTGTGGAAATATCTTCATTGGTATCAATTTTTAAGTAACTCTTAAAAGTGATATGATAGGATATGTGTCTTTTGCTTTCTCACTTACTACACGTGGCGTGATTACGTCTAGACTCATCTATGGTGCTGCAAACGGCATTGTTTCATTTTTTTCACTAGCGAATATTCCATCTGTACATGGAGGAGTTCTTCTTTGTCCATCCATCTGTTGGTGGACTTTTCGGTTACTTCCATATCTTGGCTATTGTAATACTGTGCAGTGCAGATTTGCCTGCCTGTGTCTTTCCAATTCTCTCTTCTTAGGTTTTACGTCGAGGAGTGGGCCTGCTGGATCATATAGTAGCTCAACGTTTACCTTTTTAAGGCACCTCCATTCTGTTCTCATTCGTGGCCCTTTCCAAGTTACGTCCCCTTTGAAGTTGAGGGTATGCATTTCTCCACAACACCTTCAGCATTTATTGTTTGTAGTTTTCTTGCTGATGTTTATTCTGACAAGTGTGAGCTGATACCTCTCTGTGGTTGAATTCGAATGTGCCACATAATCTGTTGAAATTGAGCTTTAAGGCATGTCCTTTTCTATTTTTCAAGCTGTGATTACCCCTTAGTTCTTCAAAGTGTTCTCTTTAAGTATGTGTCACATTTTGAAATGTTTTGGCCTTTACCTCCCTCAAGACATTTTGAGGGCCTGTTTCATTTACAGTTCTGCAGTACTTGTTCCTATGAAGTGACCATTAGCACAGGCTTTAAAGCTGCTTTTGCAGGTAACTGCCAGAGGGCGGCAGCCTTTCTATGTCCCCCACCCTGGTAACTAGGGAAAAGCCCTTGCGGCCTGTGGTGTTTCTCGGTTATAAATTAGAGTGGAGTGTGCCCGGACAAACCCACACAAGCTGATGTCTCCTTACTTTTGTTGGATTTTTACATTTAATTTTTATTTTTTATTGGAGTAATTTTCCACTGTGTACGTGGACCACTTCTACTTTGTGCATTCCTCGGTTGATGGACATTTTCATTGCTTCCAAGTGTTGGCTGTGGTAAATATTGTTGGAGTGCAGGATTGCCAGGCTGTGACTTTTCGATTCTCATTTTCTCAGGTGATAGGCCCAGCAGTGGGTGTGATTGATTGACTGGTAGCACCGTGTTTCCCTTTTCAAAGCACCTTCTTTGTGTTTTCATTAGTGGCTCTTACCACGTCCCCCTTAGAATCCAGGGTACGCATTTCTCCACAATCGCTTCAGCATTTATTGTTTGCAGCATTTATGCTAATGGCCCTTCTGGCTGCTGTGAGCTGATAGGTTTTTGTAATTTGGGTTTGCATGTCTTTGAAAATTCGTAAAACTCATCATTTTTCTCCACCGTTTTCTTTTCTGTTAAAAAAAAAGGAAACAATTGGGAGTACAATAGAACTCTTGAAATTGTGTTCTTGGAAGGTTGCCCTCTTTGGAAATTTTTGGTCGATTTTCCACCCCAGAATTTTTTTAGAAAGCAGGTGTCTCTTACCGAACTGCAAGTTTGGTGAATATTTAGTGACCTTTAGCAATGGGTTTAAAGCTGCTGTTGTAGGAAGTGGCCTCAAGCAGGAAGCATATCTCCATTCCCATATCTGGGTACTAGGGCAGCAGAGCCTTTCTGGAAGTCGTGTTCCTAGTTTGTAAATTACATTGGAATGTGCATGGAGAAAGCCCCATAAGTTTATGTCTCATTATTTCTTCTTGGTTTTAAAATTTTTTTTAATTGGGGTAAAACTTAGAATATTGTTTGTCCTAGGTGTACACCATCTGGTTCGTTTGTACATTATATATGTCTATTCAAGTACAGATCCTCTTCCCATGTAAAATGTTACTGAGGGTTCCGCAGACCTCCCTTGCTATATGGTTGGTCTTTTTGAGATATGGATATAATATGTGTTTGTATACATAGAGTAACACTAATCTTAATTTATCCATTCCCCCCACCTTTCCTTTTAGATGAGCATAGTTTGTTTTCTAAGTCTGTGAGTGTCTTTCTCTGTGGAAATATGTTCCTTTGTGTCAGTTATTAGATAACGCCTATAAGTGATATCATAGAATATAGGTCTTTTGCTTTCCGACTTACCTCATGTTTTGTGATTATCTCCAGACTCATTTGTGGTGCCTGAGAGAGCAGTGGTTCATTGTTTTCCATGGCTATTATTCCATTGTGTACATGGACCACTTCTTCTTTATCCATTTACCGGTTGTTGGGCATTTTGATTGCTTCAGTGTCTTGGCTATTGTGAATAAGGCTGCACTGCAGCTTTTGCGGCCTGTGTCTTCTCGATTCTTGTCTTCTCAAGTGAGAGGTCCATTGGTGCGCCTGCTGGATTGAATGGTACCTCCATTTTTACTTTTAAACACAGCTCCTTTCTGTTCTCATTATTGGCTGTTACCCCTTTACGTCTCACCAGCAGGTAGAGGGTACACAGTTCCCTAAAACCCCTTCAGCATTTATTGTTTGTAGACTTTTTGCTCATGGTCAGTCGACTGGTGTAAGTTGAAACTTTTTGTAGATTAGATTGCATGGGTCTAACACTCCCTGAGGTTGAGCTTTTATCCATTTTCCTTTTTTTTAAAAGAGCGTGAGTAAAACTTAACTCTTCATACTCTCTTCTTGAAACATTTGCCTGTTTTGAATTGTTTTGTCCATTCCCTCCTTCAGCACAATGTTTTAGGGCAGGTGTCCTTTACAGCCCTGAGTCCTTGGGAATGTTAAGTGACCATTAGCTGTGAGTTTAAAGCTGTTCTGGCAGGAAACGGCCACAAGGTGGCAGCATTTCCCCTTTACCATATTTGGTTACTAGGGAAACAGAGCCTTAATGGAAGTGGTGTTGTAGGTTGTAAATTAGAATGGAATGTGCCAGGGAAAAGCCCTTTAAGTTTATGTCTCCTTACTTCTTGTTCATATTTGTAGTTTACTTTTTATTTTTTATCCCAGTAAATATGATTACAATGGTTTGTTTGTTCTAGGTGTGCAAGATGTGGTTCTTTCACACATATACATGTATCTATTCTTCCTCGCATCCTTTTCCCATGTAGGTTATGACACAATGTTGAGTAGTCTTCTCCTGGTCTTCCGTACGTCTTTGGTGGTTATATATTTCACATGGTTTGTATATCTCTGTTAACCCCAATGTGGCAATGTATCCAATCCTCATCCCTTTCTATTTGGTGAACCATAAGTTTTTTAATGAATCTGTGATTGCCTTTCTCTGTGGAAATATCTTCATTGGTATCAATTTTTAAGTAACTCTTAAAAGTGATATGATAGGATATGTGTCTTTTGCTTTCTCACTTACTACACGTGGCGTGATTACGTCTAGACTCATCTATGGTGCTGCAAACGGCATTGTTTCATTTTTTTCACTAGCGAATATTCCATCTGTACATGGAGGAGTTCTTCTTTGTCCATCCATCTGTTGGTGGACTTTTCGGTTACTTCCATATCTTGGCTATTGTAATACTGTGCAGTGCAGATTTGCCTGCCTGTGTCTTTCCAATTCTCTCTTCTTAGGTTTTACGTCGAGGAGTGGGCCTGCTGGATCATATAGTAGCTCAACGTTTACCTTTTTAAGGCACCTCCATTCTGTTCTCATTCGTGGCCCTTTCCAAGTTACGTCCCCTTTGAAGTTGAGGGTATGCATTTCTCCACAACACCTTCAGCATTTATTGTTTGTAGTTTTCTTGCTGATGTTTATTCTGACAAGTGTGAGCTGATACCTCTCTGTGGTTGAATTCGAATGTGCCACATAATCTGTTGAAATTGAGCTTTAAGGCATGTCCTTTTCTATTTTTCAAGCTGTGATTACCCCTTAGTTCTTCAAAGTGTTCTCTTTAAGTATGTGTCACATTTTGAAATGTTTTGGCCTTTACCTCCCTCAAGACATTTTGAGGGCCTGTTTCATTTACAGTTCTGCAGTACTTGTTCCTATGAAGTGACCATTAGCACAGGCTTTAAAGCTGCTTTTGCAGGTAACTGCCAGAGGGCGGCAGCCTTTCTATGTCCCCCACCCTGGTAACTAGGGAAAAGCCCTTGCGGCCTGTGGTGTTTCTCGGTTATAAATTAGAGTGGAGTGTGCCCGGACAAACCCACACAAGCTGATGTCTCCTTACTTTTGTTGGATTTTTACATTTAATTTTTATTTTTTATTGGAGTAATTTTCCACTGTGTACGTGGACCACTTCTACTTTGTGCATTCCTCGGTTGATGGACATTTTCATTGCTTCCAAGTGTTGGCTGTGGTAAATATTGTTGGAGTGCAGGATTGCCAGGCTGTGACTTTTCGATTCTCATTTTCTCAGGTGATAGGCCCAGCAGTGGGTGTGATTGATTGACTGGTAGCACCGTGTTTCCCTTTTCAAAGCACCTTCTTTGTGTTTTCATTAGTGGCTCTTACCACGTCCCCCTTAGAATCCAGGGTACGCATTTCTCCACAATCGCTTCAGCATTTATTGTTTGCAGCATTTATGCTAATGGCCCTTCTGGCTGCTGTGAGCTGATAGGTTTTTGTAATTTGGGTTTGCATGTCTTTGAAAATTCGTAAAACTCATCATTTTTCTCCACCGTTTTCTTTTCTGTTAAAAAAAAAGGAAACAATTGGGAGTACAATAGAACTCTTGAAATTGTGTTCTTGGAAGGTTGCCCTCTTTGGAAATTTTTGGTCGATTTTCCACCCCAGAATTTTTTTAGAAAGCAGGTGTCTCTTACCGAACTGCAAGTTTGGTGAATATTTAGTGACCTTTAGCAATGGGTTTAAAGCTGCTGTTGTAGGAAGTGGCCTCAAGCAGGAAGCATATCTCCATTCCCATATCTGGGTACTAGGGCAGCAGAGCCTTTCTGGAAGTCGTGTTCCTAGTTTGTAAATTACATTGGAATGTGCATGGAGAAAGCCCCATAAGTTTATGTCTCATTATTTCTTCTTGGTTTTAAAATTTTTTTTAATTGGGGTAAAACTTAGAATATTGTTTGTCCTAGGTGTACACCATCTGGTTCGTTTGTACATTATATATGTCTATTCAAGTACAGATACTCTTCCCATGTAAAATGTTACTGAGGGTTCCGCAGACCTCCCTTGCTATATGGTTGGTCTTTTTGAGATATGGATATAATATGTGTTTGTATACATAGAGTAACACTAATCTTAATTTATCCATTCCCCCCACCTTTCCTTTTAGATGAGCATAGTTTGTTTTCTAAGTCTGTGAGTGTCTTTCTCTGTGGAAATATGTTCCTTTGTGTCAGTTATTAGATAACGCCTATAAGTGATATCATAGAATATAGGTCTTTTGCTTTCCGACTTACCTCATGTTTTGTGATTATCTCCAGACTCATTTGTGGTGCCTGAGAGAGCAGTGGTTCATTGTTTTCCATGGCTATTATTCCATTGTGTACATGGACCACTACTTCTTTATCCATTTACCGGTTGTTGGGCATTTTGATTGCTTCAGTGTCTTGGCTATTGTGAATAAGGCTGCACTGCAGCTTTTGCGGCCTGTGTCTTCTCGATTCTTGTCTTCTCAAGTGAGAGGTCCATTGGTGCGCCTGCTGGATTGAATGGTACCTCCATTTTTACTTTTAAACACAGCTCCTTTCTGTTCTCATTATTGGCTGTTACCCCTTTACGTCTCACCAGCAGGTAGAGGGTACACAGTTCCCTAAAACCCCTTCAGCATTTATTGTTTGTAGACTTTTTGCTCATGGTCAGTCGACTGGTGTAAGTTGAAACTTTTTGTAGATTAGATTGCATGGGTCTAACACTCCCTGAGGTTGAGCTTTTATCCATTTTCCTTTTTTTTAAAAGAGCGTGAGTAAAACTTAACTCTTCATACTCTCTTCTTGAAACATTTGCCTGTTTTGAATTGTTTTGTCCATTCCCTCCTTCAGCACAATGTTTTAGGGCAGGTGTCCTTTACAGCCCTGAGTCCTTGGGAATGTTAAGTGACCATTAGCTGTGAGTTTAAAGCTGTTCTGGCAGGAAACGGCCACAAGGTGGCAGCATTTCCCCTTTACCATATTTGGTTACTAGGGAAACAGAGCCTTAATGGAAGTGGTGTTGTAGGTTGTAAATTAGAATGGAATGTGCCAGGGAAAAGCCCTTTAAGTTTATGTCTCCTTACTTCTTGTTCATATTTGTAGTTTACTTTTTATTTTTTATCCCAGTAAATATGATTACAATGGTTTGTTTGTTCTAGGTGTGCAAGATGTGGTTCTTTCACACATATACATGTATCTATTCTTCCTCGCATCCTTTTCCCATGTAGGTTATGACACAATGTTGAGTAGTCTTCTCCTGGTCTTCCGTACGTCTTTGGTGGTTATATATTTCACATGGTTTGTATATCTCTGTTAACCCCAATGTGGCAATGTATCCAATCCTCATCCCTTTCTATTTGGTGAACCATAAGTTTTTTAATGAATCTGTGATTGCCTTTCTCTGTGGAAATATCTTCATTGGTATCAATTTTTAAGTAACTCTTAAAAGTGATATGATAGGATATGTGTCTTTTGCTTTCTCACTTACTACACGTGGCGTGATTACGTCTAGACTCATCTATGGTGCTGCAAACGGCATTGTTTCATTTTTTTCACTAGCGAATATTCCATCTGTACATGGAGGAGTTCTTCTTTGTCCATCCATCTGTTGGTGGACTTTTCGGTTACTTCCATATCTTGGCTATTGTAATACTGCGCAGTGCAGATTTGCCTGCCTGTGTCTTTCCAATTCTCTCTTCTTAGGTTTTACGTCGAGGAGTGGGCCTGCTGGATCATATAGTAGCTCAACGTTTACCTTTTTAAGGCACCTCCATTCTGTTCTCATTCGTGGCCCTTTCCAAGTTACGTCCCCTTTGAAGTTGAGGGTATGCATTTCTCCACAACACCTTCAGCATTTATTGTTTGTAGTTTTCTTGCTGATGTTTATTCTGACAAGTGTGAGCTGATACCTCTCTGTGGTTGAATTCGAATGTGCCACATAATCTGTTGAAATTGAGCTTTAAGGCATGTCCTTTTCTATTTTTCAAGCTGTGATTACCCCTTAGTTCTTCAAAGTGTTCTCTTTAAGTATGTGTCACATTTTGAAATGTTTTGGCCTTTACCTCCCTCAAGACATTTTGAGGGCCTGTTTCATTTACAGTTCTGCAGTACTTGTTCCTATGAAGTGACCATTAGCACAGGCTTTAAAGCTGCTTTTGCAGGTAACTGCCAGAGGGCGGCAGCCTTTCTATGTCCCCCACCCTGGTAACTAGGGAAAAGCCCTTGCGGCCTGTGGTGTTTCTCGGTTATAAATTAGAGTGGAGTGTGCCCGGACAAACCCACACAAGCTGATGTCTCCTTACTTTTGTTGGATTTTTACATTTAATTTTTATTTTTTATTGGAGTAATTTTCCACTGTGTACGTGGACCACTTCTACTTTGTGCATTCCTCGGTTGATGGACATTTTCATTGCTTCCAAGTGTTGGCTGTGGTAAATATTGTTGGAGTGCAGGATTGCCAGGCTGTGACTTTTCGATTCTCATTTTCTCAGGTGATAGGCCCAGCAGTGGGTGTGATTGATTGACTGGTAGCACCGTGTTTCCCTTTTCAAAGCACCTTCTTTGTGTTTTCATTAGTGGCTCTTACCACGTCCCCCTTAGAATCCAGGGTACGCATTTCTCCACAATCGCTTCAGCATTTATTGTTTGCAGCATTTATGCTAATGGCCCTTCTGGCTGCTGTGAGCTGATAGGTTTTTGTAATTTGGGTTTGCATGTCTTTGAAAATTCGTAAAACTCATCATTTTTCTCCACCGTTTTCTTTTCTGTTAAAAAAAAAGGAAACAATTGGGAGTACAATAGAACTCTTGAAATTGTGTTCTTGGAAGGTTGCCCTCTTTGGAAATTTTTGGTCGATTTTCCACCCCAGAATTTTTTTAGAAAGCAGGTGTCTCTTACCGAACTGCAAGTTTGGTGAATATTTAGTGACCTTTAGCAATGGGTTTAAAGCTGCTGTTGTAGGAAGTGGCCTCAAGCAGGAAGCATATCTCCATTCCCATATCTGGGTACTAGGGCAGCAGAGCCTTTCTGGAAGTCGTGTTCCTAGTTTGTAAATTACATTGGAATGTGCATGGAGAAAGCCCCATAAGTTTATGTCTCATTATTTCTTCTTGGTTTTAAAATTTTTTTTAATTGGGGTAAAACTTAGAATATTGTTTGTCCTAGGTGTACACCATCTGGTTCGTTTGTACATTATATATGTCTATTCAAGTACAGATACTCTTCCCATGTAAAATGTTACTGAGGGTTCCGCAGACCTCCCTTGCTATATGGTTGGTCTTTTTGAGATATGGATATAATATGTGTTTGTATACATAGAGTAACACTAATCTTAATTTATCCATTCCCCCCACCTTTCCTTTTAGATGAGCATAGTTTGTTTTCTAAGTCTGTGAGTGTCTTTCTCTGTGGAAATATGTTCCTTTGTGTCAGTTATTAGATAACGCCTATAAGTGATATCATAGAATATAGGTCTTTTGCTTTCCGACTTACCTCATGTTTTGTGATTATCTCCAGACTCATTTGTGGTGCCTGAGAGAGCAGTGGTTCATTGTTTTCCATGGCTATTATTCCATTGTGTACATGGACCACTACTTCTTTATCCATTTACCGGTTGTTGGGCATTTTGATTGCTTCAGTGTCTTGGCTATTGTGAATAAGGCTGCACTGCAGCTTTTGCGGCCTGTGTCTTCTCGATTCTTGTCTTCTCAAGTGAGAGGTCCATTGGTGCGCCTGCTGGATTGAATGGTACCTCCATTTTTACTTTTAAACACAGCTCCTTTCTGTTCTCATTATTGGCTGTTACCCCTTTACGTCTCACCAGCAGGTAGAGGGTACACAGTTCCCTAAAACCCCTTCAGCATTTATTGTTTGTAGACTTTTTGCTCATGGTCAGTCGACTGGTGTAAGTTGAAACTTTTTGTAGATTAGATTGCATGGGTCTAACACTCCCTGAGGTTGAGCTTTTATCCATTTTCCTTTTTTTTAAAAGAGCGTGAGTAAAACTTAACTCTTCATACTCTCTTCTTGAAACATTTGCCTGTTTTGAATTGTTTTGTCCATTCCCTCCTTCAGCACAATGTTTTAGGGCAGGTGTCCTTTACAGCCCTGAGTCCTTGGGAATGTTAAGTGACCATTAGCTGTGAGTTTAAAGCTGTTCTGGCAGGAAACGGCCACAAGGTGGCAGCATTTCCCCTTTACCATATTTGGTTACTAGGGAAACAGAGCCTTAATGGAAGTGGTGTTGTAGGTTGTAAATTAGAATGGAATGTGCCAGGGAAAAGCCCTTTAAGTTTATGTCTCCTTACTTCTTGTTCATATTTGTAGTTTACTTTTTATTTTTTATCCCAGTAAATATGATTACAATGGTTTGTTTGTTCTAGGTGTGCAAGATGTGGTTCTTTCACACATATACATGTATCTATTCTTCCTCGCATCCTTTTCCCATGTAGGTTATGACACAATGTTGAGTAGTCTTCTCCTGGTCTTCCGTACGTCTTTGGTGGTTATATATTTCACATGGTTTGTATATCTCTGTTAACCCCAATGTGGCAATGTATCCAATCCTCATCCCTTTCTATTTGGTGAACCATAAGTTTTTTAATGAATCTGTGATTGCCTTTCTCTGTGGAAATATCTTCATTGGTATCAATTTTTAAGTAACTCTTAAAAGTGATATGATAGGATATGTGTCTTTTGCTTTCTCACTTACTACACGTGGCGTGATTACGTCTAGACTCATCTATGGTGCTGCAAACGGCATTGTTTCATTTTTTTCACTAGCGAATATTCCATCTGTACATGGAGGAGTTCTTCTTTGTCCATCCATCTGTTGGTGGACTTTTTGGTTACTTCCATATCTTGGCTATTGTAATACTGCGCAGTGCAGATTTGCCTGCCTGTGTCTTTCCAATTCTCTCTTCTTAGGTTTTACGTCGAGGAGTGGGCCTGCTGGATCATATAGTAGCTCAACGTTTACCTTTTTAAGGCACCTCCATTCTGTTCTCATTCGTGGCCCTTTCCAAGTTACGTCCCCTTTGAAGTTGAGGGTATGCATTTCTCCACAACACCTTCAGCATTTATTGTTTGTAGTTTTCTTGCTGATGTTTATTCTGACAAGTGTGAGCTGATACCTCTCTGTGGTTGAATTCGAATGTGCCACATAATCTGTTGAAATTGAGCTTTAAGGCATGTCCTTTTCTATTTTTCAAGCTGTGATTACCCCTTAGTTCTTCAAAGTGTTCTCTTTAAGTATGTGTCACATTTTGAAATGTTTTGGCCTTTACCTCCCTCAAGACATTTTGAGGGCCTGTTTCATTTACAGTTCTGCAGTACTTGTTCCTATGAAGTGACCATTAGCACAGGCTTTAAAGCTGCTTTTGCAGGTAACTGCCAGAGGGCGGCAGCCTTTCTATGTCCCCCACCCTGGTAACTAGGGAAAAGCCCTTGCGGCCTGTGGTGTTTCTCGGTTATAAATTAGAGTGGAGTGTGCCCGGACAAACCCACACAAGCTGATGTCTCCTTACTTTTGTTGGATTTTTACATTTAATTTTTATTTTTTATTGGAGTAATTTTCCACTGTGTACGTGGACCACTTCTACTTTGTGCATTCCTCGGTTGATGGACATTTTCATTGCTTCCAAGTGTTGGCTGTGGTAAATATTGTTGGAGTGCAGGATTGCCAGGCTGTGACTTTTCGATTCTCATTTTCTCAGGTGATAGGCCCAGCAGTGGGTGTGATTGATTGACTGGTAGCACCGTGTTTCCCTTTTCAAAGCACCTTCTTTGTGTTTTCATTAGTGGCTCTTACCACGTCCCCCTTAGAATCCAGGGTACGCATTTCTCCACAATCGCTTCAGCATTTATTGTTTGCAGCATTTATGCTAATGGCCCTTCTGGCTGCTGTGAGCTGATAGGTTTTTGTAATTTGGGTTTGCATGTCTTTGAAAATTCGTAAAACTCATCATTTTTCTCCACCGTTTTCTTTTCTGTTAAAAAAAAGGAAACAATTGGGAGTACAATAGAACTCTTGAAATTGTGTTCTTGGAAGGTTGCCCTCTTTGGAAATTTTTGGTCGATTTTCCACCCCAGAATTTTTTTAGAAAGCAGGTGTCTCTTACCGAACTGCAAGTTTGGTGAATATTTAGTGACCTTTAGCAATGGGTTTAAAGCTGCTGTTGTAGGAAGTGGCCTCAAGCAGGAAGCATATCTCCATTCCCATATCTGGGTACTAGGGCAGCAGAGCCTTTCTGGAAGTCGTGTTCCTAGTTTGTAAATTACATTGGAATGTGCATGGAGAAAGCCCCATAAGTTTATGTCTCATTATTTCTTCTTGGTTTTAAAATTTTTTTTAATTGGGGTAAAACTTAGAATATTGTTTGTCCTAGGTGTACACCATCTGGTTCGTTTGTACATTATATATGTCTATTCAAGTACAGATACTCTTCCCATGTAAAATGTTACTGAGGGTTCCGCAGACCTCCCTTGCTATATGGTTGGTCTTTTTGAGATATGGATATAATATGTGTTTGTATACATAGAGTAACACTAATCTTAATTTATCCATTCCCCCCACCTTTCCTTTTAGATGAGCATAGTTTGTTTTCTAAGTCTGTGAGTGTCTTTCTCTGTGGAAATATGTTCCTTTGTGTCAGTTATTAGATAACGCCTATAAGTGATATCATAGAATATAGGTCTTTTGCTTTCCGACTTACCTCATGTTTTGTGATTATCTCCAGACTCATTTGTGGTGCCTGAGAGAGCAGTGGTTCATTGTTTTCCATGGCTATTATTCCATTGTGTACATGGACCACTTCTTCTTTATCCATTTACCGGTTGTTGGGCATTTTGATTGCTTCAGTGTCTTGGCTATTGTGAATAAGGCTGCACTGCAGCTTTTGCGGCCTGTGTCTTCTCGATTCTTGTCTTCTCAAGTGAGAGGTCCATTGGTGCGCCTGCTGGATTGAATGGTACCTCCATTTTTACTTTTAAACACAGCTCCTTTCTGTTCTCATTATTGGCTGTTACCCCTTTACGTCTCACCAGCAGGTAGAGGGTACACAGTTCCCTAAAACCCCTTCAGCATTTATTGTTTGTAGACTTTTTGCTCATGGTCAGTCGACTGGTGTAAGTTGAAACTTTTTGTAGATTAGATTGCATGGGTCTAACACTCCCTGAGGTTGAGCTTTTATCCATTTTCCTTTTTTTTAAAAGAGCGTGAGTAAAACTTAACTCTTCATACTCTCTTCTTGAAACATTTGCCTGTTTTGAATTGTTTTGTCCATTCCCTCCTTCAGCACAATGTTTTAGGGCAGGTGTCCTTTACAGCCCTGAGTCCTTGGGAATGTTAAGTGACCATTAGCTGTGAGTTTAAAGCTGTTCTTGCAGGAAACGGCCACAAGGTGGCAGCATTTCCCCTTTACCATATTTGGTTACTAGGGAAACAGAGCCTTAATGGAAGTGGTGTTGTAGGTTGTAAATTAGAATGGAATGTGCCAGGGAAAAGCCCTTTAAGTTTATGTCTCCTTACTTCTTGTTCATATTTGTAGTTTACTTTTTATTTTTTATCCCAGTAAATATGATTACAATGGTTTGTTTGTTCTAGGTGTGCAAGATGTGGTTCTTTCACACATATACATGTATCTATTCTTCCTCGCATCCTTTTCCCATGTAGGTTATGACACAATGTTGAGTAGTCTTCTCCTGGTCTTCCGTACGTCTTTGGTGGTTATATATTTCACATGGTTTGTATATCTCTGTTAACCCCAATGTGGCAATGTATCCAATCCTCATCCCTTTCTATTTGGTGAACCATAAGTTTTTTAATGAATCTGTGATTGCCTTTCTCTGTGGAAATATCTTCATTGGTATCAATTTTTAAGTAACTCTTAAAAGTGATATGATAGGATATGTGTCTTTTGCTTTCTCACTTACTACACGTGGCGTGATTACGTCTAGACTCATCTATGGTGCTGCAAACGGCATTGTTTCATTTTTTTCACTAGCGAATATTCCATCTGTACATGGAGGAGTTCTTCTTTGTCCATCCATCTGTTGGTGGACTTTTCGGTTACTTCCATATCTTGGCTATTGTAATACTGTGCAGTGCAGATTTGCCTGCCTGTGTCTTTCCAATTCTCTCTTCTTAGGTTTTACGTCGAGGAGTGGGCCTGCTGGATCATATAGTAGCTCAACGTTTACCTTTTTAAGGCACCTCCATTCTGTTCTCATTCGTGGCCCTTTCCAAGTTACGTCCCCTTTGAAGTTGAGGGTATGCATTTCTCCACAACACCTTCAGCATTTATTGTTTGTAGTTTTCTTGCTGATGTTTATTCTGACAAGTGTGAGCTGATACCTCTCTGTGGTTGAATTCGAATGTGCCACATAATCTGTTGAAATTGAGCTTTAAGGCATGTCCTTTTCTATTTTTCAAGCTGTGATTACCCCTTAGTTCTTCAAAGTGTTCTCTTTAAGTATGTGTCACATTTTGAAATGTTTTGGCCTTTACCTCCCTCAAGACATTTTGAGGGCCTGTTTCATTTACAGTTCTGCAGTACTTGTTCCTATGAAGTGACCATTAGCACAGGCTTAAAAGCTGCTTTTGCAGGTAACTGCCAGAGGGCGGCAGCCTTTCTATGTCCCCCACCCTGGTAACTAGGGAAAAGCCCTTGCGGCCTGTGGTGTTTCTCGGTTATAAATTAGAGTGGAGTGTGCCCGGACAAACCCACACAAGCTGATGTCTCCTTACTTTTGTTGGATTTTTACATTTAATTTTTATTTTTTATTGGAGTAATTTTCCACTGTGTACGTGGACCACTTCTACTTTGTGCATTCCTCGGTTGATGGACATTTTCATTGCTTCCAAGTGTTGGCTGTGGTAAATATTGTTGGAGTGCAGGATTGCCAGGCTGTGACTTTTCGATTCTCATTTTCTCAGGTGATAGGCCCAGCAGTGGGTGTGATTGATTGACTGGTAGCACCGTGTTTCCCTTTTCAAAGCACCTTCTTTGTGTTTTCATTAGTGGCTCTTACCACGTCCCCCTTAGAATCCAGGGTACGCATTTCTCCACAATCGCTTCAGCATTTATTGTTTGCAGCATTTATGCTAATGGCCCTTCTGGCTGCTGTGAGCTGATAGGTTTTTGTAATTTGGGTTTGCATGTCTTTGAAAATTCGTAAAACTCATCATTTTTCTCCACCGTTTTCTTTTCTGTTAAAAAAAAAGGAAACAATTGGGAGTACAATAGAACTCTTGAAATTGTGTTCTTGGAAGGTTGCCCTCTTTGGAAATTTTTGGTCGATTTTCCACCCCAGAATTTTTTTAGAAAGCAGGTGTCTCTTACCGAACTGCAAGTTTGGTGAATATTTAGTGACCTTTAGCAATGGGTTTAAAGCTGCTGTTGTAGGAAGTGGCCTCAAGCAGGAAGCATATCTCCATTCCCATATCTGGGTACTAGGGCAGCAGAGCCTTTCTGGAAGTCGTGTTCCTAGTTTGTAAATTACATTGGAATGTGCATGGAGAAAGCCCCATAAGTTTATGTCTCATTATTTCTTCTTGGTTTTAAAATTTTTTTTAATTGGGGTAAAACTTAGAATATTGTTTGTCCTAGGTGTACACCATCTGGTTCGTTTGTACATTATATATGTCTATTCAAGTACAGATACTCTTCCCATGTAAAATGTTACTGAGGGTTCCGCAGACCTCCCTTGCTATATGGTTGGTCTTTTTGAGATATGGATATAATATGTGTTTGTATACATAGAGTAACACTAATCTTAATTTATCCATTCCCCCCACCTTTCCTTTTAGATGAGCATAGTTTGTTTTCTAAGTCTGTGAGTGTCTTTCTCTGTGGAAATATGTTCCTTTGTGTCAGTTATTAGATAACGCCTATAAGTGATATCATAGAATATAGGTCTTTTGCTTTCCGACTTACCTCATGTTTTGTGATTATCTCCAGACTCATTTGTGGTGCCTGAGAGAGCAGTGGTTCATTGTTTTCCATGGCTATTATTCCATTGTGTACATGGACCACTACTTCTTTATCCATTTACCGGTTGTTGGGCATTTTGATTGCTTCAGTGTCTTGGCTATTGTGAATAAGGCTGCACTGCAGCTTTTGCGGCCTGTGTCTTCTCGATTCTTGTCTTCTCAAGTGAGAGGTCCATTGGTGCGCCTGCTGGATTGAATGGTACCTCCATTTTTACTTTTAAACACAGCTCCTTTCTGTTCTCATTATTGGCTGTTACCCCTTTACGTCTCACCAGCAGGTAGAGGGTACACAGTTCCCTAAAACCCCTTCAGCATTTATTGTTTGTAGACTTTTTGCTCATGGTCAGTCGACTGGTGTAAGTTGAAACTTTTTGTAGATTAGATTGCATGGGTCTAACACTCCCTGAGGTTGAGCTTTTATCCATTTTCCTTTTTTTTAAAAGAGCGTGAGTAAAACTTAACTCTTCATACTCTCTTCTTGAAACATTTGCCTGTTTTGAATTGTTTTGTCCATTCCCTCCTTCAGCACAATGTTTTAGGGCAGGTGTCCTTTACAGCCCTGAGTCCTTGGGAATGTTAAGTGACCATTAGCTGTGAGTTTAAAGCTGTTCTGGCAGGAAACGGCCACAAGGTGGCAGCATTTCCCCTTTACCATATTTGGTTACTAGGGAAACAGAGCCTTAATGGAAGTGGTGTTGTAGGTTGTAAATTAGAATGGAATGTGCCAGGGAAAAGCCCTTTAAGTTTATGTCTCCTTACTTCTTGTTCATATTTGTAGTTTACTTTTTATTTTTTATCCCAGTAAATATGATTACAATGGTTTGTTTGTTCTAGGTGTGCAAGATGTGGTTCTTTCACACATATACATGTATCTATTCTTCCTCGCATCCTTTTCCCATGTAGGTTATGACACAATGTTGAGTAGTCTTCTCCTGGTCTTCCGTACGTCTTTGGTGGTTATATATTTCACATGGTTTGTATATCTCTGTTAACCCCAATGTGGCAATGTATCCAATCCTCATCCCTTTCTATTTGGTGAACCATAAGTTTTTTAATGAATCTGTGATTGCCTTTCTCTGTGGAAATATCTTCATTGGTATCAATTTTTAAGTAACTCTTAAAAGTGATATGATAGGATATGTGTCTTTTGCTTTCTCACTTACTACACGTGGCGTGATTACGTCTAGACTCATCTATGGTGCTGCAAACGGCATTGTTTCATTTTTTTCACTAGCGAATATTCCATCTGTACATGGAGGAGTTCTTCTTTGTCCATCCATCTGTTGGTGGACTTTTTGGTTACTTCCATATCTTGGCTATTGTAATACTGCGCAGTGCAGATTTGCCTGCCTGTGTCTTTCCAATTCTCTCTTCTTAGGTTTTACGTCGAGGAGTGGGCCTGCTGGATCATATAGTAGCTCAACGTTTACCTTTTTAAGGCACCTCCATTCTGTTCTCATTCGTGGCCCTTTCCAAGTTACGTCCCCTTTGAAGTTGAGGGTATGCATTTCTCCACAACACCTTCAGCATTTATTGTTTGTAGTTTTCTTGCTGATGTTTATTCTGACAAGTGTGAGCTGATACCTCTCTGTGGTTGAATTCGAATGTGCCACATAATCTGTTGAAATTGAGCTTTAAGGCATGTCCTTTTCTATTTTTCAAGCTGTGATTACCCCTTAGTTCTTCAAAGTGTTCTCTTTAAGTATGTGTCACATTTTGAAATGTTTTGGCCTTTACCTCCCTCAAGACATTTTGAGGGCCTGTTTCATTTACAGTTCTGCAGTACTTGTTCCTATGAAGTGACCATTAGCACAGGCTTTAAAGCTGCTTTTGCAGGTAACTGCCAGAGGGCGGCAGCCTTTCTATGTCCCCCACCCTGGTAACTAGGGAAAAGCCCTTGCGGCCTGTGGTGTTTCTCGGTTATAAATTAGAGTGGAGTGTGCCCGGACAAACCCACACAAGCTGATGTCTCCTTACTTTTGTTGGATTTTTACATTTAATTTTTATTTTTTATTGGAGTAATTTTCCACTGTGTACGTGGACCACTTCTACTTTGTGCATTCCTCGGTTGATGGACATTTTCATTGCTTCCAAGTGTTGGCTGTGGTAAATATTGTTGGAGTGCAGGATTGCCAGGCTGTGACTTTTCGATTCTCATTTTCTCAGGTGATAGGCCCAGCAGTGGGTGTGATTGATTGACTGGTAGCACCGTGTTTCCCTTTTCAAAGCACCTTCTTTGTGTTTTCATTAGTGGCTCTTACCACGTCCCCCTTAGAATCCAGGGTACGCATTTCTCCACAATCGCTTCAGCATTTATTGTTTGCAGCATTTATGCTAATGGCCCTTCTGGCTGCTGTGAGCTGATAGGTTTTTGTAATTTGGGTTTGCATGTCTTTGAAAATTCGTAAAACTCATCATTTTTCTCCACCGTTTTCTTTTCTGTTAAAAAAAAGGAAACAATTGGGAGTACAATAGAACTCTTGAAATTGTGTTCTTGGAAGGTTGCCCTCTTTGGAAATTTTTGGTCGATTTTCCACCCCAGAATTTTTTTAGAAAGCAGGTGTCTCTTACCGAACTGCAAGTTTGGTGAATATTTAGTGACCTTTAGCAATGGGTTTAAAGCTGCTGTTGTAGGAAGTGGCCTCAAGCAGGAAGCATATCTCCATTCCCATATCTGGGTACTAGGGCAGCAGAGCCTTTCTGGAAGTCGTGTTCCTAGTTTGTAAATTACATTGGAATGTGCATGGAGAAAGCCCCATAAGTTTATGTCTCATTATTTCTTCTTGGTTTTAAAATTTTTTTTAATTGGGGTAAAACTTAGAATATTGTTTGTCCTAGGTGTACACCATCTGGTTCGTTTGTACATTATATATGTCTATTCAAGTACAGATACTCTTCCCATGTAAAATGTTACTGAGGGTTCCGCAGACCTCCCTTGCTATATGGTTGGTCTTTTTGAGATATGGATATAATATGTGTTTGTATACATAGAGTAACACTAATCTTAATTTATCCATTCCCCCCACCTTTCCTTTTAGATTAGCATAGTTTGTTTTCTAAGTCTGTGAGTGTCTTTCTCTGTGGAAATATGTTCCTTTGTGTCAGTTATTAGATAACGCCTATAAGTGATATCATAGAATATAGGTCTTTTGCTTTCCGACTTACCTCATGTTTTGTGATTATCTCCAGACTCATTTGTGGTGCCTGAGAGAGCAGTGGTTCATTGTTTTCCATGGCTATTATTCCATTGTGTACATGGACCACTTCTTCTTTATCCATTTACCGGTTGTTGGGCATTTTGATTGCTTCAGTGTCTTGGCTATTGTGAATAAGGCTGCACTGCAGCTTTTGCGGCCTGTGTCTTCTCGATTCTTGTCTTCTCAAGTGAGAGGTCCATTGGTGCGCCTGCTGGATTGAATGGTACCTCCATTTTTACTTTTAAACACAGCTCCTTTCTGTTCTCATTATTGGCTGTTACCCCTTTACGTCTCACCAGCAGGTAGAGGGTACACAGTTCCCTAAAACCCCTTCAGCATTTATTGTTTGTAGACTTTTTGCTCATGGTCAGTCGACTGGTGTAAGTTGAAACTTTTTGTAGATTAGATTGCATGGGTCTAACACTCCCTGAGGTTGAGCTTTTATCCATTTTCCTTTTTTTTAAAAGAGCGTGAGTAAAACTTAACTCTTCATACTCTCTTCTTGAAACATTTGCCTGTTTTGAATTGTTTTGTCCATTCCCTCCTTCAGCACAATGTTTTAGGGCAGGTGTCCTTTACAGCCCTGAGTCCTTGGGAATGTTAAGTGACCATTAGCTGTGAGTTTAAAGCTGCTCTTGCAGGAAACGGCCACAAGGTGGCAGCATTTCCCCTTTACCATATTTGGTTACTAGGGAAACAGAGCCTTAATGGAAGTGGTGTTGTAGGTTGTAAATTAGAATGGAATGTGCCAGGGAAAAGCCCTTTAAGTTTATGTCTCCTTACTTCTTGTTCATATTTGTAGTTTACTTTTTATTTTTTATCCCAGCAAATATGATTACAATGGTTTGTTTGTTCTAGGTGTGCAAGATGTGGTTCTTTCCCACATATACATGTATCTATTCTTCCTCGCATCCTTTTCCCATGTAGGTTATGACACAATGTTGAGTAGTCTTCTCCTGGTCTTCCGTACGTCTTTGGTGGTTATATATTTCACATGGTTTGTATATCTCTGTTAACCCCAATGTGGCAATGTATCCAATCCTCATCCCTTTCTATTTGGTGAACCATAAGTTTTTTAATGAATCTGTGATTGCCTTTCTCTGTGGAAATATCTTCATTGGTATCAATTTTTAAGTAACTCTTAAAAGTGATATGATAGGATATGTGTCTTTTGCTTTCTCACTTACTACACGTGGCGTGATTACGTCTAGACTCATCTATGGTGCTGCAAACGGCATTGTTTCATTTTTTTCACTAGCGAATATTCCATCTGTACATGGAGGAGTTCTTCTTTGTCCATCCATCTGTTGGCGGACTTTTTGGTTACTTCCATATCTTGGCTATTGTAATACTGTGCAGTGCAGATTTGCCTGCCTGTGTCTTTCCAATTCTCTCTTCTTAGGTTTTACGTCGAGGAGTGGGCCTGCTGGATCATATAGTAGCTCAACGTTTACCTTTTTAAGGCACCTCCATTCTGTTCTCATTCGTGGCCCTTTCCAAGTTACGTCCCCTTTGAAGTTGAGGGTATGCATTTCTCCACAACACCTTCAGCATTTATTGTTTGTAGTTTTCTTGCTGATGTTTATTCTGACAAGTGTGAGCTGATACCTCTCTGTGGTTGAATTCGAATGTGCCACATAATCTGTTGAAATTGAGCTTTAAGGCATGTCCTTTTCTATTTTTCAAGCTGTGATTACCCCTTAGTTCTTCAAAGTGTTCTCTTTAAGTATGTGTCACATTTTGAAATGTTTTGGCCTTTACCTCCCTCAAGACATTTTGAGGGCCTGTTTCATTTACAGTTCTGCAGTACTTGTTCCTATGAAGTGACCATTAGCACAGGCTTTAAAGCTGCTTTTGCAGGTAACTGCCAGAGGGCGGCAGCCTTTCTATGTCCCCCACCCTGGTAACTAGGGAAAAGCCCTTGCGGCCTGTGGTGTTTCTCGGTTATAAATTAGAGTGGAGTGTGCCCGGACAAACCCACACAAGCTGATGTCTCCTTACTTTTGTTGGATTTTTACATTTAATTTTTATTTTTTATTGGAGTAATTTTCCACTGTGTACGTGGACCACTTCTACTTTGTGCATTCCTCGGTTGATGGACATTTTCATTGCTTCCAAGTGTTGGCTATGGTAAATATTGTTGGAGTGCAGGATTGCCAGGCTGTGACTTTTCGATTCTCATTTTCTCAGGTGATAGGCCCAGCAGTGGGTGTGATTGATTGACTGGTAGCACCGTGTTTCCCTTTTCAAAGCACCTTCTTTGTGTTTTCATTAGTGGCTCTTACCACGTCCCCCTTAGAATCCAGGGTACGCATTTCTCCACAATCGCTTCAGCATTTATTGTTTGCAGCATTTATGCTAATGGCCCTTCTGGCTGCTGTGAGCTGATAGGTTTTTGTAATTTGGGTTTGCATGTCTTTGAAAATTCGTAAAACTCATCATTTTTCTCCACCGTTTTCTTTTCTGTTAAAAAAAAGGAAACAATTGGGAGTACAATAGAACTCTTGAAATTGTGTTCTTGGAAGGTTGCCCTCTTTGGAAATTTTTGGTCGATTTTCCACCCCAGAATTTTTTTAGAAAGCAGGTGTCTCTTACCGAACTGCAAGTTTGGTGAATATTTAGTGACCTTTAGCAATGGGTTTAAAGCTGCTGTTGTAGGAAGTGGCCTCAAGCAGGAAGCATATCTCCATTCCCATATCTGGGTACTAGGGCAGCAGAGCCTTTCTGGAAGTCGTGTTCCTAGTTTGTAAATTACATTGGAATGTGCATGGAGAAAGCCCCATAAGTTTATGTCTCATTATTTCTTCTTGGTTTTAAAATTTTTTTTAATTGGGGTAAAACTTAGAATATTGTTTGTCCTAGGTGTACACCATCTGGTTCGTTTGTACATTATATATGTCTATTCAAGTACAGATACTCTTCCCATGTAAAATGTTACTGAGGGTTCCGCAGACCTCCCTTGCTATATGGTTGGTCTTTTTGAGATATGGATATAATATGTGTTTGTATACATAGAGTAACACTAATCTTAATTTATCCATTCCCCCCACCTTTCCTTTTAGATTAGCATAGTTTGTTTTCTAAGTCTGTGAGTGTCTTTCTCTGTGGAAATATGTTCCTTTGTGTCAGTTATTAGATAACGCCTATAAGTGATATCATAGAATATAGGTCTTTTGCTTTCCGACTTACCTCATGTTTTGTGATTATCTCCAGACTCATTTGTGGTGCCTGAGAGAGCAGTGGTTCATTGTTTTCCATGGCTATTATTCCATTGTGTACATGGACCACTTCTTCTTTATCCATTTACCGGTTGTTGGGCATTTTGATTGCTTCAGTGTCTTGGCTATTGTGAATAAGGCTGCACTGCAGCTTTTGCGGCCTGTGTCTTCTCGATTCTTGTCTTCTCAAGTGAGAGGTCCATTGGTGCGCCTGCTGGATTGAATGGTACCTCCATTTTTACTTTTAAACACAGCTCCTTTCTGTTCTCATTATTGGCTGTTACCCCTTTACGTCTCACCAGCAGGTAGAGGGTACACAGTTCCCTAAAACCCCTTCAGCATTTATTGTTTGTAGACTTTTTGCTCATGGTCAGTCGACTGGTGTAAGTTGAAACTTTTTGTAGATTAGATTGCATGGGTCTAACACTCCCTGAGGTTGAGCTTTTATCCATTTTCCTTTTTTTTAAAAGAGCGTGAGTAAAACTTAACTCTTCATACTCTCTTCTTGAAACATTTGCCTGTTTTGAATTGTTTTGTCCATTCCCTCCTTCAGCACAATGTTTTAGGGCAGGTGTCCTTTACAGCCCTGAGTCCTTGGGAATGTTAAGTGACCATTAGCTGTGAGTTTAAAGCTGTTCTTGCAGGAAACGGCCACAAGGTGGCAGCATTTCCCCTTTACCATATTTGGTTACTAGGGAAACAGAGCCTTAATGGAAGTGGTGTTGTAGGTTGTAAATTAGAATGGAATGTGCCAGGGAAAAGCCCTTTAAGTTTATGTCTCCTTACTTCTTGTTCATATTTGTAGTTTACTTTTTATTTTTTATCCCAGTAAATATGATTACAATGGTTTGTTTGTTCTAGGTGTGCAAGATGTGGTTCTTTCACACATATACATGTATCTATTCTTCCTCGCATCCTTTTCCCATGTAGGTTATGACACAATGTTGAGTAGTCTTCTCCTGGTCTTCCGTACGTCTTTGGTGGTTATATATTTCACATGGTTTGTATATCTCTGTTAACCCCAATGTGGCAATGTATCCAATCCTCATCCCTTTCTATTTGGTGAACCATAAGTTTTTTAATGAATCTGTGATTGCCTTTCTCTGTGGAAATATCTTCATTGGTATCAATTTTTAAGTAACTCTTAAAAGTGATATGATAGGATATGTGTCTTTTGCTTTCTCACTTACTACACGTGGCGTGATTACGTCTAGACTCATCTATGGTGCTGCAAACGGCATTGTTTCATTTTTTTCACTAGCGAATATTCCATCTGTACATGGAGGAGTTCTTCTTTGTCCATCCATCTGTTGGTGGACTTTTTGGTTACTTCCATATCTTGGCTATTGTAATACTGTGCAGTGCAGATTTGCCTGCCTGTGTCTTTCCAATTCTCTCTTCTTAGGTTTTACGTCGAGGAGTGGGCCTGCTGGATCATATAGTAGCTCAACGTTTACCTTTTTAAGGCACCTCCATTCTGTTCTCATTCGTGGCCCTTTCCAAGTTACGTCCCCTTTGAAGTTGAGGGTATGCATTTCTCCACAACACCTTCAGCATTTATTGTTTGTAGTTTTCTTGCTGATGTTTATCCTGACAAGTGTGAGCTGATACCTCTCTGTGGTTGAATTCGAATGTGCCACATAATCTGTTGAAATTGAGCTTTAAGGCATGTCCTTTTCTATTTTTCAAGCTGTGATTACCCCTTAGTTCTTCAAAGTGTTCTCTTTAAGTATGTGTCACATTTTGAAATGTTTTGGCCTTTACCTCCCTCAAGACATTTTGAGGGCCTGTTTCATTTACAGTTCTGCAGTACTTGTTCCTATGAAGTGACCATTAGCACAGGCTTTAAAGCTGCTTTTGCAGGTAACTGCCAGAGGGCGGCAGCCTTTCTATGTCCCCCACCCTGGTAACTAGGGAAAAGCCCTTGCGGCCTGTGGTGTTTCTCGGTTATAAATTAGAGTGGAGTGTGCCCGGACAAACCCACACAAGCTGATGTCTCCTTACTTTTGTTGGATTTTTACATTTAATTTTTATTTTTTATTGGAGTAATTTTCCACTGTGTACGTGGACCACTTCTACTTTGTGCATTCCTCGGTTGATGGACATTTTCATTGCTTCCAAGTGTTGGCTGTGGTAAATATTGTTGGAGTGCAGGATTGCCAGGCTGTGACTTTTCGATTCTCATTTTCTCAGGTGATAGGCCCAGCAGTGGGTGTGATTGATTGACTGGTAGCACCGTGTTTCCCTTTTCAAAGCACCTTCTTTGTGTTTTCATTAGTGGCTCTTACCACGTCCCCCTTAGAATCCAGGGTACGCATTTCTCCACAATCGCTTCAGCATTTATTGTTTGCAGCATTTATGCTAATGGCCCTTCTGGCTGCTGTGAGCTGATAGGTTTTTGTAATTTGGGTTTGCATGTCTTTGAAAATTCGTAAAACTCATCATTTTTCTCCACCGTTTACTTTTCTGTTAAAAAAAAGGAAACAATTGGGAGTACAATAGAACTCTTGAAATTGTGTTCTTGGAAGGTTGCCCTCTTTGGAAATTTTTGGTCGATTTTCCACCCCAGAATTTTTTTAGAAAGCAGGTGTCTCTTACCGAACTGCAAGTTTGGTGAATATTTAGTGACCTTTAGCAATGGGTTTAAAGCTGCTGTTGTAGGAAGTGGCCTCAAGCAGGAAGCATATCTCCATTCCCATATCTGGGTACTAGGGCAGCAGAGCCTTTCTGGAAGTCGTGTTCCTAGTTTGTAAATTACATTGGAATGTGCATGGAGAAAGCCCCATAAGTTTATGTCTCATTATTTCTTCTTGGTTTTAAAATTTTTTTTAATTGGGGTAAAACTTAGAATATTGTTTGTCCTAGGTGTACACCATCTGGTTCGTTTGTACATTATATATGTCTATTCAAGTACAGATACTCTTCCCATGTAAAATGTTACTGAGGGTTCCGCAGACCTCCCTTGCTATATGGTTGGTCTTTTTGAGATATGGATATAATATGTGTTTGTATACACAGAGTAACACTAATCTTAATTTATCCATTCCCCCCACCTTTCCTTTTAGATTAGCATAGTTTGTTTTCTAAGTCTGTGAGTGTCTTTCTCTGTGGAAATATGTTCCTTTGTGTCAGTTATTAGATAACGCCTATAAGTGATATCATAGAATATAGATCTTTTGCTTTCCGACTTACCTCATGTTTTGTGATTATCTCCAGACTCATTTGTGGTGCCTGAGAGAGCAGTGGTTCATTGTTTTCCATGGCTATTATTCCATTGTGTACATGGACCACTTCTTCTTTATCCATTTACCGGTTGTTGGGCATTTTGATTGCTTCAGTGTCTTGGCTATTGTGAATAAGGCTGCACTGCAGCTTTTGCGGCCTGTGTCTTCTCGATTCTTGTCTTCTCAAGTGAGAGGTCCATTGGTGCGCCTGCTGGATTGAATGGTACCTCCATTTTTACTTTTAAACACAGCTCCTTTCTGTTCTCATTATTGGCTGTTACCCCTTTACGTCTCACCAGCAGGTAGAGGGTACACAGTTCCCTAAAACCCCTTCAGCATTTATTGTTTGTAGACTTTTTGCTCATGGTCAGTCGACTGGTGTAAGTTGAAACTTTTTGTAGATTAGATTGCATGGGTCTAACACTCCCTGAGGTTGAGCTTTTATCCATTTTCCTTTTTTTTAAAAGAGCGTGAGTAAAACTTAACTCTTCATACTCTCTTCTTGAAACATTTGCCTGTTTTGAATTGTTTTGTCCATTCCCTCCTTCAGCACAATGTTTTAGGGCAGGTGTCCTTTACAGCCCTGAGTCCTTGGGAATGTTAAGTGACCATTAGCTGTGAGTTTAAAGCTGTTCTTGCAGGAAACGGCCACAAGGTGGCAGCATTTCCCCTTTACCATATTTGGTTACTAGGGAAACAGAGCCTTAATGGAAGTGGTGTTGTAGGTTGTAAATTAGAATGGAATGTGCCAGGGAAAAGCCCTTTAAGTTTATGTCTCCTTACTTCTTGTTCATATTTGTAGTTTACTTTTTATTTTTTATCCCAGTAAATATGATTACAATGGTTTGTTTGTTCTAGGTGTGCAAGATGTGGTTCTTTCACACATATACATGTATCTATTCTTCCTCGCATCCTTTTCCCATGTAGGTTATGACACAATGTTGAGTAGTCTTCTCCTGGTCTTCCGTACGTCTTTGGTGGTTATATATTTCACATGGTTTGTATATCTCTGTTAACCCCAATGTGGCAATGTATCCAATCCTCATCCCTTTCTATTTGGTGAACCATAAGTTTTTTAATGAATCTGTGATTGCCTTTCTCTGTGGAAATATCTTCATTGGTATCAATTTTTAAGTAACTCTTAAAAGTGATATGATAGGATATGTGTCTTTTGCTTTCTCACTTACTACACGTGGCGTGATTACGTCTAGACTCATCTATGGTGCTGCAAACGGCATTGTTTCATTTTTTTCACTAGCGAATATTCCATCTGTACATGGAGGAGTTCTTCTTTGTCCATCCATCTGTTGGTGGACTTTTTGGTTACTTCCATATCTTGGCTATTGTAATACTGTGCAGTGCAGATTTGCCTGCCTGTGTCTTTCCAATTCTCTCTTCTTAGGTTTTACGTCGAGGAGTGGGCCTGCTGGATCATATAGTAGCTCAACGTTTACCTTTTTAAGGCACCTCCATTCTGTTCTCATTCGTGGCCCTTTCCAAGTTACGTCCCCTTTGAAGTTGAGGGTATGCATTTCTCCACAACACCTTCAGCATTTATTGTTTGTAGTTTTCTTGCTGATGTTTATTCTGACAAGTGTGAGCTGATACCTCTCTGTGGTTGAATTCGAATGTGCCACATAATCTGTTGAAATTGAGCTTTAAGGCATGTCCTTTTCTATTTTTCAAGCTGTGATTACCCCTTAGTTCTTCAAAGTGTTCTCTTTAAGTATGTGTCACATTTTGAAATGTTTTGGCCTTTACCTCCCTCAAGACATTTTGAGGGCCTGTTTCATTTACAGTTCTGCAGTACTTGTTCCTATGAAGTGACCATTAGCACAGGCTTTAAAGCTGCTTTTGCAGGTAACTGCCAGAGGGCGGCAGCCTTTCTATGTCCCCCACCCTGGTAACTAGGGAAAAGCCCTTGCGGCCTGTGGTGTTTCTCGGTTATAAATTAGAGTGGAGTGTGCCCGGACAAACCCACACAAGCTGATGTCTCCTTACTTTTGTTGGATTTTTACATTTAATTTTTATTTTTTATTGGAGTAATTTTCCACTGTGTACGTGGACCACTTCTACTTTGTGCATTCCTCGGTTGATGGACATTTTCATTGCTTCCAAGTGTTGGCTGTGGTAAATATTGTTGGAGTGCAGGATTGCCAGGCTGTGACTTTTCGATTCTCATTTTCTCAGGTGATAGGCCCAGCAGTGGGTGTGATTGATTGACTGGTAGCACCGTGTTTCCCTTTTCAAAGCACCTTCTTTGTGTTTTCATTAGTGGCTCTTACCACGTCCCCCTTAGAATCCAGGGTACGCATTTCTCCACAATCGCTTCAGCATTTATTGTTTGCAGCATTTATGCTAATGGCCCTTCTGGCTGCTGTGAGCTGATAGGTTTTTGTAATTTGGGTTTGCATGTCTTTGAAAATTCGTAAAACTCATCATTTTTCTCCACCGTTTACTTTTCTGTTAAAAAAAAGGAAACAATTGGGAGTACAATAGAACTCTTGAAATTGTGTTCTTGGAAGGTTGCCCTCTTTGGAAATTTTTGGTCGATTTTCCACCCCAGAATTTTTTTAGAAAGCAGGTGTCTCTTACCGAACTGCAAGTTTGGTGAATATTTAGTGACCTTTAGCAATGGGTTTAAAGCTGCTGTTGTAGGAAGTGGCCTCAAGCAGGAAGCATATCTCCATTCCCATATCTGGGTACTAGGGCAGCAGAGCCTTTCTGGAAGTCGTGTTCCTAGTTTGTAAATTACATTGGAATGTGCATGGAGAAAGCCCCATAAGTTTATGTCTCATTATTTCTTCTTGGTTTTAAAATTTTTTTTAATTGGGGTAAAACTTAGAATATTGTTTGTCCTAGGTGTACACCATCTGGTTCGTTTGTACATTATATATGTCTATTCAAGTACAGATACTCTTCCCATGTAAAATGTTACTGAGGGTTCCGCAGACCTCCCTTGCTATATGGTTGGTCTTTTTGAGATATGGATATAATATGTGTTTGTATACATAGAGTAACACTAATCTTAATTTATCCATTCCCCCCACCTTTCCTTTTAGATTAGCATAGTTTGTTTTCTAAGTCTGTGAGTGTCTTTCTCTGTGGAAATATGTTCCTTTGTGTCAGTTATTAGATAACGCCTATAAGTGATATCATAGAATATAGGTCTTTTGCTTTCCGACTTACCTCATGTTTTGTGATTATCTCCAGACTCATTTGTGGTGCCTGAGAGAGCAGTGGTTCATTGTTTTCCATGGCTATTATTCCATTGTGTACATGGACCACTTCTTCTTTATCCATTTACCGGTTGTTGGGCATTTTGATTGCTTCAGTGTCTTGGCTATTGTGAATAAGGCTGCACTGCAGCTTTTGCGGCCTGTGTCTTCTCGATTCTTGTCTTCTCAAGTGAGAGGTCCATTGGTGCGCCTGCTGGATTGAATGGTACCTCCATTTTTACTTTTAAACACAGCTCCTTTCTGTTCTCATTATTGGCTGTTACCCCTTTACGTCTCACCAGCAGGTAGAGGGTACACAGTTCCCTAAAACCCCTTCAGCATTTATTGTTTGTAGACTTTTTGCTCATGGTCAGTCGACTGGTGTAAGTTGAAACTTTTTGTAGATTAGATTGCATGGGTCTAACACTCCCTGAGGTTGAGCTTTTATCCATTTTCCTTTTTTTTAAAAGAGCGTGAGTAAAACTTAACTCTTCATACTCTCTTCTTGAAACATTTGCCTGTTTTGAATTGTTTTGTCCATTCCCTCCTTCAGCACAATGTTTTAGGGCAGGTGTCCTTTACAGCCCTGAGTCCTTGGGAATGTTAAGTGACCATTAGCTGTGAGTTTAAAGCTGTTCTTGCAGGAAACGGCCACAAGGTGGCAGCATTTCCCCTTTACCATATTTGGTTACTAGGGAAACAGAGCCTTAATGGAAGTGGTGTTGTAGGTTGTAAATTAGAATGGAATGTGCCAGGGAAAAGCCCTTTAAGTTTATGTCTCCTTACTTCTTGTTCATATTTGTAGTTTACTTTTTATTTTTTATCCCAGTAAATATGATTACAATGGTTTGTTTGTTCTAGGTGTGCAAGATGTGGTTCTTTCCCACATATACATGTATCTATTCTTCCTCGCATCCTTTTCCCATGTAGGTTATGACACAATGTTGAGTAGTCTTCTCCTGGTCTTCCGTACGTCTTTGGTGGTTATATATTTCACATGGTTTGTATATCTCTGTTAACCCCAATGTGGCAATGTATCCAATCCTCATCCCTTTCTATTTGGTGAACCATAAGTTTTTTAATGAATCTGTGATTGCCTTTCTCTGTGGAAATATCTTCATTGGTATCAATTTTTAAGTAACTCTTAAAAGTGATATGATAGGATATGTGTCTTTTGCTTTCTCACTTACTACACGTGGCGTGATTACGTCTAGACTCATCTATGGTGCTGCAAACGGCATTGTTTCATTTTTTTCACTAGCGAATATTCCATCTGTACATGGAGGAGTTCTTCTTTGTCCATCCATCTGTTGGTGGACTTTTCGGTTACTTCCATATCTTGGCTATTGTAATACTGTGCAGTGCAGATTTGCCTGCCTGTGTCTTTCCAATTCTCTCTTCTTAGGTTTTACGTCGAGGAGTGGGCCTGCTGGATCATATAGTAGCTCAACGTTTACCTTTTTAAGGCACCTCCATTCTGTTCTCATTCGTGGCCCTTTCCAAGTTACGTCCCCTTTGAAGTTGAGGGTATGCATTTCTCCACAACACCTTCAGCATTTATTGTTTGTAGTTTTCTTGCTGATGGTTATTCTGACAAGTGTGAGCTGATACCTCTCTGTGGTTGAATTCGAATGTGCCACATAATCTGTTGAAATTGAGCTTTAAGGCATGTCCTTTTCTATTTTTCAAGCTGTGATTACCCCTTAGTTCTTCAAAGTGTTCTCTTTAAGTATGTGTCACATTTTGAAATGTTTTGGCCTTTACCTCCCTCAAGACATTTTGAGGGCCTGTTTCATTTACAGTTCTGCAGTACTTGTTCCTATGAAGTGACCATTAGCACAGGCTTTAAAGCTGCTTTTGCAGGTAACTGCCAGAGGGCGGCAGCCTTTCTATGTCCCCCACCCTGGTAACTAGGGAAAAGCCCTTGCGGCCTGTGGTGTTTCTCGGTTATAAATTAGAGTGGAGTGTGCCCGGACAAACCCACACAAGCTGATGTCTCCTTACTTTTGTTGGATTTTTACATTTAATTTTTATTTTTTATTGGAGTAATTTTCCACTGTGTACGTGGACCACTTCTACTTTGTGCATTCCTCGGTTGATGGACATTTTCATTGCTTCCAAGTGTTGGCTGTGGTAAATATTGTTGGAGTGCAGGATTGCCAGGCTGTGACTTTTCGATTCTCATTTTCTCAGGTGATAGGCCCAGCAGTGGGTGTGATTGATTGACTGGTAGCACCGTGTTTCCCTTTTCAAAGCACCTTCTTTGTGTTTTCATTAGTGGCTCTTACCAGGTCCCCCTTAGAATCCAGGGTACGCATTTCTCCACAATCGCTTCAGCATTTATTGTTTGCAGCATTTATGCTAATGGCCCTTCTGGCTGCTGTGAGCTGATAGGTTTTTGTAATTTGGGTTTGCATGTCTTTGAAAATTCGTAAAACTCATCATTTTTCTCCACCGTTTTCTTTTCTGTTAAAAAAAAGGAAACAATTGGGAGTACAATAGAACTCTTGAAATTGTGTTCTTGGAAGGTTGCCCTCTTTGGAAATTTTTGGTCGATTTTCCACCCCAGAATTTTTTTAGAAAGCAGGTGTCTCTTACCGAACTGCAAGTTTGGTGAATATTTAGTGACCTTTAGCAATGGGTTTAAAGCTGCTGTTGTAGGAAGTGGCCTCAAGCAGGAAGCATATCTCCATTCCCATATCTGGGTACTAGGGCAGCAGAGCCTTTCTGGAAGTCGTGTTCCTAGTTTGTAAATTACATTGGAATGTGCATGGAGAAAGCCCCATAAGTTTATGTCTCATTATTTCTTCTTGGTTTTAAAATTTTTTTTAATTGGGGTAAAACTTAGAATATTGTTTGTCCTAGGTGTACACCATCTGGTTCGTTTGTACATTATATATGTCTATTCAAGTACAGATACTCTTCCCATGTAAAATGTTACTGAGGGTTCCGCAGACCTCCCTTGCTATATGGTTGGTCTTTTTGAGATATGGATATAATATGTGTTTGTATACATAGAGTAACACTAATCTTAATTTATCCATTCCCCCCACCTTTCCTTTTAGATTAGCATAGTTTGTTTTCTAAGTCTGTGAGTGTCTTTCTCTGTGGAAATATGTTCCTTTGTGTCAGTTATTAGATAACGCCTATAAGTGATATCATAGAATATAGGTCTTTTGCTTTCCGACTTACCTCATGTTTTGTGATTATCTCCAGACTCATTTGTGGTGCCTGAGAGAGCAGTGGTTCATTGTTTTCCATGGCTATTATTCCATTGTGTACATGGACCACTTCTTCTTTATCCATTTACCGGTTGTTGGGCATTTTGATTGCTTCAGTGTCTTGGCTATTGTGAATAAGGCTGCACTGCAGCTTTTGCGGCCTGTGTCTTCTCGATTCTTGTCTTCTCAAGTGAGAGGTCCATTGGTGCGCCTGCTGGATTGAATGGTACCTCCATTTTTACTTTTAAACACAGCTCCTTTCTGTTCTCATTATTGGCTGTTACCCCTTTACGTCTCACCAGCAGGTAGAGGGTACACAGTTCCCTAAAACCCCTTCAGCATTTATTGTTTGTAGACTTTTTGCTCATGGTCAGTCGACTGGTGTAAGTTGAAACTTTTTGTAGATTAGATTGCATGGGTCTAACACTCCCTGAGGTTGAGCTTTTATCCATTTTCCTTTTTTTTAAAAGAGCGTGAGTAAAACTTAACTCTTCATACTCTCTTCTTGAAACATTTGCCTGTTTTGAATTGTTTTGTCCATTCCCTCCTTCAGCACAATGTTTTAGGGCAGGTGTCCTTTACAGCCCTGAGTCCTTGGGAATGTTAAGTGACCATTAGCTGTGAGTTTAAAGCTGTTCTTGCAGGAAACGGCCACAAGGTGGCAGCATTTCCCCTTTACCATATTTGGTTACTAGGGAAACAGAGCCTTAATGGAAGTGGTGTTGTAGGTTGTAAATTAGAATGGAATGTGCCAGGGAAAAGCCCTTTAAGTTTATGTCTCCTTACTTCTTGTTCATATTTGTAGTTTACTTTTTATTTTTTATCCCAGTAAATATGATTACAATGGTTTGTTTGTTCTAGGTGTGCAAGATGTGGTTCTTTCACACATATACATGTATCTATTCTTCCTCGCATCCTTTTCCCATGTAGGTTATGACACAATGTTGAGTAGTCTTCTCCTGGTCTTCCGTACGTCTTTGGTGGTTATATATTTCACATGGTTTGTATATCTCTGTTAACCCCAATGTGGCAATGTATCCAATCCTCATCCCTTTCTATTTGGTGAACCATAAGTTTTTTAATGAATCTGTGATTGCCTTTCTCTGTGGAAATATCTTCATTGGTATCAATTTTTAAGTAACTCTTAAAAGTGATATGATAGGATATGTGTCTTTTGCTTTCTCACTTACTACACGTGGCGTGATTACGTCTAGACTCATCTATGGTGCTGCAAACGGCATTGTTTCATTTTTTTCACTAGCGAATATTCCATCTGTACATGGAGGAGTTCTTCTTTGTCCATCCATCTGTTGGTGGACTTTTTGGTTACTTCCATATCTTGGCTATTGTAATACTGTGCAGTGCAGATTTGCCTGCCTGTGTCTTTCCAATTCTCTCTTCTTAGGTTTTACGTCGAGGAGTGGGCCTGCTGGATCATATAGTAGCTCAACGTTTACCTTTTTAAGGCACCTCCATTCTGTTCTCATTCGTGGCCCTTTCCAAGTTACGTCCCCTTTGAAGTTGAGGGTATGCATTTCTCCACAACACCTTCAGCATTTATTGTTTGTAGTTTTCTTGCTGATGTTTATCCTGACAAGTGTGAGCTGATACCTCTCTGTGGTTGAATTCGAATGTGCCACATAATCTGTTGAAATTGAGCTTTAAGGCATGTCCTTTTCTATTTTTCAAGCTGTGATTACCCCTTAGTTCTTCAAAGTGTTCTCTTTAAGTATGTGTCACATTTTGAAATGTTTTGGCCTTTACCTCCCTCAAGACATTTTGAGGGCCTGTTTCATTTACAGTTCTGCAGTACTTGTTCCTATGAAGTGACCATTAGCACAGGCTTTAAAGCTGCTTTTGCAGGTAACTGCCAGAGGGCGGCAGCCTTTCTATGTCCCCCACCCTGGTAACTAGGGAAAAGCCCTTGCGGCCTGTGGTGTTTCTCGGTTATAAATTAGAGTGGAGTGTGCCCGGACAAACCCACACAAGCTGATGTCTCCTTACTTTTGTTGGATTTTTACATTTAATTTTTATTTTTTATTGGAGTAATTTTCCACTGTGTACGTGGACCACTTCTACTTTGTGCATTCCTCGGTTGATGGACATTTTCATTGCTTCCAAGTGTTGGCTGTGGTAAATATTGTTGGAGTGCAGGATTGCCAGGCTGTGACTTTTCGATTCTCATTTTCTCAGGTGATAGGCCCAGCAGTGGGTGTGATTGATTGACTGGTAGCACCGTGTTTCCCTTTTCAAAGCACCTTCTTTGTGTTTTCATTAGTGGCTCTTACCAGGTCCCCCTTAGAATCCAGGGTACGCATTTCTCCACAATCGCTTCAGCATTTATTGTTTGCAGCATTTATGCTAATGGCCCTTCTGGCTGCTGTGAGCTGATAGGTTTTTGTAATTTGGGTTTGCATGTCTTTGAAAATTCGTAAAACTCATCATTTTTCTCCACCGTTTTCTTTTCTGTTAAAAAAAAGGAAACAATTGGGAGTACAATAGAACTCTTGAAATTGTGTTCTTGGAAGGTTGCCCTCTTTGGAAATTTTTGGTCGATTTTCCACCCCAGAATTTTTTTAGAAAGCAGGTGTCTCTTACCGAACTGCAAGTTTGGTGAATATTTAGTGACCTTTAGCAATGGGTTTAAAGCTGCTGTTGTAGGAAGTGGCCTCAAGCAGGAAGCATATCTCCATTCCCATATCTGGGTACTAGGGCAGCAGAGCCTTTCTGGAAGTCGTGTTCCTAGTTTGTAAATTACATTGGAATGTGCATGGAGAAAGCCCCATAAGTTTATGTCTCATTATTTCTTCTTGGTTTTAAAATTTTTTTTAATTGGGGTAAAACTTAGAATATTGTTTGTCCTAGGTGTACACCATCTGGTTCGTTTGTACATTATATATGTCTATTCAAGTACAGATACTCTTCCCATGTAAAATGTTACTGAGGGTTCCGCAGACCTCCCTTGCTATATGGTTGGTCTTTTTGAGATATGGATATAATATGTGTTTGTATACATAGAGTAACACTAATCTTAATTTATCCATTCCCCCCACCTTTCCTTTTAGATTAGCATAGTTTGTTTTCTAAGTCTGTGAGTGTCTTTCTCTGTGGAAATATGTTCCTTTGTGTCAGTTATTAGATAACGCCTATAAGTGATATCATAGAATATAGATCTTTTGCTTTCCGACTTACCTCATGTTTTGTGATTATCTCCAGACTCATTTGTGGTGCCTGAGAGAGCAGTGGTTCATTGTTTTCCATGGCTATTATTCCATTGTGTACATGGACCACTTCTTCTTTATCCATTTACCGGTTGTTGGGCATTTTGATTGCTTCAGTGTCTTGGCTATTGTGAATAAGGCTGCACTGCAGCTTTTGCGGCCTGTGTCTTCTCGATTCTTGTCTTCTCAAGTGAGAGGTCCATTGGTGCGCCTGCTGGATTGAATGGTACCTCCATTTTTACTTTTAAACACAGCTCCTTTCTGTTCTCATTATTGGCTGTTACCCCTTTACGTCTCACCAGCAGGTAGAGGGTACACAGTTCCCTAAAACCCCTTCAGCATTTATTGTTTGTAGACTTTTTGCTCATGGTCAGTCGACTGGTGTAAGTTGAAACTTTTTGTAGATTAGATTGCATGGGTCTAACACTCCCTGAGGTTGAGCTTTTATCCATTTTCCTTTTTTTTAAAAGAGCGTGAGTAAAACTTAACTCTTCATACTCTCTTCTTGAAACATTTGCCTGTTTTGAATTGTTTTGTCCATTCCCTCCTTCAGCACAATGTTTTAGGGCAGGTGTCCTTTACAGCCCTGAGTCCTTGGGAATGTTAAGTGACCATTAGCTGTGAGTTTAAAGCTGTTCTTGCAGGAAACGGCCACAAGGTGGCAGCATTTCCCCTTTACCATATTTGGTTACTAGGGAAACAGAGCCTTAATGGAAGTGGTGTTGTAGGTTGTAAATTAGAATGGAATGTGCCAGGGAAAAGCCCTTTAAGTTTATGTCTCCTTACTTCTTGTTCATATTTGTAGTTTACTTTTTATTTTTTATCCCAGTAAATATGATTACAATGGTTTGTTTGTTCTAGGTGTGCAAGATGTGGTTCTTTCACACATATACATGTATCTATTCTTCCTCGCATCCTTTTCCCATGTAGGTTATGACACAATGTTGAGTAGTCTTCTCCTGGTCTTCCGTACGTCTTTGGTGGTTATATATTTCACATGGTTTGTATATCTCTGTTAACCCCAATGTGGCAATGTATCCAATCCTCATCCCTTTCTATTTGGTGAACCATAAGTTTTTTAATGAATCTGTGATTGCCTTTCTCTGTGGAAATATCTTCATTGGTATCAATTTTTAAGTAACTCTTAAAAGTGATATGATAGGATATGTGTCTTTTGCTTTCTCACTTACTACACGTGGCGTGATTACGTCTAGACTCATCTATGGTGCTGCAAACGGCATTGTTTCATTTTTTTCACTAGCGAATATTCCATCTGTACATGGAGGAGTTCTTCTTTGTCCATCCATCTGTTGGTGGACTTTTTGGTTACTTCCATATCTTGGCTATTGTAATACTGTGCAGTGCAGATTTGCCTGCCTGTGTCTTTCCAATTCTCTCTTCTTAGGTTTTACGTCGAGGAGTGGGCCTGCTGGATCATATAGTAGCTCAACGTTTACCTTTTTAAGGCACCTCCATTCTGTTCTCATTCGTGGCCCTTTCCAAGTTACGTCCCCTTTGAAGTTGAGGGTATGCATTTCTCCACAACACCTTCAGCATTTATTGTTTGTAGTTTTCTTGCTGATGTTTATTCTGACAAGTGTGAGCTGATACCTCTCTGTGGTTGAATTCGAATGTGCCACATAATCTGTTGAAATTGAGCTTTAAGGCATGTCCTTTTCTATTTTTCAAGCTGTGATTACCCCTTAGTTCTTCAAAGTGTTCTCTTTAAGTATGTGTCACATTTTGAAATGTTTTGGCCTTTACCTCCCTCAAGACATTTTGAGGGCCTGTTTCATTTACAGTTCTGCAGTACTTGTTCCTATGAAGTGACCATTAGCACAGGCTTTAAAGCTGCTTTTGCAGGTAACTGCCAGAGGGCGGCAGCCTTTCTATGTCCCCCACCCTGGTAACTAGGGAAAAGCCCTTGCGGCCTGTGGTGTTTCTCGGTTATAAATTAGAGTGGAGTGTGCCCGGACAAACCCACACAAGCTGATGTCTCCTTACTTTTGTTGGATTTTTACATTTAATTTTTATTTTTTATTGGAGTAATTTTCCACTGTGTACGTGGACCACTTCTACTTTGTGCATTCCTCGGTTGATGGACATTTTCATTGCTTCCAAGTGTTGGCTGTGGTAAATATTGTTGGAGTGCAGGATTGCCAGGCTGTGACTTTTCGATTCTCATTTTCTCAGGTGATAGGCCCAGCAGTGGGTGTGATTGATTGACTGGTAGCACCGTGTTTCCCTTTTCAAAGCACCTTCTTTGTGTTTTCATTAGTGGCTCTTACCACGTCCCCCTTAGAATCCAGGGTACGCATTTCTCCACAATCGCTTCAGCATTTATTGTTTGCAGCATTTATGCTAATGGCCCTTCTGGCTGCTGTGAGCTGATAGGTTTTTGTAATTTGGGTTTGCATGTCTTTGAAAATTCGTAAAACTCATCATTTTTCTCCACCGTTTACTTTTCTGTTAAAAAAAAGGAAACAATTGGGAGTACAATAGAACTCTTGAAATTGTGTTCTTGGAAGGTTGCCCTCTTTGGAAATTTTTGGTCGATTTTCCACCCCAGAATTTTTTTAGAAAGCAGGTGTCTCTTACCGAACTGCAAGTTTGGTGAATATTTAGTGACCTTTAGCAATGGGTTTAAAGCTGCTGTTGTAGGAAGTGGCCTCAAGCAGGAAGCATATCTCCATTCCCATATCTGGGTACTAGGGCAGCAGAGCCTTTCTGGAAGTCGTGTTCCTAGTTTGTAAATTACATTGGAATGTGCATGGAGAAAGCCCCATAAGTTTATGTCTCATTATTTCTTCTTGGTTTTAAAATTTTTTTTAATTGGGGTAAAACTTAGAATATTGTTTGTCCTAGGTGTACACCATCTGGTTCGTTTGTACATTATATATGTCTATTCAAGTACAGATACTCTTCCCATGTAAAATGTTACTGAGGGTTCCGCAGACCTCCCTTGCTATATGGTTGGTCTTTTTGAGATATGGATATAATATGTGTTTGTATACATAGAGTAACACTAATCTTAATTTATCCATTCCCCCCACCTTTCCTTTTAGATTAGCATAGTTTGTTTTCTAAGTCTGTGAGTGTCTTTCTCTGTGGAAATATGTTCCTTTGTGTCAGTTATTAGATAACGCCTATAAGTGATATCATAGAATATAGGTCTTTTGCTTTCCGACTTACCTCATGTTTTGTGATTATCTCCAGACTCATTTGTGGTGCCTGAGAGAGCAGTGGTTCATTGTTTTCCATGGCTATTATTCCATTGTGTACATGGACCACTTCTTCTTTATCCATTTACCGGTTGTTGGGCATTTTGATTGCTTCAGTGTCTTGGCTATTGTGAATAAGGCTGCACTGCAGCTTTTGCGGCCTGTGTCTTCTCGATTCTTGTCTTCTCAAGTGAGAGGTCCATTGGTGCGCCTGCTGGATTGAATGGTACCTCCATTTTTACTTTTAAACACAGCTCCTTTCTGTTCTCATTATTGGCTGTTACCCCTTTACGTCTCACCAGCAGGTAGAGGGTACACAGTTCCCTAAAACCCCTTCAGCATTTATTGTTTGTAGACTTTTTGCTCATGGTCAGTCGACTGGTGTAAGTTGAAACTTTTTGTAGATTAGATTGCATGGGTCTAACACTCCCTGAGGTTGAGCTTTTATCCATTTTCCTTTTTTTTAAAAGAGCGTGAGTAAAACTTAACTCTTCATACTCTCTTCTTGAAACATTTGCCTGTTTTGAATTGTTTTGTCCATTCCCTCCTTCAGCACAATGTTTTAGGGCAGGTGTCCTTTACAGCCCTGAGTCCTTGGGAATGTTAAGTGACCATTAGCTGTGAGTTTAAAGCTGTTCTTGCAGGAAACGGCCACAAGGTGGCAGCATTTCCCCTTTACCATATTTGGTTACTAGGGAAACAGAGCCTTAATGGAAGTGGTGTTGTAGGTTGTAAATTAGAATGGAATGTGCCAGGGAAAAGCCCTTTAAGTTTATGTCTCCTTACTTCTTGTTCATATTTGTAGTTTACTTTTTATTTTTTATCCCAGTAAATATGATTACAATGGTTTGTTTGTTCTAGGTGTGCAAGATGTGGTTCTTTCCCACATATACATGTATCTATTCTTCCTCGCATCCTTTTCCCATGTAGGTTATGACACAATGTTGAGTAGTCTTCTCCTGGTCTTCCGTACGTCTTTGGTGGTTATATATTTCACATGGTTTGTATATCTCTGTTAACCCCAATGTGGCAATGTATCCAATCCTCATCCCTTTCTATTTGGTGAACCATAAGTTTTTTAATGAATCTGTGATTGCCTTTCTCTGTGGAAATATCTTCATTGGTATCAATTTTTAAGTAACTCTTAAAAGTGATATGATAGGATATGTGTCTTTTGCTTTCTCACTTACTACACGTGGCGTGATTACGTCTAGACTCATCTATGGTGCTGCAAACGGCATTGTTTCATTTTTTTCACTAGCGAATATTCCATCTGTACATGGAGGAGTTCTTCTTTGTCCATCCATCTGTTGGTGGACTTTTCGGTTACTTCCATATCTTGGCTATTGTAATACTGTGCAGTGCAGATTTGCCTGCCTGTGTCTTTCCAATTCTCTCTTCTTAGGTTTTACGTCGAGGAGTGGGCCTGCTGGATCATATAGTAGCTCAACGTTTACCTTTTTAAGGCACCTCCATTCTGTTCTCATTCGTGGCCCTTTCCAAGTTACGTCCCCTTTGAAGTTGAGGGTATGCATTTCTCCACAACACCTTCAGCATTTATTGTTTGTAGTTTTCTTGCTGATGGTTATTCTGACAAGTGTGAGCTGATACCTCTCTGTGGTTGAATTCGAATGTGCCACATAATCTGTTGAAATTGAGCTTTAAGGCATGTCCTTTTCTATTTTTCAAGCTGTGATTACCCCTTAGTTCTTCAAAGTGTTCTCTTTAAGTATGTGTCACATTTTGAAATGTTTTGGCCTTTACCTCCCTCAAGACATTTTGAGGGCCTGTTTCATTTACAGTTCTGCAGTACTTGTTCCTATGAAGTGACCATTAGCACAGGCTTTAAAGCTGCTTTTGCAGGTAACTGCCAGAGGGCGGCAGCCTTTCTATGTCCCCCACCCTGGTAACTAGGGAAAAGCCCTTGCGGCCTGTGGTGTTTCTCGGTTATAAATTAGAGTGGAGTGTGCCCGGACAAACCCACACAAGCTGATGTCTCCTTACTTTTGTTGGATTTTTACATTTAATTTTTATTTTTTATTGGAGTAATTTTCCACTGTGTACGTGGACCACTTCTACTTTGTGCATTCCTCGGTTGATGGACATTTTCATTGCTTCCAAGTGTTGGCTGTGGTAAATATTGTTGGAGTGCAGGATTGCCAGGCTGTGACTTTTCGATTCTCATTTTCTCAGGTGATAGGCCCAGCAGTGGGTGTGATTGATTGACTGGTAGCACCGTGTTTCCCTTTTCAAAGCACCTTCTTTGTGTTTTCATTAGTGGCTCTTACCAGGTCCCCCTTAGAATCCAGGGTACGCATTTCTCCACAATCGCTTCAGCATTTATTGTTTGCAGCATTTATGCTAATGGCCCTTCTGGCTGCTGTGAGCTGATAGGTTTTTGTAATTTGGGTTTGCATGTCTTTGAAAATTCGTAAAACTCATCATTTTTCTCCACCGTTTTCTTTTCTGTTAAAAAAAAGGAAACAATTGGGAGTACAATAGAACTCTTGAAATTGTGTTCTTGGAAGGTTGCCCTCTTTGGAAATTTTTGGTCGATTTTCCACCCCAGAATTTTTTTAGAAAGCAGGTGTCTCTTACCGAACTGCAAGTTTGGTGAATATTTAGTGACCTTTAGCAATGGGTTTAAAGCTGCTGTTGTAGGAAGTGGCCTCAAGCAGGAAGCATATCTCCATTCCCATATCTGGGTACTAGGGCAGCAGAGCCTTTCTGGAAGTCGTGTTCCTAGTTTGTAAATTACATTGGAATGTGCATGGAGAAAGCCCCATAAGTTTATGTCTCATTATTTCTTCTTGGTTTTAAAATTTTTTTTAATTGGGGTAAAACTTAGAATATTGTTTGTCCTAGGTGTACACCATCTGGTTCGTTTGTACATTATATATGTCTATTCAAGTACAGATACTCTTCCCATGTAAAATGTTACTGAGGGTTCCGCAGACCTCCCTTGCTATATGGTTGGTCTTTTTGAGATATGGATATAATATGTGTTTGTATACATAGAGTAACACTAATCTTAATTTATCCATTCCCCCCACCTTTCCTTTTAGATTAGCATAGTTTGTTTTCTAAGTCTGTGAGTGTCTTTCTCTGTGGAAATATGTTCCTTTGTGTCAGTTATTAGATAACGCCTATAAGTGATATCATAGAATATAGGTCTTTTGCTTTCCGACTTACCTCATGTTTTGTGATTATCTCCAGACTCATTTGTGGTGCCTGAGAGAGCAGTGGTTCATTGTTTTCCATGGCTATTATTCCATTGTGTACATGGACCACTTCTTCTTTATCCATTTACCGGTTGTTGGGCATTTTGATTGCTTCAGTGTCTTGGCTATTGTGAATAAGGCTGCACTGCAGCTTTTGCGGCCTGTGTCTTCTCGATTCTTGTCTTCTCAAGTGAGAGGTCCATTGGTGCGCCTGCTGGATTGAATGGTACCTCCATTTTTACTTTTAAACACAGCTCCTTTCTGTTCTCATTATTGGCTGTTACCCCTTTACGTCTCACCAGCAGGTAGAGGGTACACAGTTCCCTAAAACCCCTTCAGCATTTATTGTTTGTAGACTTTTTGCTCATGGTCAGTCGACTGGTGTAAGTTGAAACTTTTTGTAGATTAGATTGCATGGGTCTAACACTCCCTGAGGTTGAGCTTTTATCCATTTTCCTTTTTTTTAAAAGAGCGTGAGTAAAACTTAACTCTTCATACTCTCTTCTTGAAACATTTGCCTGTTTTGAATTGTTTTGTCCATTCCCTCCTTCAGCACAATGTTTTAGGGCAGGTGTCCTTTACAGCCCTGAGTCCTTGGGAATGTTAAGTGACCATTAGCTGTGAGTTTAAAGCTGTTCTTGCAGGAAACGGCCACAAGGTGGCAGCATTTCCCCTTTACCATATTTGGTTACTAGGGAAACAGAGCCTTAATGGAAGTGGTGTTGTAGGTTGTAAATTAGAATGGAATGTGCCAGGGAAAAGCCCTTTAAGTTTATGTCTCCTTACTTCTTGTTCATATTTGTAGTTTACTTTTTATTTTTTATCCCAGTAAATATGATTACAATGGTTTGTTTGTTCTAGGTGTGCAAGATGTGGTTCTTTCACACATATACATGTATCTATTCTTCCTCGCATCCTTTTCCCATGTAGGTTATGACACAATGTTGAGTAGTCTTCTCCTGGTCTTCCGTACGTCTTTGGTGGTTATATATTTCACATGGTTTGTATATCTCTGTTAACCCCAATGTGGCAATGTATCCAATCCTCATCCCTTTCTATTTGGTGAACCATAAGTTTTTTAATGAATCTGTGATTGCCTTTCTCTGTGGAAATATCTTCATTGGTATCAATTTTTAAGTAACTCTTAAAAGTGATATGATAGGATATGTGTCTTTTGCTTTCTCACTTACTACACGTGGCGTGATTACGTCTAGACTCATCTATGGTGCTGCAAACGGCATTGTTTCATTTTTTTCACTAGCGAATATTCCATCTGTACATGGAGGAGTTCTTCTTTGTCCATCCATCTGTTGGTGGACTTTTTGGTTACTTCCATATCTTGGCTATTGTAATACTGTGCAGTGCAGATTTGCCTGCCTGTGTCTTTCCAATTCTCTCTTCTTAGGTTTTACGTCGAGGAGTGGGCCTGCTGGATCATATAGTAGCTCAACGTTTACCTTTTTAAGGCACCTCCATTCTGTTCTCATTCGTGGCCCTTTCCAAGTTACGTCCCCTTTGAAGTTGAGGGTATGCATTTCTCCACAACACCTTCAGCATTTATTGTTTGTAGTTTTCTTGCTGATGTTTATCCTGACAAGTGTGAGCTGATACCTCTCTGTGGTTGAATTCGAATGTGCCACATAATCTGTTGAAATTGAGCTTTAAGGCATGTCCTTTTCTATTTTTCAAGCTGTGATTACCCCTTAGTTCTTCAAAGTGTTCTCTTTAAGTATGTGTCACATTTTGAAATGTTTTGGCCTTTACCTCCCTCAAGACATTTTGAGGGCCTGTTTCATTTACAGTTCTGCAGTACTTGTTCCTATGAAGTGACCATTAGCACAGGCTTTAAAGCTGCTTTTGCAGGTAACTGCCAGAGGGCGGCAGCCTTTCTATGTCCCCCACCCTGGTAACTAGGGAAAAGCCCTTGCGGCCTGTGGTGTTTCTCGGTTATAAATTAGAGTGGAGTGTGCCCGGACAAACCCACACAAGCTGATGTCTCCTTACTTTTGTTGGATTTTTACATTTAATTTTTATTTTTTATTGGAGTAATTTTCCACTGTGTACGTGGACCACTTCTACTTTGTGCATTCCTCGGTTGATGGACATTTTCATTGCTTCCAAGTGTTGGCTGTGGTAAATATTGTTGGAGTGCAGGATTGCCAGGCTGTGACTTTTCGATTCTCATTTTCTCAGGTGATAGGCCCAGCAGTGGGTGTGATTGATTGACTGGTAGCACCGTGTTTCCCTTTTCAAAGCACCTTCTTTGTGTTTTCATTAGTGGCTCTTACCACGTCCCCCTTAGAATCCAGGGTACGCATTTCTCCACAATCGCTTCAGCATTTATTGTTTGCAGCATTTATGCTAATGGCCCTTCTGGCTGCTGTGAGCTGATAGGTTTTTGTAATTTGGGTTTGCATGTCTTTGAAAATTCGTAAAACTCATCATTTTTCTCCACCGTTTTCTTTTCTGTTAAAAAAAAGGAAACAATTGGGAGTACAATAGAACTCTTGAAATTGTGTTCTTGGAAGGTTGCCCTCTTTGGAAATTTTTGGTCGATTTTCCACCCCAGAATTTTTTTAGAAAGCAGGTGTCTCTTACCGAACTGCAAGTTTGGTGAATATTTAGTGACCTTTAGCAATGGGTTTAAAGCTGCTGTTGTAGGAAGTGGCCTCAAGCAGGAAGCATATCTCCATTCCCATATCTGGGTACTAGGGCAGCAGAGCCTTTCTGGAAGTCGTGTTCCTAGTTTGTAAATTACATTGGAATGTGCATGGAGAAAGCCCCATAAGTTTATGTCTCATTATTTCTTCTTGGTTTTAAAATTTTTTTTAATTGGGGTAAAACTTAGAATATTGTTTGTCCTAGGTGTACACCATCTGGTTCGTTTGTACATTATATATGTCTATTCAAGTACAGATACTCTTCCCATGTAAAATGTTACTGAGGGTTCCGCAGACCTCCCTTGCTATATGGTTGGTCTTTTTGAGATATGGATATAATATGTGTTTGTATACATAGAGTAACACTAATCTTAATTTATCCATTCCCCCCACCTTTCCTTTTAGATTAGCATAGTTTGTTTTCTAAGTCTGTGAGTGTCTTTCTCTGTGGAAATATGTTCCTTTGTGTCAGTTATTAGATAACGCCTATAAGTGATATCATAGAATATAGGTCTTTTGCTTTCCGACTTACCTCATGTTTTGTGATTATCTCCAGACTCATTTGTGGTGCCTGAGAGAGCAGTGGTTCATTGTTTTCCATGGCTATTATTCCATTGTGTACATGGACCACTTCTTCTTTATCCATTTACCGGTTGTTGGGCATTTTGATTGCTTCAGTGTCTTGGCTATTGTGAATAAGGCTGCACTGCAGCTTTTGCGGCCTGTGTCTTCTCGATTCTTGTCTTCTCAAGTGAGAGGTCCATTGGTGCGCCTGCTGGATTGAATGGTACCTCCATTTTTACTTTTAAACACAGCTCCTTTCTGTTCTCATTATTGGCTGTTACCCCTTTACGTCTCACCAGCAGGTAGAGGGTACACAGTTCCCTAAAACCCCTTCAGCATTTATTGTTTGTAGACTTTTTGCTCATGGTCAGTCGACTGGTGTAAGTTGAAACTTTTTGTAGATTAGATTGCATGGGTCTAACACTCCCTGAGGTTGAGCTTTTATCCATTTTCCTTTTTTTTAAAAGAGCGTGAGTAAAACTTAACTCTTCATACTCTCTTCTTGAAACATTTGCCTGTTTTGAATTGTTTTGTCCATTCCCTCCTTCAGCACAATGTTTTAGGGCAGGTGTCCTTTACAGCCCTGAGTCCTTGGGAATGTTAAGTGACCATTAGCTGTGAGTTTAAAGCTGTTCTTGCAGGAAACGGCCACAAGGTGGCAGCATTTCCCCTTTACCATATTTGGTTACTAGGGAAACAGAGCCTTAATGGAAGTGGTGTTGTAGGTTGTAAATTAGAATGGAATGTGCCAGGGAAAAGCCCTTTAAGTTTATGTCTCCTTACTTCTTGTTCATATTTGTAGTTTACTTTTTATTTTTTATCCCAGTAAATATGATTACAATGGTTTGTTTGTTCTAGGTGTGCAAGATGTGGTTCTTTCACACATATACATGTATCTATTCTTCCTCGCATCCTTTTCCCATGTAGGTTATGACACAATGTTGAGTAGTCTTCTCCTGGTCTTCCGTACGTCTTTGGTGGTTATATATTTCACATGGTTTGTATATCTCTGTTAACCCCAATGTGGCAATGTATCCAATCCTCATCCCTTTCTATTTGGTGAACCATAAGTTTTTTAATGAATCTGTGATTGCCTTTCTCTGTGGAAATATCTTCATTGGTATCAATTTTTAAGTAACTCTTAAAAGTGATATGATAGGATATGTGTCTTTTGCTTTCTCACTTACTACACGTGGCGTGATTACGTCTAGACTCATCTATGGTGCTGCAAACGGCATTGTTTCATTTTTTTCACTAGCGAATATTCCATCTGTACATGGAGGAGTTCTTCTTTGTCCATCCATCTGTTGGTGGACTTTTTGGTTACTTCCATATCTTGGCTATTGTAATACTGTGCAGTGCAGATTTGCCTGCCTGTGTCTTTCCAATTCTCTCTTCTTAGGTTTTACGTCGAGGAGTGGGCCTGCTGGATCATATAGTAGCTCAACGTTTACCTTTTTAAGGCACCTCCATTCTGTTCTCATTCGTGGCCCTTTCCAAGTTACGTCCCCTTTGAAGTTGAGGGTATGCATTTCTCCACAACACCTTCAGCATTTATTGTTTGTAGTTTTCTTGCTGATGTTTATTCTGACAAGTGTGAGCTGATACCTCTCTGTGGTTGAATTCGAATGTGCCACATAATCTGTTGAAATTGAGCTTTAAGGCATGTCCTTTTCTATTTTTCAAGCTGTGATTACCCCTTAGTTCTTCAAAGTGTTCTCTTTAAGTATGTGTCACATTTTGAAATGTTTTGGCCTTTACCTCCCTCAAGACATTTTGAGGGCCTGTTTCATTTACAGTTCTGCAGTACTTGTTCCTATGAAGTGACCATTAGCACAGGCTTTAAAGCTGCTTTTGCAGGTAACTGCCAGAGGGCGGCAGCCTTTCTATGTCCCCCACCCTGGTAACTAGGGAAAAGCCCTTGCGGCCTGTGGTGTTTCTCGGTTATAAATTAGAGTGGAGTGTGCCCGGACAAACCCACACAAGCTGATGTCTCCTTACTTTTGTTGGATTTTTACATTTAATTTTTATTTTTTATTGGAGTAATTTTCCACTGTGTACGTGGACCACTTCTACTTTGTGCATTCCTCGGTTGATGGACATTTTCATTGCTTCCAAGTGTTGGCTGTGGTAAATATTGTTGGAGTGCAGGATTGCCAGGCTGTGACTTTTCGATTCTCATTTTCTCAGGTGATAGGCCCAGCAGTGGGTGTGATTGATTGACTGGTAGCACCGTGTTTCCCTTTTCAAAGCACCTTCTTTGTGTTTTCATTAGTGGCTCTTACTACGTCCCCCTTAGAATCCAGGGTACGCATTTCTCCACAATCGCTTCAGCATTTATTGTTTGCAGCATTTATGCTAATGGCCCTTCTGGCTGCTGTGAGCTGATAGGTTTTTGTAATTTGGGTTTGCATGTCTTTGAAAATTCGTAAAACTCATCATTTTTCTCCACCGTTTACTTTTCTGTTAAAAAAAAGGAAACAATTGGGAGTACAATAGAACTCTTGAAATTGTGTTCTTGGAAGGTTGCCCTCTTTGGAAATTTTTGGTCGATTTTCCACCCCAGAATTTTTTTAGAAAGCAGGTGTCTCTTACCGAACTGCAAGTTTGGTGAATATTTAGTGACCTTTAGCAATGGGTTTAAAGCTGCTGTTGTAGGAAGTGGCCTCAAGCAGGAAGCATATCTCCATTCCCATATCTGGGTACTAGGGCAGCAGAGCCTTTCTGGAAGTCGTGTTCCTAGTTTGTAAATTACATTGGAATGTGCATGGAGAAAGCCCCATAAGTTTATGTCTCATTATTTCTTCTTGGTTTTAAAATTTTTTTTAATTGGGGTAAAACTTAGAATATTGTTTGTCCTAGGTGTACACCATCTGGTTCGTTTGTACATTATATATGTCTATTCAAGTACAGATACTCTTCCCATGTAAAATGTTACTGAGGGTTCCGCAGACCTCCCTTGCTATATGGTTGGTCTTTTTGAGATATGGATATAATATGTGTTTGTATACATAGAGTAACACTAATCTTAATTTATCCATTCCCCCCACCTTTCCTTTTAGATTAGCATAGTTTGTTTTCTAAGTCTGTGAGTGTCTTTCTCTGTGGAAATATGTTCCTTTGTGTCAGTTATTAGATAACGCCTATAAGTGATATCATAGAATATAGGTCTTTTGCTTTCCGACTTACCTCATGTTTTGTGATTATCTCCAGACTCATTTGTGGTGCCTGAGAGAGCAGTGGTTCATTGTTTTCCATGGCTATTATTCCATTGTGTACATGGACCACTTCTTCTTTATCCATTTACCGGTTGTTGGGCATTTTGATTGCTTCAGTGTCTTGGCTATTGTGAATAAGGCTGCACTGCAGCTTTTGCGGCCTGTGTCTTCTCGATTCTTGTCTTCTCAAGTGAGAGGTCCATTGGTGCGCCTGCTGGATTGAATGGTACCTCCATTTTTACTTTTAAACACAGCTCCTTTCTGTTCTCATTATTGGCTGTTACCCCTTTACGTCTCACCAGCAGGTAGAGGGTACACAGTTCCCTAAAACCCCTTCAGCATTTATTGTTTGTAGACTTTTTGCTCATGGTCAGTCGACTGGTGTAAGTTGAAACTTTTTGTAGATTAGATTGCATGGGTCTAACACTCCCTGAGGTTGAGCTTTTATCCATTTTCCTTTTTTTTAAAAGAGCGTGAGTAAAACTTAACTCTTCATACTCTCTTCTTGAAACATTTGCCTGTTTTGAATTGTTTTGTCCATTCCCTCCTTCAGCACAATGTTTTAGGGCAGGTGTCCTTTACAGCCCTGAGTCCTTGGGAATGTTAAGTGACCATTAGCTGTGAGTTTAAAGCTGTTCTTGCAGGAAACGGCCACAAGGTGGCAGCATTTCCCCTTTACCATATTTGGTTACTAGGGAAACAGAGCCTTAATGGAAGTGGTGTTGTAGGTTGTAAATTAGAATGGAATGTGCCAGGGAAAAGCCCTTTAAGTTTATGTCTCCTTACTTCTTGTTCATATTTGTAGTTTACTTTTTATTTTTTATCCCAGTAAATATGATTACAATGGTTTGTTTGTTCTAGGTGTGCAAGATGTGGTTCTTTCACACATATACATGTATCTATTCTTCCTCGCATCCTTTTCCCATGTAGGTTATGACACAATGTTGAGTAGTCTTCTCCTGGTCTTCCGTACGTCTTTGGTGGTTATATATTTCACATGGTTTGTATATCTCTGTTAACCCCAATGTGGCAATGTATCCAATCCTCATCCCTTTCTATTTGGTGAACCATAAGTTTTTTAATGAATCTGTGATTGCCTTTCTCTGTGGAAATATCTTCATTGGTATCAATTTTTAAGTAACTCTTAAAAGTGATATGATAGGATATGTGTCTTTTGCTTTCTCACTTACTACACGTGGCGTGATTACGTCTAGACTCATCTATGGTGCTGCAAACGGCATTGTTTCATTTTTTTCACTAGCGAATATTCCATCTGTACATGGAGGAGTTCTTCTTTGTCCATCCATCTGTTGGTGGACTTTTCGGTTACTTCCATATCTTGGCTATTGTAATACTGTGCAGTGCAGATTTGCCTGCCTGTGTCTTTCCAATTCTCTCTTCTTAGGTTTTACGTCGAGGAGTGGGCCTGCTGGATCATATAGTAGCTCAACGTTTACCTTTTTAAGGCACCTCCATTCTGTTCTCATTCGTGGCCCTTTCCAAGTTACGTCCCCTTTGAAGTTGAGGGTATGCATTTCTCCACAACACCTTCAGCATTTATTGTTTGTAGTTTTCTTGCTGATGGTTATTCTGACAAGTGTGAGCTGATACCTCTCTGTGGTTGAATTCGAATGTGCCACATAATCTGTTGAAATTGAGCTTTAAGGCATGTCCTTTTCTATTTTTCAAGCTGTGATTACCCCTTAGTTCTTCAAAGTGTTCTCTTTAAGTATGTGTCACATTTTGAAATGTTTTGGCCTTTACCTCCCTCAAGACATTTTGAGGGCCTGTTTCATTTACAGTTCTGCAGTACTTGTTCCTATGAAGTGACCATTAGCACAGGCTTTAAAGCTGCTTTTGCAGGTAACTGCCAGAGGGCGGCAGCCTTTCTATGTCCCCCACCCTGGTAACTAGGGAAAAGCCCTTGCGGCCTGTGGTGTTTCTCGGTTATAAATTAGAGTGGAGTGTGCCCGGACAAACCCACACAAGCTGATGTCTCCTTACTTTTGTTGGATTTTTACATTTAATTTTTATTTTTTATTGGAGTAATTTTCCACTGTGTACGTGGACCACTTCTACTTTGTGCATTCCTCGGTTGATGGACATTTTCATTGCTTCCAAGTGTTGGCTGTGGTAAATATTGTTGGAGTGCAGGATTGCCAGGCTGTGACTTTTCGATTCTCATTTTCTCAGGTGATAGGCCCAGCAGTGGGTGTGATTGATTGACTGGTAGCACCGTGTTTCCCTTTTCAAAGCACCTTCTTTGTGTTTTCATTAGTGGCTCTTACCAGGTCCCCCTTAGAATCCAGGGTACGCATTTCTCCACAATCGCTTCAGCATTTATTGTTTGCAGCATTTATGCTAATGGCCCTTCTGGCTGCTGTGAGCTGATAGGTTTTTGTAATTTGGGTTTGCATGTCTTTGAAAATTCGTAAAACTCATCATTTTTCTCCACCGTTTTCTTTTCTGTTAAAAAAAAGGAAACAATTGGGAGTACAATAGAACTCTTGAAATTGTGTTCTTGGAAGGTTGCCCTCTTTGGAAATTTTTGGTCGATTTTCCACCCCAGAATTTTTTTAGAAAGCAGGTGTCTCTTACCGAACTGCAAGTTTGGTGAATATTTAGTGACCTTTAGCAATGGGTTTAAAGCTGCTGTTGTAGGAAGTGGCCTCAAGCAGGAAGCATATCTCCATTCCCATATCTGGGTACTAGGGCAGCAGAGCCTTTCTGGAAGTCGTGTTCCTAGTTTGTAAATTACATTGGAATGTGCATGGAGAAAGCCCCATAAGTTTATGTCTCATTATTTCTTCTTGGTTTTAAAATTTTTTTTAATTGGGGTAAAACTTAGAATATTGTTTGTCCTAGGTGTACACCATCTGGTTCGTTTGTACATTATATATGTCTATTCAAGTACAGATACTCTTCCCATGTAAAATGTTACTGAGGGTTCCGCAGACCTCCCTTGCTATATGGTTGGTCTTTTTGAGATATGGATATAATATGTGTTTGTATACATAGAGTAACACTAATCTTAATTTATCCATTCCCCCCACCTTTCCTTTTAGATTAGCATAGTTTGTTTTCTAAGTCTGTGAGTGTCTTTCTCTGTGGAAATATGTTCCTTTGTGTCAGTTATTAGATAACGCCTATAAGTGATATCATAGAATATAGGTCTTTTGCTTTCCGACTTACCTCATGTTTTGTGATTATCTCCAGACTCATTTGTGGTGCCTGAGAGAGCAGTGGTTCATTGTTTTCCATGGCTATTATTCCATTGTGTACATGGACCACTTCTTCTTTATCCATTTACCGGTTGTTGGGCATTTTGATTGCTTCAGTGTCTTGGCTATTGTGAATAAGGCTGCACTGCAGCTTTTGCGGCCTGTGTCTTCTCGATTCTTGTCTTCTCAAGTGAGAGGTCCATTGGTGCGCCTGCTGGATTGAATGGTACCTCCATTTTTACTTTTAAACACAGCTCCTTTCTGTTCTCATTATTGGCTGTTACCCCTTTACGTCTCACCAGCAGGTAGAGGGTACACAGTTCCCTAAAACCCCTTCAGCATTTATTGTTTGTAGACTTTTTGCTCATGGTCAGTCGACTGGTGTAAGTTGAAACTTTTTGTAGATTAGATTGCATGGGTCTAACACTCCTTGAGGTTGAGCTTTTATCCATTTTCCTTTTTTTTAAAAGAGCGTGAGTAAAACTTAACTCTTCATACTCTCTTCTTGAAACATTTGCCTGTTTTGAATTGTTTTGTCCATTCCCTCCTTCAGCACAATGTTTTAGGGCAGGTGTCCTTTACAGCCCTGAGTCCTTGGAAATGTTAAGTGACCATTAGCTGTGAGTTTAAAGCTGTTCTTGCAGGAAACGGCCACAAGGTGGCAGCATTTCCCCTTTACCATATTTGGTTACTAGGGAAACAGAGCCTTAATGGAAGTGGTGTTGTAGGTTGTAAATTAGAATGGAATGTGCCAGGGAAAAGCCCTTTAAGTTTATGTCTCCTTACTTCTTGTTCATATTTGTAGTTTACTTTTTATTTTTTATCCCAGTAAATATGATTACAATGGTTTGTTTGTTCTAGGTGTGCAAGATGTGGTTCTTTCCCACATATACATGTATCTATTCTTCCTCGCATCCTTTTCCCATGTAGGTTATGACACAATGTTGAGTAGTCTTCTCCTGGTCTTCCGTACGTCTTTGGTGGTTATATATTTCACATGGTTTGTATATCTCTGTTAACCCCAATGTGGCAATGTATCCAATCCTCATCCCTTTCTATTTGGTGAACCATAAGTTTTTTAATGAATCTGTGATTGCCTTTCTCTGTGGAAATATCTTCATTGGTATCAATTTTTAAGTAACTCTTAAAAGTGATATGATAGGATATGTGTCTTTTGCTTTCTCACTTACTACACGTGGCGTGATTACGTCTAGACTCATCTATGGTGCTGCAAACGGCATTGTTTCATTTTTTTCACTAGCGAATATTCCATCTGTACATGGAGGAGTTCTTCTTTGTCCATCCATCTGTTGGTGGACTTTTCGGTTACTTCCATATCTTGGCTATTGTAATACTGTGCAGTGCAGATTTGCCTGCCTGTGTCTTTCCAATTCTCTCTTCTTAGGTTTTACGTCGAGGAGTGGGCCTGCTGGATCATATAGTAGCTCAACGTTTACCTTTTTAAGGCACCTCCATTCTGTTCTCATTCGTGGCCCTTTCCAAGTTACGTCCCCTTTGAAGTTGAGGGTATGCATTTCTCCACAACACCTTCAGCATTTATTGTTTGTAGTTTTCTTGCTGATGTTTATTCTGACAAGTGTGAGCTGATACCTCTCTGTGGTTGAATTCGAATGTGCCACATAATCTGTTGAAATTGAGCTTTAAGGCATGTCCTTTTCTATTTTTCAAGCTGTGATTACCCCTTAGTTCTTCAAAGTGTTCTCTTTAAGTATGTGTCACATTTTGAAATGTTTTGGCCTTTACCTCCCTCAAGACATTTTGAGGGCCTGTTTCATTTACAGTTCTGCAGTACTTGTTCCTATGAAGTGACCATTAGCACAGGCTTAAAAGCTGCTTTTGCAGGTAACTGCCAGAGGGCGGCAGCCTTTCTAGGTCCCCCACCCTGGTAACTAGGGAAAAGCCCTTGCGGCCTGTGGTGTTTCTCGGTTATAAATTAGAGTGGAGTGTGCCCGGACAAACCCACACAAGCTGATGTCTCCTTACTTTTGTTGGATTTTTACATTTAATTTTTATTTTTTATTGGAGTAATTTTCCACTGTGTACGTGGACCACTTCTACTTTGTGCATTCCTCGGTTGATGGACATTTTCATTGCTTCCAAGTGTTGGCTATGGTAAATATTGTTGGAGTGCAGGATTGCCAGGCTGTGACTTTTCGATTCTCATTTTCTCAGGTGATAGGCCCAGCAGTGGGTGTGATTGATTGACTGGTAGCACCGTGTTTCCCTTTTCAAAGCACCTTCTTTGTGTTTTCATTAGTGGCTCTTACCACGTCCCCCTTAGAATCCAGGGTACGCATTTCTCCACAATCGCTTCAGCATTTATTGTTTGCAGCATTTATGCTAATGGCCCTTCTGGCTGCTGTGAGCTGATAGGTTTTTGTAATTTGGGTTTGCATGTCTTTGAAAATTCGTAAAACTCATCATTTTTCTCCACCGTTTTCTTTTCTGTTAAAAAAAAGGAAACAATTGGGAGTACAATAGAACTCTTGAAATTGTGTTCTTGGAAGGTTGCCCTCTTTGGAAATTTTTGGTCGATTTTCCACCCCAGAATTTTTTTAGAAAGCAGGTGTCTCTTACCGAACTGCAAGTTTGGTGAATATTTAGTGACCTTTAGCAATGGGTTTAAAGCTGCTGTTGTAGGAAGTGGCCTCAAGCAGGAAGCATATCTCCATTCCCATATCTGGGTACTAGGGCAGCAGAGCCTTTCTGGAAGTCGTGTTCCTAGTTTGTAAATTACATTGGAATGTGCATGGAGAAAGCCCCATAAGTTTATGTCTCATTATTTCTTCTTGGTTTTAAAATTTTTTTTAATTGGGGTAAAACTTAGAATATTGTTTGTCCTAGGTGTACACCATCTGGTTCGTTTGTACATTATATATGTCTATTCAAGTACAGATACTCTTCCCATGTAAAATGTTACTGAGGGTTCCGCAGACCTCCCTTGCTATATGGTTGGTCTTTTTGAGATATGGATATAATATGTGTTTGTATACATAGAGTAACACTAATCTTAATTTATCCATTCCCCCCACCTTTCCTTTTAGATGAGCATAGTTTGTTTTCTAAGTCTGTGAGTGTCTTTCTCTGTGGAAATATGTTCCTTTGTGTCAGTTATTAGATAACGCCTATAAGTGATATCATAGAATATAGGTCTTTTGCTTTCCGACTTACCTCATGTTTTGTGATTATCTCCAGACTCATTTGTGGTGCCTGAGAGAGCAGTGGTTCATTGTTTTCCATGGCTATTATTCCATTGTGTACATGGACCACTTCTTCTTTATCCATTTACCGGTTGTTGGGCATTTTGATTGCTTCAGTGTCTTGGCTATTGTGAATAAGGCTGCACTGCAGCTTTTGCGGCCTGTGTCTTCTCGATTCTTGTCTTCTCAAGTGAGAGGTCCATTGGTGCGCCTGCTGGATTGAATGGTACCTCCATTTTTACTTTTAAACACAGCTCCTTTCTGTTCTCATTATTGGCTGTTACCCCTTTACGTCTCACCAGCAGGTAGAGGGTACACAGTTCCCTAAAACCCCTTCAGCATTTATTGTTTGTAGACTTTTTGCTCATGGTCAGTCGACTGGTGTAAGTTGAAACTTTTTGTAGATTAGATTGCATGGGTCTAACACTCCCTGAGGTTGAGCTTTTATCCATTTTCCTTTTTTTTAAAAGAGCGTGAGTAAAACTTAACTCTTCATACTCTCTTCTTGAAACATTTGCCTGTTTTGAATTGTTTTGTCCATTCCCTCCTTCAGCACAATGTTTTAGGGCAGGTGTCCTTTACAGCCCTGAGTCCTTGGGAATGTTAAGTGACCATTAGCTGTGAGTTTAAAGCTGTTCTGGCAGGAAACGGCCACAAGGTGGCAGCATTTCCCCTTTACCATATTTGGTTACTAGGGAAACAGAGCCTTAATGGAAGTGGTGTTGTAGGTTGTAAATTAGAATGGAATGTGCCAGGGAAAAGCCCTTTAAGTTTATGTCTCCTTACTTCTTGTTCATATTTGTAGTTTACTTTTTATTTTTTATCCCAGTAAATATGATTACAATGGTTTGTTTGTTCTAGGTGTGCAAGATGTGGTTCTTTCACACATATACATGTATCTATTCTTCCTCGCATCCTTTTCCCATGTAGGTTATGACACAATGTTGAGTAGTCTTCTCCTGGTCTTCCGTACGTCTTTGGTGGTTATATATTTCACATGGTTTGTATATCTCTGTTAACCCCAATGTGGCAATGTATCCAATCCTCATCCCTTTCTATTTGGTGAACCATAAGTTTTTTAATGAATCTGTGATTGCCTTTCTCTGTGGAAATATCTTCATTGGTATCAATTTTTAAGTAACTCTTAAAAGTGATATGATAGGATATGTGTCTTTTGCTTTCTCACTTACTACACGTGGCGTGATTACGTCTAGACTCATCTATGGTGCTGCAAACGGCATTGTTTCATTTTTTTCACTAGCGAATATTCCATCTGTACATGGAGGAGTTCTTCTTTGTCCATCCATCTGTTGGTGGACTTTTCGGTTACTTCCATATCTTGGCTATTGTAATACTGTGCAGTGCAGATTTGCCTGCCTGTGTCTTTCCAATTCTCTCTTCTTAGGTTTTACGTCGAGGAGTGGGCCTGCTGGATCATATAGTAGCTCAACGTTTACCTTTTTAAGGCACCTCCATTCTGTTCTCATTCGTGGCCCTTTCCAAGTTACGTCCCCTTTGAAGTTGAGGGTATGCATTTCTCCACAACACCTTCAGCATTTATTGTTTGTAGTTTTCTTGCTGATGGTTATTCTGACAAGTGTGAGCTGATACCTCTCTGTGGTTGAATTCGAATGTGCCACATAATCTGTTGAAATTGAGCTTTAAGGCATGTCCTTTTCTATTTTTCAAGCTGTGATTACCCCTTAGTTCTTCAAAGTGTTCTCTTTAAGTATGTGTCACATTTTGAAATGTTTTGGCCTTTACCTCCCTCAAGACATTTTGAGGGCCTGTTTCATTTACAGTTCTGCAGTACTTGTTCCTATGAAGTGACCATTAGCACAGGCTTTAAAGCTGCTTTTGCAGGTAACTGCCAGAGGGCGGCAGCCTTTCTATGTCCCCCACCCTGGTAACTAGGGAAAAGCCCTTGCGGCCTGTGGTGTTTCTCGGTTATAAATTAGAGTGGAGTGTGCCCGGACAAACCCACACAAGCTGATGTCTCCTTACTTTTGTTGGATTTTTACATTTAATTTTTATTTTTTATTGGAGTAATTTTCCACTGTGTACGTGGACCACTTCTACTTTGTGCATTCCTCGGTTGATGGACATTTTCATTGCTTCCAAGTGTTGGCTGTGGTAAATATTGTTGGAGTGCAGGATTGCCAGGCTGTGACTTTTCGATTCTCATTTTCTCAGGTGATAGGCCCAGCAGTGGGTGTGATTGATTGACTGGTAGCACCGTGTTTCCCTTTTCAAAGCACCTTCTTTGTGTTTTCATTAGTGGCTCTTACCACGTCCCCCTTAGAATCCAGGGTACGCATTTCTCCACAATCGCTTCAGCATTTATTGTTTGCAGCATTTATGCTAATGGCCCTTCTGGCTGCTGTGAGCTGATAGGTTTTTGTAATTTGGGTTTGCATGTCTTTGAAAATTCGTAAAACTCATCATTTTTCTCCACCGTTTTCTTTTCTGTTAAAAAAAAGGAAACAATTGGGAGTACAATAGAACTCTTGAAATTGTGTTCTTGGAAGGTTGCCCTCTTTGGAAATTTTTGGTCGATTTTCCACCCCAGAATTTTTTTAGAAAGCAGGTGTCTCTTACCGAACTGCAAGTTTGGTGAATATTTAGTGACCTTTAGCAATGGGTTTAAAGCTGCTGTTGTAGGAAGTGGCCTCAAGCAGGAAGCATATCTCCATTCCCATATCTGGGTACTAGGGCAGCAGAGCCTTTCTGGAAGTCGTGTTCCTAGTTTGTAAATTACATTGGAATGTGCATGGAGAAAGCCCCATAAGTTTATGTCTCATTATTTCTTCTTGGTTTTAAAATTTTTTTTAATTGGGGTAAAACTTAGAATATTGTTTGTCCTAGGTGTACACCATCTGGTTCGTTTGTACATTATATATGTCTATTCAAGTACAGATACTCTTCCCATGTAAAATGTTACTGAGGGTTCCGCAGACCTCCCTTGCTATATGGTTGGTCTTTTTGAGATATGGATATAATATGTGTTTGTATACATAGAGTAACACTAATCTTAATTTATCCATTCCCCCCACCTTTCCTTTTAGATTAGCATAGTTTGTTTTCTAAGTCTGTGAGTGTCTTTCTCTGTGGAAATATGTTCCTTTGTGTCAGTTATTAGATAACGCCTATAAGTGATATCATAGAATATAGATCTTTTGCTTTCCGACTTACCTCATGTTTTGTGATTATCTCCAGACTCATTTGTGGTGCCTGAGAGAGCAGTGGTTCATTGTTTTCCATGGCTATTATTCCATTGTGTACATGGACCACTTCTTCTTTATCCATTTACCGGTTGTTGGGCATTTTGATTGCTTCAGTGTCTTGGCTATTGTGAATAAGGCTGCACTGCAGCTTTTGCGGCCTGTGTCTTCTCGATTCTTGTCTTCTCAAGTGAGAGGTCCATTGGTGCGCCTGCTGGATTGAATGGTACCTCCATTTTTACTTTTAAACACAGCTCCTTTCTGTTCTCATTATTGGCTGTTACCCCTTTACGTCTCACCAGCAGGTAGAGGGTACACAGTTCCCTAAAACCCCTTCAGCATTTATTGTTTGTAGACTTTTTGCTCATGGTCAGTCGACTGGTGTAAGTTGAAACTTTTTGTAGATTAGATTGCATGGGTCTAACACTCCCTGAGGTTGAGCTTTTATCCATTTTCCTTTTTTTTAAAAGAGCGTGAGTAAAACTTAACTCTTCATACTCTCTTCTTGAAACATTTGCCTGTTTTGAATTGTTTTGTCCATTCCCTCCTTCAGCACAATGTTTTAGGGCAGGTGTCCTTTACAGCCCTGAGTCCTTGGGAATGTTAAGTGACCATTAGCTGTGAGTTTAAAGCTGTTCTGGCAGGAAACGGCCACAAGGTGGCAGCATTTCCCCTTTACCATATTTGGTTACTAGGGAAACAGAGCCTTAATGGAAGTGGTGTTGTAGGTTGTAAATTAGAATGGAATGTGCCAGGGAAAAGCCCTTTAAGTTTATGTCTCCTTACTTCTTGTTCATATTTGTAGTTTACTTTTTATTTTTTATCCCAGTAAATATGATTACAATGGTTTGTTTGTTCTAGGTGTGCAAGATGTGGTTCTTTCACACATATACATGTATCTATTCTTCCTCGCATCCTTTTCCCATGTAGGTTATGACACAATGTTGAGTAGTCTTCTCCTGGTCTTCCGTACGTCTTTGGTGGTTATATATTTCACATGGTTTGTATATCTCTGTTAACCCCAATGTGGCAATGTATCCAATCCTCATCCCTTTCTATTTGGTGAACCATAAGTTTTTTAATGAATCTGTGATTGCCTTTCTCTGTGGAAATATCTTCATTGGTATCAATTTTTAAGTAACTCTTAAAAGTGATATGATAGGATATGTGTCTTTTGCTTTCTCACTTACTACACGTGGCGTGATTACGTCTAGACTCATCTATGGTGCTGCAAACGGCATTGTTTCATTTTTTTCACTAGCGAATATTCCATCTGTACATGGAGGAGTTCTTCTTTGTCCATCCATCTGTTGGTGGACTTTTCGGTTACTTCCATATCTTGGCTATTGTAATACTGTGCAGTGCAGATTTGCCTGCCTGTGTCTTTCCAATTCTCTCTTCTTAGGTTTTACGTCGAGGAGTGGGCCTGCTGGATCATATAGTAGCTCAACGTTTACCTTTTTAAGGCACCTCCATTCTGTTCTCATTCGTGGCCCTTTCCAAGTTACGTCCCCTTTGAAGTTGAGGGTATGCATTTCTCCACAACACCTTCAGCATTTATTGTTTGTAGTTTTCTTGCTGATGGTTATTCTGACAAGTGTGAGCTGATACCTCTCTGTGGTTGAATTCGAATGTGCCACATAATCTGTTGAAATTGAGCTTTAAGGCATGTCCTTTTCTATTTTTCAAGCTGTGATTACCCCTTAGTTCTTCAAAGTGTTCTCTTTAAGTATGTGTCACATTTTGAAATGTTTTGGCCTTTACCTCCCTCAAGACATTTTGAGGGCCTGTTTCATTTACAGTTCTGCAGTACTTGTTCCTATGAAGTGACCATTAGCACAGGCTTTAAAGCTGCTTTTGCAGGTAACTGCCAGAGGGCGGCAGCCTTTCTATGTCCCCCACCCTGGTAACTAGGGAAAAGCCCTTGCGGCCTGTGGTGTTTCTCGGTTATAAATTAGAGTGGAGTGTGCCCGGACAAACCCACACAAGCTGATGTCTCCTTACTTTTGTTGGATTGTTACATTTAATTTTTATTTTTTATTGGAGTAATTTTCCACTGTGTACGTGGACCACTTCTACTTTGTGCATTCCTCGGTTGATGGACATTTTCATTGCTTCCAAGTGTTGGCTGTGGTAAATATTGTTGGAGTGCAGGATTGCCAGGCTGTGACTTTTCGATTCTCATTTTCTCAGGTGATAGGCCCAGCAGTGGGTGTGATTGATTGAGTGGTAGCACCGTGTTTCCCTTTTCAAAGCACCTTCTTTATGTTTTCATTAGTGGCTCTTACCACGTCCCCCTTAGAATCCAGGGTACGCATTTCTCCACAATCGCTTCAGCATTTATTGTTTGCAGCATTTATGCTAATGGCCCTTCTGGCTGCTGTGAGCTGATAGGTTTTTGTAATTTGGGTTTGCATGTCTTTGAAAATTCGTAAAACTCATCATTTTTCTCCACCGTTTTCTTTTCTGTTAAAAAAAAGGAAACAATTGGGAGTACAATAGAACTCTTGAAATTGTGTTCTTGGAAGGTTGCCCTCTTTGGAAATTTTTGGTCGATTTTCCACCCCAGAATTTTTTTAGAAAGCAGGTGTCTCTTACCGAACTGCAAGTTTGGTGAATATTTAGTGACCTTTAGCAATGGGTTTAAAGCTGCTGTTGTAGGAAGTGGCCTCAAGCAGGAAGCATATCTCCATTCCCATATCTGGGTACTAGGGCAGCAGAGCCTTTCTGGAAGTCGTGTTCCTAGTTTGTAAATTACATTGGAATGTGCATGGAGAAAGCCCCATAAGTTTATGTCTCATTATTTCTTCTTGGTTTTAAAATTTTTTTTAATTGGGGTAAAACTTAGAATATTGTTTGTCCTAGGTGTACACCATCTGGTTCGTTTGTACATTATATATGTCTATTCAAGTACAGATACTCTTCCCATGTAAAATGTTACTGAGGGTTCCGCAGACCTCCCTTGCTATATGGTTGATCTTTTTGAGATATGGATATAATATGTGTTTGTATACATAGAGTAACACTAATCTTAATTTATCCATTCCCCCCACCTTTCCTTTTAGATGAGCATAGTTTGTTTTCTAAGTCTGTGAGTGTCTTTCTCTGTGGAAATATGTTCCTTTGTGTCAGTTATTAGATAACGCCTATAAGTGATATCATAGAATATAGGTCTTTTGCTTTCCGACTTACCTCATGTTTTGTGATTATCTCCAGACTCATTTGTGGTGCCTGAGAGAGCAGTGGTTCATTGTTTTCCATGGCTATTATTCCATTGTGTACATGGACCACTTCTTCTTTATCCATTTACCGGTTGTTGGGCATTTTGATTGCTTCAGTGTCTTGGCTATTGTGAATAAGGCTGCACTGCAGCTTTTGCGGCCTGTGTCTTCTCGATTCTTGTCTTCTCAAGTGAGAGGTCCATTGGTGCGCCTGCTGGATTGAATGGTACCTCCATTTTTACTTTTAAACACAGCTCCTTTCTGTTCTCATTATTGGCTGTTACCCCTTTACGTCTCACCAGCAGGTAGAGGGTACACAGTTCCCTAAAACCCCTTCAGCATTTATTGTTTGTAGACTTTTTGCTCATGGTCAGTCGACTGGTGTAAGTTGAAACTTTTTGTAGATTAGATTGCATGGGTCTAACACTCCCTGAGGTTGAGCTTTTATCCATTTTCCTTTTTTTTAAAAGAGCGTGAGTAAAACTTAACTCTTCATACTCTCTTCTTGAAACATTTGCCTGTTTTGAATTGTTTTGTCCATTCCCTCCTTCAGCACAATGTTTTAGGGCAGGTGTCCTTTACAGCCCTGAGTCCTTGGGAATGTTAAGTGACCATTAGCTGTGAGTTTAAAGCTGTTCTTGCAGGAAACGGCCACAAGGTGGCAGCATTTCCCCTTTACCATATTTGGTTACTAGGGAAACAGAGCCTTAATGGAAGTGGTGTTGTAGGTTGTAAATTAGAATGGAATGTGCCAGGGAAAAGCCCTTTAAGTTTATGTCTCCTTACTTCTTGTTCATATTTGTAGTTTACTTTTTATTTTTTATCCCAGTAAATATGATTACAATGGTTTGTTTGTTCTAGGTGTGCAAGATGTGGTTCTTTCACACATATACATGTATCTATTCTTCCTCGCATCCTTTTCCCATGTAGGTTATGACACAATGTTGAGTAGTCTTCTCCTGGTCTTCCGTACGTCTTTGGTGGTTATATATTTCACATGGTTTGTATATCTCTGTTAACCCCAATGTGGCAATGTATCCAATCCTCATCCCTTTCTATTTGGTGAACCATAAGTTTTTTAATGAATCTGTGATTGCCTTTCTCTGTGGAAATATCTTCATTGGTATCAATTTTTAAGTAACTCTTAAAAGTGATATGATAGGATATGTGTCTTTTGCTTTCTCACTTACTACACGTGGCGTGATTACGTCTAGACTCATCTATGGTGCTGCAAACGGCATTGTTTCATTTTTTTCACTAGCGAATATTCCATCTGTACATGGAGGAGTTCTTCTTTGTCCATCCATCTGTTGGTGGACTTTTCGGTTACTTCCATATCTTGGCTATTGTAATACTGTGCACTGCAGATTTGCCTGCCTGTGTCTTTCCAATTCTCTCTTCTTAGGTTTTACGTCGAGGAGTGGGCCTGCTGGATCATATAGTAGCTCAACGTTTACCTTTTTAAGGCACCTCCATTCTGTTCTCATTCGTGGCCCTTTCCAAGTTACGTCCCCTTTGAAGTTGAGGGTATGCATTTCTCCACAACACCTTCAGCATTTATTGTTTGTAGTTTTCTTGCTGATGGTTATTCTGACAAGTGTGAGCTGATACCTCTCTGTGGTTGAATTCGAATGTGCCACATAATCTGTTGAAATTGAGCTTTAAGGCATGTCCTTTTCTATTTTTCAAGCTGTGATTACCCCTTAGTTCTTCAAACTGTTCTCTTTAAGTATGTGTCACATTTTGAAATGTTTTGGCCTTTACCTCCCTCAAGACATTTTGAGGGCCTGTTTCATTTACAGTTCTGCAGTACTTGTTCCTATGAAGTGACCATTAGCACAGGCTTTAAAGCTGCTTTTGCAGGTAACTGCCAGAGGGCGGCAGCCTTTCTATGTCCCCCACCCTGGTAACTAGGGAAAAGCCCTTGCGGCCTGTGGTGTTTCTCGGTTATAAATTAGAGTGGAGTGTGCCCGGACAAACCCACACAAGCTGATGTCTCCTTACTTTTGTTGGATTTTTACATTTAATTTTTATTTTTTATTGGAGTAATTTTCCACTGTGTACGTGGACCACTTCTACTTTGTGCATTCCTCGGTTGATGGACATTTTCATTGCTTCCAAGTGTTGGCTGTGGTAAATATTGTTGGAGTGCAGGATTGCCAGGCTGTGACTTTTCGATTCTCATTTTCTCAGGTGATAGGCCCAGCAGTGGGTGTGATTGATTGACTGGTAGCACCGTGTTTCCCTTTTCAAAGCACCTTCTTTGTGTTTTCATTAGTGGCTCTTACCAGGTCCCCCTTAGAATCCAGGGTACGCATTTCTCCACAATCGCTTCAGCATTTATTGTTTGCAGCATTTATGCTAATGGCCCTTCTGGCTGCTGTGAGCTGATAGGTTTTTGTAATTTGGGTTTGCATGTCTTTGAAAATTCGTAAAACTCATCATTTTTCTCCACCGTTTTCTTTTCTGTTAAAAAAAAGGAAACAATTGGGAGTACAATAGAACTCTTGAAATTGTGTTCTTGGAAGGTTGCCCTCTTTGGAAATTTTTGGTCGATTTTCCACCCCAGAATTTTTTTAGAAAGCAGGTGTCTCTTACCGAACTGCAAGTTTGGTGAATATTTAGTGACCTTTAGCAATGGGTTTAAAGCTGCTGTTGTAGGAAGTGGCCTCAAGCAGGAAGCATATCTCCATTCCCATATCTGGGTACTAGGGCAGCAGAGCCTTTCTGGAAGTCGTGTTCCTAGTTTGTAAATTACATTGGAATGTGCATGGAGAAAGCCCCATAAGTTTATGTCTCATTATTTCTTCTTGGTTTTAAAATTTTTTTTAATTGGGGTAAAACTTAGAATATTGTTTGTCCTAGGTGTACACCATCTGGTTCGTTTGTACATTATATATGTCTATTCAAGTACAGATACTCTTCCCATGTAAAATGTTACTGAGGGTTCCGCAGACCTCCCTTGCTATATGGTTGGTCTTTTTGAGATATGGATATAATATGTGTTTGTATACATAGAGTAACACTAATCTTAATTTATCCATTCCCCCCACCTTTCCTTTTAGATTAGCATAGTTTGTTTTCTAAGTCTGTGAGTGTCTTTCTCTGTGGAAATATGTTCCTTTGTGTCAGTTATTAGATAACGCCTATAAGTGATATCATAGAATATAGATCTTTTGCTTTCCGACTTACCTCATGTTTTGTGATTATCTCCAGACTCATTTGTGGTGCCTGAGAGAGCAGTGGTTCATTGTTTTCCATGGCTATTATTCCATTGTGTACATGGACCACTTCTTCTTTATCCATTTACCGGTTGTTGGGCATTTTGATTGCTTCAGTGTCTTGGCTATTGTGAATAAGGCTGCACTGCAGCTTTTGCGGCCTGTGTCTTCTCGATTCTTGTCTTCTCAAGTGAGAGGTCCATTGGTGCGCCTGCTGGATTGAATGGTACCTCCATTTTTACTTTTAAACACAGCTCCTTTCTGTTCTCATTATTGGCTGTTACCCCTTTACGTCTCACCAGCAGGTAGAGGGTACACAGTTCCCTAAAACCCCTTCAGCATTTATTGTTTGTAGACTTTTTGCTCATGGTCAGTCGACTGGTGTAAGTTGAAACTTTTTGTAGATTAGATTGCATGGGTCTAACACTCCCTGAGGTTGAGCTTTTATCCATTTTCCTTTTTTTTAAAAGAGCGTGAGTAAAACTTAACTCTTCATACTCTCTTCTTGAAACATTTGCCTGTTTTGAATTGTTTTGTCCATTCCCTCCTTCAGCACAATGTTTTAGGGCAGGTGTCCTTTACAGCCCTGAGTCCTTGGGAATGTTAAGTGACCATTAGCTGTGAGTTTAAAGCTGTTCTTGCAGGAAACGGCCACAAGGTGGCAGCATTTCCCCTTTATCATATTTGGTTACTAGGGAAACAGAGCCTTAATGGAAGTGGTGTTGTAGGTTGTAAATTAGAATGGAATGTGCCAGGGAAAAGCCCTTTAAGTTTATGTCTCCTTACTTCTTGTTCATATTTGTAGTTTACTTTTTATTTTTTATCCCAGTAAATATGATTACAATGGTTTGTTTGTTCTAGGTGTGCAAGATGTGGTTCTTTCACACATATACATGTATCTATTCTTCCTCGCATCCTTTTCCCATGTAGGTTATGACACAATGTTGAGTAGTCTTCTCCTGGTCTTCCGTACGTCTTTGGTGGTTATATATTTCACATGGTTTGTATATCTCTGTTAACCCCAATGTGGCAATGTATCCAATCCTCATCCCTTTCTATTTGGTGAACCATAAGTTTTTTAATGAATCTGTGATTGCCTTTCTCTGTGGAAATATCTTCATTGGTATCAATTTTTAAGTAACTCTTAAAAGTGATATGATAGGATATGTGTCTTTTGCTTTCTCACTTACTACACGTGGCGTGATTACGTCTAGACTCATCTATGGTGCTGCAAACGGCATTGTTTCATTTTTTTCACTAGCGAATATTCCATCTGTACATGGAGGAGTTCTTCTTTGTCCATCCATCTGTTGGTGGACTTTTCGGTTACTTCCATATCTTGGCTATTGTAATACTGTGCACTGCAGATTTGCCTGCCTGTGTCTTTCCAATTCTCTCTTCTTAGGTTTTACGTCGAGGAGTGGGCCTGCTGGATCATATAGTAGCTCAACGTTTACCTTTTTAAGGCACCTCCATTCTGTTCTCATTCGTGGCCCTTTCCAAGTTACGTCCCCTTTGAAGTTGAGGGTATGCATTTCTCCACAACACCTTCAGCATTTATTGTTTGTAGTTTTCTTGCTGATGGTTATTCTGACAAGTGTGAGCTGATACCTCTCTGTGGTTGAATTCGAATGTGCCACATAATCTGTTGAAATTGAGCTTTAAGGCATGTCCTTTTCTATTTTTCAAGCTGTGATTACCCCTTAGTTCTTCAAACTGTTCTCTTTAAGTATGTGTCACATTTTGAAATGTTTTGGCCTTTACCTCCCTCAAGACATTTTGAGGGCCTGTTTCATTTACAGTTCTGCAGTACTTGTTCCTATGAAGTGACCATTAGCACAGGCTTTAAAGCTGCTTTTGCAGGTAACTGCCAGAGGGCGGCAGCCTTTCTATGTCCCCCACCCTGGTAACTAGGGAAAAGCCCTTGCGGCCTGTGGTGTTTCTCGGTTATAAATTAGAGTGGAGTGTGCCCGGACAAACCCACACAAGCTGATGTCTCCTTACTTTTGTTGGATTGTTACATTTAATTTTTATTTTTTATTGGAGTAATTTTCCACTGTGTACGTGGACCACTTCTACTTTGTGCATTCCTCGGTTGATGGACATTTTCATTGCTTCCAAGTGTTGGCTGTGGTAAATATTGTTGGAGTGCAGGATTGCCAGGCTGTGACTTTTCGATTCTCATTTTCTCAGGTGATAGGCCCAGCAGTGGGTGTGATTGATTGACTGGTAGCACCGTGTTTCCCTTTTCAAAGCACCTTCTTTGTGTTTTCATTAGTGGCTCTTACCACGTCCCCCTTAGAATCCAGGGTACGCATTTCTCCACAATCGCTTCAGCATTTATTGTTTGCAGCATTTATGCTAATGGCCCTTCTGGCTGCTGTGAGCTGATAGGTTTTTGTAATTTGGGTTTGCATGTCTTTGAAAATTCGTAAAACTCATCATTTTTCTCCACCGTTTTCTTTTCTGTTAAAAAAAAGGAAACAATTGGGAGTACAATAGAACTCTTGAAATTGTGTTCTTGGAAGGTTGCCCTCTTTGGAAATTTTTGGTCGATTTTCCACCCCAGAATTTTTTTAGAAAGCAGGTGTCTCTTACCGAACTGCAAGTTTGGTGAATATTTAGTGACCTTTAGCAATGGGTTTAAAGCTGCTGTTGTAGGAAGTGGCCTCAAGCAGGAAGCATATCTCCATTCCCATATCTGGGTACTAGGGCAGCAGAGCCTTTCTGGAAGTCGTGTTCCTAGTTTGTAAATTACATTGGAATGTGCATGGAGAAAGCCCCATAAGTTTATGTCTCATTATTTCTTCTTGGTTTTAAAATTTTTTTTAATTGGGGTAAAACTTAGAATATTGTTTGTCCTAGGTGTACACCATCTGGTTCGTTTGTACATTATATATGTCTATTCAAGTACAGATACTCTTCCCATGTAAAATGTTACTGAGGGTTCCGCAGACCTCCCTTGCTATATGGTTGGTCTTTTTGAGATATGGATATAATATGTGTTTGTATACATAGAGTAACACTAATCTTAATTTATCCATTCCCCCCACCTTTCCTTTTAGATTAGCATAGTTTGTTTTCTAAGTCTGTGAGTGTCTTTCTCTGTGGAAATATGTTCCTTTGTGTCAGTTATTAGATAACGCCTATAAGTGATATCATAGAATATAGGTCTTTTGCTTTCCGACTTACCTCATGTTTTGTGATTATCTCCAGACTCATTTGTGGTGCCTGAGAGAGCAGTGGTTCATTGTTTTCCATGGCTATTATTCCATTGTGTACATGGACCACTTCTTCTTTATCCATTTACCGGTTGTTGGGCATTTTGATTGCTTCAGTGTCTTGGCTATTGTGAATAAGGCTGCACTGCAGCTTTTGCGGCCTGTGTCTTCTCGATTCTTGTCTTCTCAAGTGAGAGGTCCATTGGTGCGCCTGCTGGATTGAATGGTACCTCCATTTTTACTTTTAAACACAGCTCCTTTCTGTTCTCATTATTGGCTGTTACCCCTTTACGTCTCACCAGCAGGTAGAGGGTACACAGTTCCCTAAAACCCCTTCAGCATTTATTGTTTGTAGACTTTTTGCTCATGGTCAGTCGACTGGTGTAAGTTGAAACTTTTTGTAGATTAGATTGCATGGGTCTAACACTCCCTGAGGTTGAGCTTTTATCCATTTTCCTTTTTTTTAAAAGAGCGTGAGTAAAACTTAACTCTTCATACTCTCTTCTTGAAACATTTGCCTGTTTTGAATTGTTTTGTCCATTCCCTCCTTCAGCACAATGTTTTAGGGCAGGTGTCCTTTACAGCCCTGAGTCCTTGGGAATGTTAAGTGACCATTAGCTGTGAGTTTAAAGCTGTTCTTGCAGGAAACGGCCACAAGGTGGCAGCATTTCCCCTTTACCATATTTGGTTACTAGGGAAACAGAGCCTTAATGGAAGTGGTGTTGTAGGTTGTAAATTAGAATGGAATGTGCCAGGGAAAAGCCCTTTAAGTTTATGTCTCCTTACTTCTTGTTCATATTTGTAGTTTACTTTTTATTTTTTATCCCAGTAAATATGATTACAATGGTTTGTTTGTTCTAGGTGTGCAAGATGTGGTTCTTTCACACATATACATGTATCTATTCTTCCTCGCATCCTTTTCCCATGTAGGTTATGACACAATGTTGAGTAGTCTTCTCCTGGTCTTCCGTACGTCTTTGGTGGTTATATATTTCACATGGTTTGTATATCTCTGTTAACCCCAATGTGGCAATGTATCCAATCCTCATCCCTTTCTATTTGGTGAACCATAAGTTTTTTAATGAATCTGTGATTGCCTTTCTCTGTGGAAATATCTTCATTGGTATCAATTTTTAAGTAACTCTTAAAAGTGATATGATAGGATATGTGTCTTTTGCTTTCTCACTTACTACACGTGGCGTGATTACGTCTAGACTCATCTATGGTGCTGCAAACGGCATTGTTTCATTTTTTTCACTAGCGAATATTCCATCTGTACATGGAGGAGTTCTTCTTTGTCCATCCATCTGTTGGTGGACTTTTCGGTTACTTCCATATCTTGGCTATTGTAATACTGTGCAGTGCAGATTTGCCTGCCTGTGTCTTTCCAATTCTCTCTTCTTAGGTTTTACGTCGAGGAGTGGGCCTGCTGGATCATATAGTAGCTCAACGTTTACCTTTTTAAGGCACCTCCATTCTGTTCTCATTCGTGGCCCTTTCCAAGTTACGTCCCCTTTGAAGTTGAGGGTATGCATTTCTCCACAACACCTTCAGCATTTATTGTTTGTAGTTTTCTTGCTGATGGTTATTCTGACAAGTGTGAGCTGATACCTCTCTGTGGTTGAATTCGAATGTGCCACATAATCTGTTGAAATTGAGCTTTAAGGCATGTCCTTTTCTATTTTTCAAGCTGTGATTACCCCTTAGTTCTTCAAAGTGTTCTCTTTAAGTATGTGTCACATTTTGAAATGTTTTGGCCTTTACCTCCCTCAAGACATTTTGAGGGCCTGTTTCATTTACAGTTCTGCAGTACTTGTTCCTATGAAGTGACCATTAGCACAGGCTTTAAAGCTGCTTTTGCAGGTAACTGCCAGAGGGCGGCAGCCTTTCTATGTCCCCCACCCTGGTAACTAGGGAAAAGCCCTTGCGGCCTGTGGTGTTTCTCGGTTATAAATTAGAGTGGAGTGTGCCCGGACAAACCCACACAAGCTGATGTCTCCTTACTTTTGTTGGATTGTTACATTTAATTTTTATTTTTTATTGGAGTAATTTTCCACTGTGTACGTGGACCACTTCTACTTTGTGCATTCCTCGGTTGATGGACATTTTCATTGCTTCCAAGTGTTGGCTGTGGTAAATATTGTTGGAGTGCAGGATTGCCAGGCTGTGACTTTTCGATTCTCATTTTCTCAGGTGATAGGCCCAGCAGTGGGTGTGATTGATTGACTGGTAGCACCGTGTTTCCCTTTTCAAAGCACCTTCTTTGTGTTTTCATTAGTGGCTCTTACCACGTCCCCCTTAGAATCCAGGGTACGCATTTCTCCACAATCGCTTCAGCATTTATTGTTTGCAGCATTTATGCTAATGGCCCTTCTGGCTGCTGTGAGCTGATAGGTTTTTGTAATTTGGGTTTGCATGTCTTTGAAAATTCGTAAAACTCATCATTTTTCTCCACCGTTTTCTTTTCTGTTAAAAAAAAGGAAACAATTGGGAGTACAATAGAACTCTTGAAATTGTGTTCTTGGAAGGTTGCCCTCTTTGGAAATTTTTGGTCGATTTTCCACCCCAGAATTTTTTTAGAAAGCAGGTGTCTCTTACCGAACTGCAAGTTTGGTGAATATTTAGTGACCTTTAGCAATGGGTTTAAAGCTGCTGTTGTAGGAAGTGGCCTCAAGCAGGAAGCATATCTCCATTCCCATATCTGGGTACTAGGGCAGCAGAGCCTTTCTGGAAGTCGTGTTCCTAGTTTGTAAATTACATTGGAATGTGCATGGAGAAAGCCCCATAAGTTTATGTCTCATTATTTCTTCTTGGTTTTAAAATTTTTTTTAATTGGGGTAAAACTTAGAATATTGTTTGTCCTAGGTGTACACCATCTGGTTCGTTTGTACATTATATATGTCTATTCAAGTACAGATACTCTTCCCATGTAAAATGTTACTGAGGGTTCCGCAGACCTCCCTTGCTATATGGTTGGTCTTTTTGAGATATGGATATAATATGTGTTTGTATACATAGAGTAACACTAATCTTAATTTATCCATTCCCCCCACCTTTCCTTTTAGATTAGCATAGTTTGTTTTCTAAGTCTGTGAGTGTCTTTCTCTGTGGAAATATGTTCCTTTGTGTCAGTTATTAGATAACGCCTATAAGTGATATCATAGAATATAGGTCTTTTGCTTTCCGACTTACCTCATGTTTTGTGATTATCTCCAGACTCATTTGTGGTGCCTGAGAGAGCAGTGGTTCATTGTTTTCCATGGCTATTATTCCATTGTGTACATGGACCACTTCTTCTTTATCCATTTACCGGTTGTTGGGCATTTTGATTGCTTCAGTGTCTTGGCTATTGTGAATAAGGCTGCACTGCAGCTTTTGCGGCCTGTGTCTTCTCGATTCTTGTCTTCTCAAGTGAGAGGTCCATTGGTGCGCCTGCTGGATTGAATGGTACCTCCATTTTTACTTTTAAACACAGCTCCTTTCTGTTCTCATTATTGGCTGTTACCCCTTTACGTCTCACCAGCAGGTAGAGGGTACACAGTTCCCTAAAACCCCTTCAGCATTTATTGTTTGTAGACTTTTTGCTCATGGTCAGTCGACTGGTGTAAGTTGAAACTTTTTGTAGATTAGATTGCATGGGTCTAACACTCCCTGAGGTTGAGCTTTTATCCATTTTCCTTTTTTTTAAAAGAGCGTGAGTAAAACTTAACTCTTCATACTCTCTTCTTGAAACATTTGCCTGTTTTGAATTGTTTTGTCCATTCCCTCCTTCAGCACAATGTTTTAGGGCAGGTGTCCTTTACAGCCCTGAGTCCTTGGGAATGTTAAGTGACCATTAGCTGTGAGTTTAAAGCTGTTCTTGCAGGAAACGGCCACAAGGTGGCAGCATTTCCCCTTTACCATATTTGGTTACTAGGGAAACAGAGCCTTAATGGAAGTGGTGTTGTAGGTTGTAAATTAGAATGGAATGTGCCAGGGAAAAGCCCTTTAAGTTTATGTCTCCTTACTTCTTGTTCATATTTGTAGTTTACTTTTTATTTTTTATCCCAGTAAATATGATTACAATGGTTTGTTTGTTCTAGGTGTGCAAGATGTGGTTCTTTCACACATATACATGTATCTATTCTTCCTCGCCTCCTTTTCCCATGTAGGTTATGACACAATGTTGAGTAGTCTTCTCCTGGTCTTCCGTACGTCTTTGGTGGTTATATATTTCACATGGTTTGTATATCTCTGTTAACCCCAATGTGGCAATGTATCCAATCCTCATCCCTTTCTATTTGGTGAACCATAAGTTTTTTAATGAATCTGTGATTGCCTTTCTCTGTGGAAATATCTTCATTGGTATCAATTTTTAAGTAACTCTTAAAAGTGATATGATAGGATATGTGTCTTTTGCTTTCTCACTTACTACACGTGGCGTGATTACGTCTAGACTCATCTATGGTGCTGCAAACGGCATTGTTTCATTTTTTTCACTAGCGAATATTCCATCTGTACATGGAGGAGTTCTTCTTTGTCCATCCATCTGTTGGTGGACTTTTCGGTTACTTCCATATCTTGGCTATTGTAATACTGTGCAGTGCAGATTTGCCTGCCTGTGTCTTTCCAATTCTCTCTTCTTAGGTTTTACGTCGAGGAGTGGGCCTGCTGGATCATATAGTAGCTCAACGTTTACCTTTTTAAGGCACCTCCATTCTGTTCTCATTCGTGGCCCTTTCCAAGTTACGTCCCCTTTGAAGTTGAGGGTATGCATTTCTCCACAACACCTTCAGCATTTATTGTTTGTAGTTTTCTTGCTGATGGTTATTCTGACAAGTGTGAGCTGATACCTCTCTGTGGTTGAATTCGAATGTGCCACATAATCTGTTGAAATTGAGCTTTAAGGCATGTCCTTTTCTATTTTTCAAGCTGTGATTACCCCTTAGTTCTTCAAAGTGTTCTCTTTAAGTATGTGTCACATTTTGAAATGTTTTGGCCTTTACCTCCCTCAAGACATTTTGAGGGCCTGTTTCATTTACAGTTCTGCAGTACTTGTTCCTATGAAGTGACCATTAGCACAGGCTTTAAAGCTGCTTTTGCAGGTAACTGCCAGAGGGCGGCAGCCTTTCTATGTCCCCCACCCTGGTAACTAGGGAAAAGCCCTTGCGGCCTGTGGTGTTTCTCGGTTATAAATTAGAGTGGAGTGTGCCCGGACAAACCCACACAAGCTGATGTCTCCTTACTTTTGTTGGATTTTTACATTTAATTTTTATTTTTTATTGGAGTAATTTTCCACTGTGTACGTGGACCACTTCTACTTTGTGCATTCCTCGGTTGATGGACATTTTCATTGCTTCCAAGTGTTGGCTGTGGTAAATATTGTTGGAGTGCAGGATTGCCAGGCTGTGACTTTTCGATTCTCATTTTCTCAGGTGATAGGCCCAGCAGTGGGTGTGATTGATTGACTGGTAGCACCGTGTTTCCCTTTTCAAAGCACCTTCTTTGTGTTTTCATTAGTGGCTCTTACCACGTCCCCCTTAGAATCCAGGGTACGCATTTCTCCACAATCGCTTCAGCATTTATTGTTTGCAGCATTTATGCTAATGGCCCTTCTGGCTGCTGTGAGCTGATAGGTTTTTGTAATTTGGGTTTGCATGTCTTTGAAAATTCGTAAAACTCATCATTTTTCTCCACCGTTTTCTTTTCTGTTAAAAAAAAGGAAACAATTGGGAGTACAATAGAACTCTTGAAATTGTGTTCTTGGAAGGTTGCCCTCTTTGGAAATTTTTGGTCGATTTTCCACCCCAGAATTTTTTTAGAAAGCAGGTGTCTCTTACCGAACTGCAAGTTTGGTGAATATTTAGTGACCTTTAGCAATGGGTTTAAAGCTGCTGTTGTAGGAAGTGGCCTCAAGCAGGAAGCATATCTCCATTCCCATATCTGGGTACTAGGGCAGCAGAGCCTTTCTGGAAGTCGTGTTCCTAGTTTGTAAATTACATTGGAATGTGCATGGAGAAAGCCCCATAAGTTTATGTCTCATTATTTCTTCTTGGTTTTAAAATTTTTTTTAATTGGGGTAAAACTTAGAATATTGTTTGTCCTAGGTGTACACCATCTGGTTCGTTTGTACATTATATATGTCTATTCAAGTACAGATACTCTTCCCATGTAAAATGTTACTGAGGGTTCCGCAGACCTCCCTTGCTATATGGTTGGTCTTTTTGAGATATGGATATAATATGTGTTTGTATACATAGAGTAACACTAATCTTAATTTATCCATTCCCCCCACCTTTCCTTTTAGATTAGCATAGTTTGTTTTCTAAGTCTGTGAGTGTCTTTCTCTGTGGAAATATGTTCCTTTGTGTCAGTTATTAGATAACGCCTATAAGTGATATCATAGAATATAGGTCTTTTGCTTTCCGACTTACCTCATGTTTTGTGATTATCTCCAGACTCATTTGTGGTGCCTGAGAGAGCAGTGGTTCATTGTTTTCCATGGCTATTATTCCATTGTGTACATGGACCACTTCTTCTTTATCCATTTACCGGTTGTTGGGCATTTTGATTGCTTCAGTGTCTTGGCTATTGTGAATAAGGCTGCACTGCAGCTTTTGCGGCCTGTGTCTTCTCGATTCTTGTCTTCTCAAGTGAGAGGTCCATTGGTGCGCCTGCTGGATTGAATGGTACCTCCATTTTTACTTTTAAACACAGCTCCTTTCTGTTCTCATTATTGGCTGTTACCCCTTTACGTCTCACCAGCAGGTAGAGGGTACACAGTCCCCTAAAACCCCTTCAGCATTTATTGTTTGTAGACTTTTTGCTCATGGTCAGTCGACTGGTGTAAGTTGAAACTTTTTGTAGATTAGATTGCATGGGTCTAACACTCCCTGAGGTTGAGCTTTTATCCATTTTCCTTTTTTTTAAAAGAGCGTGAGTAAAACTTAACTCTTCATACTCTCTTCTTGAAACATTTGCCTGTTTTGAATTGTTTTGTCCATTCCCTCCTTCAGCACAATGTTTTAGGGCAGGTGTCCTTTACAGCCCTGAGTCCTTGGGAATGTTAAGTGACCATTAGCTGTGAGTTTAAAGCTGTTCTTGCAGGAAACGGCCACAAGGTGGCAGCATTTCCCCTTTACCATATTTGGTTACTAGGGAAACAGAGCCTTAATGGAAGTGGTGTTGTAGGTTGTAAATTAGAATGGAATGTGCCAGGGAAAAGCCCTTTAAGTTTATGTCTCCTTACTTCTTGTTCATATTTGTAGTTTACTTTTTATTTTTTATCCCAGTAAATATGATTACAATGGTTTGTTTGTTCTAGGTGTGCAAGATGTGGTTCTTTCACACATATACATGTATCTATTCTTCCTCGCATCCTTTTCCCATGTAGGTTATGACACAATGTTGAGTAGTCTTCTCCTGGTCTTCCGTACGTCTTTGGTGGTTATATATTTCACATGGTTTGTATATCTCTGTTAACCCCAATGTGGCAATGTATCCAATCCTCATCCCTTTCTATTTGGTGAACCATAAGTTTTTTAATGAATCTGTGATTGCCTTTCTCTGTGGAAATATCTTCATTGGTATCAATTTTTAAGTAACTCTTAAAAGTGATATGATAGGATATGTGTCTTTTGCTTTCTCACTTACTACACGTGGCGTGATTACGTCTAGACTCATCTATGGTGCTGCAAACGGCATTGTTTCATTTTTTTCACTAGCGAATATTCCATCTGTACATGGAGGAGTTCTTCTTTGTCCATCCATCTGTTGGTGGACTTTTCGGTTACTTCCATATCTTGGCTATTGTAATACTGTGCACTGCAGATTTGCCTGCCTGTGTCTTTCCAATTCTCTCTTCTTAGGTTTTACGTCGAGGAGTGGGCCTGCTGGATCATATAGTAGCTCAACGTTTACCTTTTTAAGGCACCTCCATTCTGTTCTCATTCGTGGCCCTTTCCAAGTTACGTCCCCTTTGAAGTTGAGGGTATGCATTTCTCCACAACACCTTCAGCATTTATTGTTTGTAGTTTTCTTGCTGATGGTTATTCTGACAAGTGTGAGCTGATACCTCTCTGTGGTTGAATTCGAATGTGCCACATAATCTGTTGAAATTGAGCTTTAAGGCATGTCCTTTTCTATTTTTCAAGCTGTGATTACCCCTTAGTTCTTCAAACTGTTCTCTTTAAGTATGTGTCACATTTTGAAATGTTTTGGCCTTTACCTCCCTCAAGACATTTTGAGGGCCTGTTTCATTTACAGTTCTGCAGTACTTGTTCCTATGAAGTGACCATTAGCACAGGCTTTAAAGCTGCTTTTGCAGGTAACTGCCAGAGGGCGGCAGCCTTTCTATGTCCCCCACCCTGGTAACTAGGGAAAAGCCCTTGCGGCCTGTGGTGTTTCTCGGTTATAAATTAGAGTGGAGTGTGCCCGGACAAACCCACACAAGCTGATGTCTCCTTACTTTTGTTGGATTTTTACATTTAATTTTTATTTTTTATTGGAGTAATTTTCCACTGTGTACGTGGACCACTTCTACTTTGTGCATTCCTCGGTTGATGGACATTTTCATTGCTTCCAAGTGTTGGCTGTGGTAAATATTGTTGGAGTGCAGGATTGCCAGGCTGTGACTTTTCGATTCTCATTTTCTCAGGTGATAGGCCCAGCAGTGGGTGTGATTGATTGACTGGTAGCACCGTGTTTCCCTTTTCAAAGCACCTTCTTTGTGTTTTCATTAGTGGCTCTTACCAGGTCCCCCTTAGAATCCAGGGTACGCATTTCTCCACAATCGCTTCAGCATTTATTGTTTGCAGCATTTATGCTAATGGCCCTTCTGGCTGCTGTGAGCTGATAGGTTTTTGTAATTTGGGTTTGCATGTCTTTGAAAATTCGTAAAACTCATCATTTTTCTCCACCGTTTTCTTTTCTGTTAAAAAAAAGGAAACAATTGGGAGTACAATAGAACTCTTGAAATTGTGTTCTTGGAAGGTTGCCCTCTTTGGAAATTTTTGGTCGATTTTCCACCCCAGAATTTTTTTAGAAAGCAGGTGTCTCTTACCGAACTGCAAGTTTGGTGAATATTTAGTGACCTTTAGCAATGGGTTTAAAGCTGCTGTTGTAGGAAGTGGCCTCAAGCAGGAAGCATATCTCCATTCCCATATCTGGGTACTAGGGCAGCAGAGCCTTTCTGGAAGTCGTGTTCCTAGTTTGTAAATTACATTGGAATGTGCATGGAGAAAGCCCCATAAGTTTATGTCTCATTATTTCTTCTTGGTTTTAAAATTTTTTTTAATTGGGGTAAAACTTAGAATATTGTTTGTCCTAGGTGTACACCATCTGGTTCGTTTGTACATTATATATGTCTATTCAAGTACAGATACTCTTCCCATGTAAAATGTTACTGAGGGTTCCGCAGACCTCCCTTGCTATATGGTTGGTCTTTTTGAGATATGGATATAATATGTGTTTGTATACATAGAGTAACACTAATCTTAATTTATCCATTCCCCCCACCTTTCCTTTTAGATTAGCATAGTTTGTTTTCTAAGTCTGTGAGTGTCTTTCTCTGTGGAAATATGTTCCTTTGTGTCAGTTATTAGATAACGCCTATAAGTGATATCATAGAATATAGATCTTTTGCTTTCCGACTTACCTCATGTTTTGTGATTATCTCCAGACTCATTTGTGGTGCCTGAGAGAGCAGTGGTTCATTGTTTTCCATGGCTATTATTCCATTGTGTACATGGACCACTTCTTCTTTATCCATTTACCGGTTGTTGGGCATTTTGATTGCTTCAGTGTCTTGGCTATTGTGAATAAGGCTGCACTGCAGCTTTTGCGGCCTGTGTCTTCTCGATTCTTGTCTTCTCAAGTGAGAGGTCCATTGGTGCGCCTGCTGGATTGAATGGTACCTCCATTTTTACTTTTAAACACAGCTCCTTTCTGTTCTCATTATTGGCTGTTACCCCTTTACGTCTCACCAGCAGGTAGAGGGTACACAGTTCCCTAAAACCCCTTCAGCATTTATTGTTTGTAGACTTTTTGCTCATGGTCAGTCGACTGGTGTAAGTTGAAACTTTTTGTAGATTAGATTGCATGGGTCTAACACTCCCTGAGGTTGAGCTTTTATCCATTTTCCTTTTTTTTAAAAGAGCGTGAGTAAAACTTAACTCTTCATACTCTCTTCTTGAAACATTTGCCTGTTTTGAATTGTTTTGTCCATTCCCTCCTTCAGCACAATGTTTTAGGGCAGGTGTCCTTTACAGCCCTGAGTCCTTGGGAATGTTAAGTGACCATTAGCTGTGAGTTTAAAGCTGTTCTTGCAGGAAACGGCCACAAGGTGGCAGCATTTCCCCTTTACCATATTTGGTTACTAGGGAAACAGAGCCTTAATGGAAGTGGTGTTGTAGGTTGTAAATTAGAATGGAATGTGCCAGGGAAAAGCCCTTTAAGTTTATGTCTCCTTACTTCTTGTTCATATTTGTAGTTTACTTTTTATTTTTTATCCCAGTAAATATGATTACAATGGTTTGTTTGTTCTAGGTGTGCAAGATGTGGTTCTTTCACACATATACATGTATCTATTCTTCCTCGCATCCTTTTCCCATGTAGGTTATGACACAATGTTGAGTAGTCTTCTCCTGGTCTTCCGTACGTCTTTGGTGGTTATATATTTCACATGGTTTGTATATCTCTGTTAACCCCAATGTGGCAATGTATCCAATCCTCATCCCTTTCTATTTGGTGAACCATAAGTTTTTTAATGAATCTGTGATTGCCTTTCTCTGTGGAAATATCTTCATTGGTATCAATTTTTAAGTAACTCTTAAAAGTGATATGATAGGATATGTGTCTTTTGCTTTCTCACTTACTACACGTGGCGTGATTACGTCTAGACTCATCTATGGTGCTGCAAACGGCATTGTTTCATTTTTTTCACTAGCGAATATTCCATCTGTACATGGAGGAGTTCTTCTTTGTCCATCCATCTGTTGGTGGACTTTTCGGTTACTTCCATATCTTGGCTATTGTAATACTGTGCAGTGCAGATTTGCCTGCCTGTGTCTTTCCAATTCTCTCTTCTTAGGTTTTACGTCGAGGAGTGGGCCTGCTGGATCATATAGTAGCTCAACGTTTACCTTTTTAAGGCACCTCCATTCTGTTCTCATTCGTGGCCCTTTCCAAGTTACGTCCCCTTTGAAGTTGAGGGTATGCATTTCTCCACAACACCTTCAGCATTTATTGTTTGTAGTTTTCTTGCTGATGGTTATTCTGACAAGTGTGAGCTGATACCTCTCTGTGGTTGAATTCGAATGTGCCACATAATCTGTTGAAATTGAGCTTTAAGGCATGTCCTTTTCTATTTTTCAAGCTGTGATTACCCCTTAGTTCTTCAAAGTGTTCTCTTTAAGTATGTGTCACATTTTGAAATGTTTTGGCCTTTACCTCCCTCAAGACATTTTGAGGGCCTGTTTCATTTACAGTTCTGCAGTACTTGTTCCTATGAAGTGACCATTAGCACAGGCTTTAAAGCTGCTTTTGCAGGTAACTGCCAGAGGGCGGCAGCCTTTCTATGTCCCCCACCCTGGTAACTAGGGAAAAGCCCTTGCGGCCTGTGGTGTTTCTCGGTTATAAATTAGAGTGGAGTGTGCCCGGACAAACCCACACAAGCTGATGTCTCCTTACTTTTGTTGGATTGTTACATTTAATTTTTATTTTTTATTGGAGTAATTTTCCACTGTGTACGTGGACCACTTCTACTTTGTGCATTCCTCGGTTGATGGACATTTTCATTGCTTCCAAGTGTTGGCTGTGGTAAATATTGTTGGAGTGCAGGATTGCCAGGCTGTGACTTTTCGATTCTCATTTTCTCAGGTGATAGGCCCAGCAGTGGGTGTGATTGATTGACTGGTAGCACCGTGTTTCCCTTTTCAAAGCACCTTCTTTGTGTTTTCATTAGTGGCTCTTACCACGTCCCCCTTAGAATCCAGGGTACGCATTTCTCCACAATCGCTTCAGCATTTATTGTTTGCAGCATTTATGCTAATGGCCCTTCTGGCTGCTGTGAGCTGATAGGTTTTTGTAATTTGGGTTTGCATGTCTTTGAAAATTCGTAAAACTCATCATTTTTCTCCACCGTTTTCTTTTCTGTTAAAAAAAAGGAAACAATTGGGAGTACAATAGAACTCTTGAAATTGTGTTCTTGGAAGGTTGCCCTCTTTGGAAATTTTTGGTCGATTTTCCACCCCAGAATTTTTTTAGAAAGCAGGTGTCTCTTACCGAACTGCAAGTTTGGTGAATATTTAGTGACCTTTAGCAATGGGTTTAAAGCTGCTGTTGTAGGAAGTGGCCTCAAGCAGGAAGCATATCTCCATTCCCATATCTGGGTACTAGGGCAGCAGAGCCTTTCTGGAAGTCGTGTTCCTAGTTTGTAAATTACATTGGAATGTGCATGGAGAAAGCCCCATAAGTTTATGTCTCATTATTTCTTCTTGGTTTTAAAATTTTTTTTAATTGGGGTAAAACTTAGAATATTGTTTGTCCTAGGTGTACACCATCTGGTTCGTTTGTACATTATATATGTCTATTCAAGTACAGATACTCTTCCCATGTAAAATGTTACTGAGGGTTCCGCAGACCTCCCTTGCTATATGGTTGGTCTTTTTGAGATATGGATATAATATGTGTTTGTATACATAGAGTAACACTAATCTTAATTTATCCATTCCCCCCACCTTTCCTTTTAGATTAGCATAGTTTGTTTTCTAAGTCTGTGAGTGTCTTTCTCTGTGGAAATATGTTCCTTTGTGTCAGTTATTAGATAACGCCTATAAGTGATATCATAGAATATAGGTCTTTTGCTTTCCGACTTACCTCATGTTTTGTGATTATCTCCAGACTCATTTGTGGTGCCTGAGAGAGCAGTGGTTCATTGTTTTCCATGGCTATTATTCCATTGTGTACATGGACCACTTCTTCTTTATCCATTTACCGGTTGTTGGGCATTTTGATTGCTTCAGTGTCTTGGCTATTGTGAATAAGGCTGCACTGCAGCTTTTGCGGCCTGTGTCTTCTCGATTCTTGTCTTCTCAAGTGAGAGGTCCATTGGTGCGCCTGCTGGATTGAATGGTACCTCCATTTTTACTTTTAAACACAGCTCCTTTCTGTTCTCATTATTGGCTGTTACCCCTTTACGTCTCACCAGCAGGTAGAGGGTACACAGTTCCCTAAAACCCCTTCAGCATTTATTGTTTGTAGACTTTTTGCTCATGGTCAGTCGACTGGTGTAAGTTGAAACTTTTTGTAGATTAGATTGCATGGGTCTAACACTCCCTGAGGTTGAGCTTTTATCCATTTTCCTTTTTTTTAAAAGAGCGTGAGTAAAACTTAACTCTTCATACTCTCTTCTTGAAACATTTGCCTGTTTTGAATTGTTTTGTCCATTCCCTCCTTCAGCACAATGTTTTAGGGCAGGTGTCCTTTACAGCCCTGAGTCCTTGGGAATGTTAAGTGACCATTAGCTGTGAGTTTAAAGCTGTTCTTGCAGGAAACGGCCACAAGGTGGCAGCATTTCCCCTTTACCATATTTGGTTACTAGGGAAACAGAGCCTTAATGGAAGTGGTGTTGTAGGTTGTAAATTAGAATGGAATGTGCCAGGGAAAAGCCCTTTAAGTTTATGTCTCCTTACTTCTTGTTCATATTTGTAGTTTACTTTTTATTTTTTATCCCAGTAAATATGATTACAATGGTTTGTTTGTTCTAGGTGTGCAAGATGTGGTTCTTTCACACATATACATGTATCTATTCTTCCTCGCATCCTTTTCCCATGTAGGTTATGACACAATGTTGAGTAGTCTTCTCCTGGTCTTCCGTACGTCTTTGGTGGTTATATATTTCACATGGTTTGTATATCTCTGTTAACCCCAATGTGGCAATGTATCCAATCCTCATCCCTTTCTATTTGGTGAACCATAAGTTTTTTAATGAATCTGTGATTGCCTTTCTCTGTGGAAATATCTTCATTGGTATCAATTTTTAAGTAACTCTTAAAAGTGATATGATAGGATATGTGTCTTTTGCTTTCTCACTTACTACACGTGGCGTGATTACGTCTAGACTCATCTATGGTGCTGCAAACGGCATTGTTTCATTTTTTTCACTAGCGAATATTCCATCTGTACATGGAGGAGTTCTTCTTTGTCCATCCATCTGTTGGTGGACTTTTCGGTTACTTCCATATCTTGGCTATTGTAATACTGTGCAGTGCAGATTTGCCTGCCTGTGTCTTTCCAATTCTCTCTTCTTAGGTTTTACGTCGAGGAGTGGGCCTGCTGGATCATATAGTAGCTCAACGTTTACCTTTTTAAGGCACCTCCATTCTGTTCTCATTCGTGGCCCTTTCCAAGTTACGTCCCCTTTGAAGTTGAGGGTATGCATTTCTCCACAACACCTTCAGCATTTATTGTTTGTAGTTTTCTTGCTGATGGTTATTCTGACAAGTGTGAGCTGATACCTCTCTGTGGTTGAATTCGAATGTGCCACATAATCTGTTGAAATTGAGCTTTAAGGCATGTCCTTTTCTATTTTTCAAGCTGTGATTACCCCTTAGTTCTTCAAAGTGTTCTCTTTAAGTATGTGTCACATTTTGAAATGTTTTGGCCTTTACCTCCCTCAAGACATTTTGAGGGCCTGTTTCATTTACAGTTCTGCAGTACTTGTTCCTATGAAGTGACCATTAGCACAGGCTTTAAAGCTGCTTTTGCAGGTAACTGCCAGAGGGCGGCAGCCTTTCTATGTCCCCCACCCTGGTAACTAGGGAAAAGCCCTTGCGGCCTGTGGTGTTTCTCGGTTATAAATTAGAGTGGAGTGTGCCCGGACAAACCCACACAAGCTGATGTCTCCTTACTTTTGTTGGATTGTTACATTTAATTTTTATTTTTTATTGGAGTAATTTTCCACTGTGTACGTGGACCACTTCTACTTTGTGCATTCCTCGGTTGATGGACATTTTCATTGCTTCCAAGTGTTGGCTGTGGTAAATATTGTTGGAGTGCAGGATTGCCAGGCTGTGACTTTTCGATTCTCATTTTCTCAGGTGATAGGCCCAGCAGTGGGTGTGATTGATTGACTGGTAGCACCGTGTTTCCCTTTTCAAAGCACCTTCTTTGTGTTTTCATTAGTGGCTCTTACCACGTCCCCCTTAGAATCCAGGGTACGCATTTCTCCACAATCGCTTCAGCATTTATTGTTTGCAGCATTTATGCTAATGGCCCTTCTGGCTGCTGTGAGCTGATAGGTTTTTGTAATTTGGGTTTGCATGTCTTTGAAAATTCGTAAAACTCATCATTTTTCTCCACCGTTTTCTTTTCTGTTAAAAAAAAGGAAACAATTGGGAGTACAATAGAACTCTTGAAATTGTGTTCTTGGAAGGTTGCCCTCTTTGGAAATTTTTGGTCGATTTTCCACCCCAGAATTTTTTTAGAAAGCAGGTGTCTCTTACCGAACTGCAAGTTTGGTGAATATTTAGTGACCTTTAGCAATGGGTTTAAAGCTGCTGTTGTAGGAAGTGGCCTCAAGCAGGAAGCATATCTCCATTCCCATATCTGGGTACTAGGGCAGCAGAGCCTTTCTGGAAGTCGTGTTCCTAGTTTGTAAATTACATTGGAATGTGCATGGAGAAAGCCCCATAAGTTTATGTCTCATTATTTCTTCTTGGTTTTAAATTTTTTTTTAATTGGGGTAAAACTTAGAATATTGTTTGTCCTAGGTGTACACCATCTGGTTCGTTTGTACATTATATATGTCTATTCAAGTACAGATACTCTTCCCATGTAAAATGTTACTGAGGGTTCCGCAGACCTCCCTTGCTATATGGTTGGTCTTTTTGAGATATGGATATAATATGTGTTTGTATACATAGAGTAACACTAATCTTAATTTATCCATTCCCCCCACCTTTCCTTTTAGATTAGCATAGTTTGTTTTCTAAGTCTGTGAGTGTCTTTCTCTGTGGAAATATGTTCCTTTGTGTCAGTTATTAGATAACGCCTATAAGTGATATCATAGAATATAGGTCTTTTGCTTTCCGACTTACCTCATGTTTTGTGATTATCTCCAGACTCATTTGTGGTGCCTGAGAGAGCAGTGGTTCATTGTTTTCCATGGCTATTATTCCATTGTGTACATGGACCACTTCTTCTTTATCCATTTACCGGTTGTTGGGCATTTTGATTGCTTCAGTGTCTTGGCTATTGTGAATAAGGCTGCACTGCAGCTTTTGCGGCCTGTGTCTTCTCGATTCTTGTCTTCTCAAGTGAGAGGTCCATTGGTGCGCCTGCTGGATTGAATGGTACCTCCATTTTTACTTTTAAACACAGCTCCTTTCTGTTCTCATTATTGGCTGTTACCCCTTTACGTCTCACCAGCAGGTAGAGGGTACACAGTCCCCTAAAACCCCTTCAGCATTTATTGTTTGTAGACTTTTTGCTCATGGTCAGTCGACTGGTGTAAGTTGAAACTTTTTGTAGATTAGATTGCATGGGTCTAACACTCCCTGAGGTTGAGCTTTTATCCATTTTCCTTTTTTTTAAAAGAGCGTGAGTAAAACTTAACTCTTCATACTCTCTTCTTGAAACATTTGCCTGTTTTGAATTGTTTTGTCCATTCCCTCCTTCAGCACAATGTTTTAGGGCAGGTGTCCTTTACAGCCCTGAGTCCTTGGGAATGTTAAGTGACCATTAGCTGTGAGTTTAAAGCTGTTCTTGCAGGAAACGGCCACAAGGTGGCAGCATTTCCCCTTTACCATATTTGGTTACTAGGGAAACAGAGCCTTAATGGAAGTGGTGTTGTAGGTTGTAAATTAGAATGGAATGTGCCAGGGAAAAGCCCTTTAAGTTTATGTCTCCTTACTTCTTGTTCATATTTGTAGTTTACTTTTTATTTTTTATCCCAGTAAATATGATTACAATGGTTTGTTTGTTCTAGGTGTGCAAGATGTGGTTCTTTCACACATATACATGTATCTATTCTTCCTCGCATCCTTTTCCCATGTAGGTTATGACACAATGTTGAGTAGTCTTCTCCTGGTCTTCCGTACGTCTTTGGTGGTTATATATTTCACATGGTTTGTATATCTCTGTTAACCCCAATGTGGCAATGTATCCAATCCTCATCCCTTTCTATTTGGTGAACCATAAGTTTTTTAATGAATCTGTGATTGCCTTTCTCTGTGGAAATATCTTCATTGGTATCAATTTTTAAGTAACTCTTAAAAGTGATATGATAGGATATGTGTCTTTTGCTTTCTCACTTACTACACGTGGCGTGATTACGTCTAGACTCATCTATGGTGCTGCAAACGGCATTGTTTCATTTTTTTCACTAGCGAATATTCCATCTGTACATGGAGGAGTTCTTCTTTGTCCATCCATCTGTTGGTGGACTTTTTGGTTACTTCCATATCTTGGCTATTGTAATACTGTGCAGTGCAGATTTGCCTGCCTGTGTCTTTCCAATTCTCTCTTCTTAGGTTTTACGTCGAGGAGTGGGCCTGCTGGATCATACAGTAGCTCAACGTTTACCTTTTTAAGGCACCTCCATTCTGTTCTCATTCGTGGCCCTTTCCAAGTTACGTCCCCTTTGAAGTTGAGGGTATGCATTTCTCCACAACACCTTCAGCATTTATTGTTTGTAGTTTTCTTGCTGATGTTTATTCTGACAAGTGTGAGCTGATACCTCTCTGTGGTTGAATTCGAATGTGCCACATAATCCGTTGAAATTGAGCTTTAAGGCATGTCCTTTTCTATTTTTCAAGCTGTGATTACCCCTTAGTTCTTCAAAGTGTTCTCTTTAAGTATGTGTCACATTTTGAAATGTTTTGGCCTTTACCTCCCTCAAGACATTTTGAGGGCCTGTTTCATTTACAGTTCTGCAGTACTTGTTCCTATGAAGTGACCATTAGCACAGGCTTTAAAGCTGCTTTTGCAGGTAACTGCCAGAGGGCGGCAGCCTTTCTATGTCCCCCACCCTGGTAACTAGGGAAAAGCCCTTGCGGCCTGTGGTGTTTCTCGGTTATAAATTAGAGTGGAGTGTGCCCGGACAAACCCACACAAGCTGATGTCTCCTTACTTTTGTTGGATTTTTACATTTAATTTTTATTTTTTATTGGAGTAATTTTCCACTGTGTACGTGGACCACTTCTACTTTGTGCATTCCTCAGTTGATGGACATTTTCATTGCTTCCAAGTGTTGGCTATGGTAAATATTGTTGGAGTGCAGGATTGCCAGGCTGTGACTTTTCGATTCTCATTTTCTCAGGTGATAGGCCCAGCAGTGGGTGTGATTGATTGACTGGTAGCACCGTGTTTCCCTTTTCAAAGCACCTTCTTTGTGTTTTCATTAGTGGCTCTTACCACGTCCCCCTTAGAATCCAGGGTACGCATTTCTCCACAATCGCTTCAGCATTTATTGTTTGCAGCATTTATGCTAATGGCCCTTCTGGCTGCTGTGAGCTGATAGGTTTTTGTAATTTGGGTTTGCATGTCTTTGAAAATTCGTAAAACTCATCATTTTTCTCCACCGTTTTCTTTTCTGTTAAAAAAAAGGAAACAATTGGGAGTACAATAGAACTCTTGAAATTGTGTTCTTGGAAGGTTGCCCTCTTTGGAAATTTTTGGTCGATTTTCCACCCCAGAATTTTTTTAGAAAGCAGGTGTCTCTTACCGAACTGCAAGTTTGGTGAATATTTAGTGACCTTTAGCAATGGGTTTAAAGCTGCTGTTGTAGGAAGTGGCCTCAAGCAGGAAGCATATCTCCATTCCCATATCTGGGTACTAGGGCAGCAGAGCCTTTCTGGAAGTCGTGTTCCTAGTTTGTAAATTACATTGGAATGTGCATGGAGAAAGCCCCATAAGTTTATGTCTCATTATTTCTTCTTGGTTTTAAAATTTTTTTTAATTGGGGTAAAACTTAGAATATTGTTTGTCCTAGGTGTACACCATCTGGTTCGTTTGTACATTATATATGTCTATTCAAGTACAGATACTCTTCCCATGTAAAATGTTACTGAGGGTTCCGCAGACCTCCCTTGCTATATGGTTGGTCTTTTTGAGATATGGATATAATATGTGTTTGTATACATAGAGTAACACTAATCTTAATTTATCCATTCCCCCCACCTTTCCTTTTAGATTAGCATAGTTTGTTTTCTAAGTCTGTGAGTGTCTTTCTCTGTGGAAATATGTTCCTTTGTGTCAGTTATTAGATAACGCCTATAAGTGATATCATAGAATATAGGTCTTTTGCTTTCCGACTTACCTCATGTTTTGTGATTATCTCCAGACTCATTTGTGGTGCCTGAGAGAGCAGTGGTTCATTGTTTTCCATGGCTATTATTCCATTGTGTACATGGACCACTTCTTCTTTATCCATTTACCGGTTGTTGGGCATTTTGATTGCTTCAGTGTCTTGGCTATTGTGAATAAGGCTGCACTGCAGCTTTTGCGGCCTGTGTCTTCTCGATTCTTGTCTTCTCAAGTGAGAGGTCCATTGGTGCGCCTGCTGGATTGAATGGTACCTCCATTTTTACTTTTAAACACAGCTCCTTTCTGTTCTCATTATTGGCTGTTACCCCTTTACGTCTCACCAGCAGGTAGAGGGTACACAGTTCCCTAAAACCCCTTCAGCATTTATTGTTTGTAGACTTTTTGCTCATGGTCAGTCGACTGGTGTAAGTTGAAACTTTTTGTAGATTAGATTGCATGGGTCTAACACTCCCTGAGGTTGAGCTTTTATCCATTTTCCTTTTTTTTAAAAGAGCGTGAGTAAAACTTAACTCTTCATACTCTCTTCTTGAAACATTTGCCTGTTTTGAATTGTTTTGTCCATTCCCTCCTTCAGCACAATGTTTTAGGGCAGGTGTCCTTTACAGCCCTGAGTCCTTGGGAATGTTAAGTGACCATTAGCTGTGAGTTTAAAGCTGTTCTTGCAGGAAACGGCCACAAGGTGGCAGCATTTCCCCTTTACCATATTTGGTTACTAGGGAAACAGAGCCTTAATGGAAGTGGTGTTGTAGGTTGTAAATTAGAATGGAATGTGCCAGGGAAAAGCCCTTTAAGTTTATGTCTCCTTACTTCTTGTTCATATTTGTAGTTTACTTTTTATTTTTTATCCCAGTAAATATGATTACAATGGTTTGTTTGTTCTAGGTGTGCAAGATGTGGTTCTTTCACACATATACATGTATCTATTCTTCCTCGCATCCTTTTCCCATGTAGGTTATGACACAATGTTGAGTAGTCTTCTCCTGGTCTTCCGTACGTCTTTGGTGGTTATATATTTCACATGGTTTGTATATCTCTGTTAACCCCAATGTGGCAATGTATCCAATCCTCATCCCTTTCTATTTGGTGAACCATAAGTTTTTTAATGAATCTGTGATTGCCTTTCTCTGTGGAAATATCTTCATTGGTATCAATTTTTAAGTAACTCTTAAAAGTGATATGATAGGATATGTGTCTTTTGCTTTCTCACTTACTACACGTGGCGTGATTACGTCTAGACTCATCTATGGTGCTGCAAACGGCATTGTTTCATTTTTTTCACTAGCGAATATTCCATCTGTACATGGAGGAGTTCTTCTTTGTCCATCCATCTGTTGGTGGACTTTTCGGTTACTTCCATATCTTGGCTATTGTAATACTGTGCAGTGCAGATTTGCCTGCCTGTGTCTTTCCAATTCTCTCTTCTTAGGTTTTACGTCGAGGAGTGGGCCTGCTGGATCATATAGTAGCTCAACGTTTACCTTTTTAAGGCACCTCCATTCTGTTCTCATTCGTGGCCCTTTCCAAGTTACGTCCCCTTTGAAGTTGAGGGTATGCATTTCTCCACAACACCTTCAGCATTTATTGTTTGTAGTTTTCTTGCTGATGGTTATTCTGACAAGTGTGAGCTGATACCTCTCTGTGGTTGAATTCGAATGTGCCACATAATCTGTTGAAATTGAGCTTTAAGGCATGTCCTTTTCTATTTTTCAAGCTGTGATTACCCCTTAGTTCTTCAAAGTGTTCTCTTTAAGTATGTGTCACATTTTGAAATGTTTTGGCCTTTACCTCCCTCAAGACATTTTGAGGGCCTGTTTCATTTACAGTTCTGCAGTACTTGTTCCTATGAAGTGACCATTAGCACAGGCTTTAAAGCTGCTTTTGCAGGTAACTGCCAGAGGGCGGCAGCCTTTCTATGTCCCCCACCCTGGTAACTAGGGAAAAGCCCTTGCGGCCTGTGGTGTTTCTCGGTTATAAATTAGAGTGGAGTGTGCCCGGACAAACCCACACAAGCTGATGTCTCCTTACTTTTGTTGGATTGTTACATTTAATTTTTATTTTTTATTGGAGTAATTTTCCACTGTGTACGTGGACCACTTCTACTTTGTGCATTCCTCGGTTGATGGACATTTTCATTGCTTCCAAGTGTTGGCTGTGGTAAATATTGTTGGAGTGCAGGATTGCCAGGCTGTGACTTTTCGATTCTCATTTTCTCAGGTGATAGGCCCAGCAGTGGGTGTGATTGATTGACTGGTAGCACCGTGTTTCCCTTTTCAAAGCACCTTCTTTGTGTTTTCATTAGTGGCTCTTACCAGGTCCCCCTTAGAATCCAGGGTACGCATTTCTCCACAATCGCTTCAGCATTTATTGTTTGCAGCATTTATGCTAATGGCCCTTCTGGCTGCTGTGAGCTGATAGGTTTTTGTAATTTGGGTTTGCATGTCTTTGAAAATTCGTAAAACTCATCATTTTTCTCCACCGTTTTCTTTTCTGTTAAAAAAAAGGAAACAATTGGGAGTACAATAGAACTCTTGAAATTGTGTTCTTGGAAGGTTGCCCTCTTTGGAAATTTTTGGTCGATTTTCCACCCCAGAATTTTTTTAGAAAGCAGGTGTCTCTTACCGAACTGCAAGTTTGGTGAATATTTAGTGACCTTTAGCAATGGGTTTAAAGCTGCTGTTGTAGGAAGTGGCCTCAAGCAGGAAGCATATCTCCATTCCCATATCTGGGTACTAGGGCAGCAGAGCCTTTCTGGAAGTCGTGTTCCTAGTTTGTAAATTACATTGGAATGTGCATGGAGAAAGCCCCATAAGTTTATGTCTCATTATTTCTTCTTGGTTTTAAAATTTTTTTTAATTGGGGTAAAACTTAGAATATTGTTTGTCCTAGGTGTACACCATCTGGTTCGTTTGTACATTATATATGTCTATTCAAGTACAGATACTCTTCCCATGTAAAATGTTACTGAGGGTTCCGCAGACCTCCCTTGCTATATGGTTGGTCTTTTTGAGATATGGATATAATATGTGTTTGTATACATAGAGTAACACTAATCTTAATTTATCCATTCCCCCCACCTTTCCTTTTAGATTAGCATAGTTTGTTTTCTAAGTCTGTGAGTGTCTTTCTCTGTGGAAATATGTTCCTTTGTGTCAGTTATTAGATAACGCCTATAAGTGATATCATAGAATATAGGTCTTTTGCTTTCCGACTTACCTCATGTTTTGTGATTATCTCCAGACTCATTTGTGGTGCCTGAGAGAGCAGTGGTTCATTGTTTTCCATGGCTATTATTCCATTGTGTACATGGACCACTTCTTCTTTATCCATTTACCGGTTGTTGGGCATTTTGATTGCTTCAGTGTCTTGGCTATTGTGAATAAGGCTGCACTGCAGCTTTTGCGGCCTGTGTCTTCTCGATTCTTGTCTTCTCAAGTGAGAGGTCCATTGGTGCGCCTGCTGGATTGAATGGTACCTCCATTTTTACTTTTAAACACAGCTCCTTTCTGTTCTCATTATTGGCTGTTACCCCTTTACGTCTCACCAGCAGGTAGAGGGTACACAGTTCCCTAAAACCCCTTCAGCATTTATTGTTTGTAGACTTTTTGCTCATGGTCAGTCGACTGGTGTAAGTTGAAACTTTTTGTAGATTAGATTGCATGGGTCTAACACTCCTTGAGGTTGAGCTTTTATCCATTTTCCTTTTTTTTAAAAGAGCGTGAGTAAAACTTAACTCTTCATACTCTCTTCTTGAAACATTTGCCTGTTTTGAATTGTTTTGTCCATTCCCTCCTTCAGCACAATGTTTTAGGGCAGGTGTCCTTTACAGCCCTGAGTCCTTGGAAATGTTAAGTGACCATTAGCTGTGAGTTTAAAGCTGTTCTTGCAGGAAACGGCCACAAGGTGGCAGCATTTCCCCTTTACCATATTTGGTTACTAGGGAAACAGAGCCTTAATGGAAGTGGTGTTGTAGGTTGTAAATTAGAATGGAATGTGCCAGGGAAAAGCCCTTTAAGTTTATGTCTCCTTACTTCTTGTTCATATTTGTAGTTTACTTTTTATTTTTTATCCCAGTAAATATGATTACAATGGTTTGTTTGTTCTAGGTGTGCAAGATGTGGTTCTTTCCCACATATACATGTATCTATTCTTCCTCGCATCCTTTTCCCATGTAGGTTATGACACAATGTTGAGTAGTCTTCTCCTGGTCTTCCGTACGTCTTTGGTGGTTATATATTTCACATGGTTTGTATATCTCTGTTAACCCCAATGTGGCAATGTATCCAATCCTCATCCCTTTCTATTTGGTGAACCATAAGTTTTTTAATGAATCTGTGATTGCCTTTCTCTGTGGAAATATCTTCATTGGTATCAATTTTTAAGTAACTCTTAAAAGTGATATGATAGGATATGTGTCTTTTGCTTTCTCACTTACTACACGTGGCGTGATTACGTCTAGACTCATCTATGGTGCTGCAAACGGCATTGTTTCATTTTTTTCACTAGCGAATATTCCATCTGTACATGGAGGAGTTCTTCTTTGTCCATCCATCTGTTGGTGGACTTTTCGGTTACTTCCATATCTTGGCTATTGTAATACTGTGCAGTGCAGATTTGCCTGCCTGTGTCTTTCCAATTCTCTCTTCTTAGGTTTTACGTCGAGGAGTGGGCCTGCTGGATCATATAGTAGCTCAACGTTTACCTTTTTAAGGCACCTCCATTCTGTTCTCATTCGTGGCCCTTTCCAAGTTACGTCCCCTTTGAAGTTGAGGGTATGCATTTCTCCACAACACCTTCAGCATTTATTGTTTGTAGTTTTCTTGCTGATGTTTATTCTGACAAGTGTGAGCTGATACCTCTCTGTGGTTGAATTCGAATGTGCCACATAATCTGTTGAAATTGAGCTTTAAGGCATGTCCTTTTCTATTTTTCAAGCTGTGATTACCCCTTAGTTCTTCAAAGTGTTCTCTTTAAGTATGTGTCACATTTTGAAATGTTTTGGCCTTTACCTCCCTCAAGACATTTTGAGGGCCTGTTTCATTTACAGTTCTGCAGTACTTGTTCCTATGAAGTGACCATTAGCACAGGCTTAAAAGCTGCTTTTGCAGGTAACTGCCAGAGGGCGGCAGCCTTTCTAGGTCCCCCACCCTGGTAACTAGGGAAAAGCCCTTGCGGCCTGTGGTGTTTCTCGGTTATAAATTAGAGTGGAGTGTGCCCGGACAAACCCACACAAGCTGATGTCTCCTTACTTTTGTTGGATTTTTACATTTAATTTTTATTTTTTATTGGAGTAATTTTCCACTGTGTACGTGGACCACTTCTACTTTGTGCATTCCTCGGTTGATGGACATTTTCATTGCTTCCAAGTGTTGGCTATGGTAAATATTGTTGGAGTGCAGGATTGCCAGGCTGTGACTTTTCGATTCTCATTTTCTCAGGTGATAGGCCCAGCAGTGGGTGTGATTGATTGACTGGTAGCACCGTGTTTCCCTTTTCAAAGCACCTTCTTTGTGTTTTCATTAGTGGCTCTTACCACGTCCCCCTTAGAATCCAGGGTACGCATTTCTCCACAATCGCTTCAGCATTTATTGTTTGCAGCATTTATGCTAATGGCCCTTCTGGCTGCTGTGAGCTGATAGGTTTTTGTAATTTGGGTTTGCATGTCTTTGAAAATTCGTAAAACTCATCATTTTTCTCCACCGTTTTCTTTTCTGTTAAAAAAAAGGAAACAATTGGGAGTACAATAGAACTCTTGAAATTGTGTTCTTGGAAGGTTGCCCTCTTTGGAAATTTTTGGTCGATTTTCCACCCCAGAATTTTTTTAGAAAGCAGGTGTCTCTTACCGAACTGCAAGTTTGGTGAATATTTAGTGACCTTTAGCAATGGGTTTAAAGCTGCTGTTGTAGGAAGTGGCCTCAAGCAGGAAGCATATCTCCATTCCCATATCTGGGTACTAGGGCAGCAGAGCCTTTCTGGAAGTCGTGTTCCTAGTTTGTAAATTACATTGGAATGTGCATGGAGAAAGCCCCATAAGTTTATGTCTCATTATTTCTTCTTGGTTTTAAAATTTTTTTTAATTGGGGTAAAACTTAGAATATTGTTTGTCCTAGGTGTACACCATCTGGTTCGTTTGTACATTATATATGTCTATTCAAGTACAGATACTCTTCCCATGTAAAATGTTACTGAGGGTTCCGCAGACCTCCCTTGCTATATGGTTGGTCTTTTTGAGATATGGATATAATATGTGTTTGTATACATAGAGTAACACTAATCTTAATTTATCCATTCCCCCCACCTTTCCTTTTAGATTAGCATAGTTTGTTTTCTAAGTCTGTGAGTGTCTTTCTCTGTGGAAATATGTTCCTTTGTGTCAGTTATTAGATAACGCCTATAAGTGATATCATAGAATATAGGTCTTTTGCTTTCCGACTTACCTCATGTTTTGTGATTATCTCCAGACTCATTTGTGGTGCCTGAGAGAGCAGTGGTTCATTGTTTTCCATGGCTATTATTCCATTGTGTACATGGACCACTTCTTCTTTATCCATTTACCGGTTGTTGGGCATTTTGATTGCTTCAGTGTCTTGGCTATTGTGAATAAGGCTGCACTGCAGCTTTTGCGGCCTGTGTCTTCTCGATTCTTGTCTTCTCAAGTGAGAGGTCCATTGGTGCGCCTGCTGGATTGAATGGTACCTCCATTTTTACTTTTAAACACAGCTCCTTTCTGTTCTCATTATTGGCTGTTACCCCTTTACGTCTCACCAGCAGGTAGAGGGTACACAGTTCCCTAAAACCCCTTCAGCATTTATTGTTTGTAGACTTTTTGCTCATGGTCAGTCGACTGGTGTAAGTTGAAACTTTTTGTAGATTAGATTGCATGGGTCTAACACTCCCTGAGGTTGAGCTTTTATCCATTTTCCTTTTTTTTAAAAGAGCGTGAGTAAAACTTAACTCTTCATACTCTCTTCTTGAAACATTTGCCTGTTTTGAATTGTTTTGTCCATTCCCTCCTTCAGCACAATGTTTTAGGGCAGGTGTCCTTTACAGCCCTGAGTCCTTGGGAATGTTAAGTGACCATTAGCTGTGAGTTTAAAGCTGTTCTGGCAGGAAACGGCCACAAGGTGGCAGCATTTCCCCTTTACCATATTTGGTTACTAGGGAAACAGAGCCTTAATGGAAGTGGTGTTGTAGGTTGTAAATTAGAATGGAATGTGCCAGGGAAAAGCCCTTTAAGTTTATGTCTCCTTACTTCTTGTTCATATTTGTAGTTTACTTTTTATTTTTTATCCCAGTAAATATGATTACAATGGTTTGTTTGTTCTAGGTGTGCAAGATGTGGTTCTTTCACACATATACATGTATCTATTCTTCCTCGCATCCTTTTCCCATGTAGGTTATGACACAATGTTGAGTAGTCTTCTCCTGGTCTTCCGTACGTCTTTGGTGGTTATATATTTCACATGGTTTGTATATCTCTGTTAACCCCAATGTGGCAATGTATCCAATCCTCATCCCTTTCTATTTGGTGAACCATAAGTTTTTTAATGAATCTGTGATTGCCTTTCTCTGTGGAAATATCTTCATTGGTATCAATTTTTAAGTAACTCTTAAAAGTGATATGATAGGATATGTGTCTTTTGCTTTCTCACTTACTACACGTGGCGTGATTACGTCTAGACTCATCTATGGTGCTGCAAACGGCATTGTTTCATTTTTTTCACTAGCGAATATTCCATCTGTACATGGAGGAGTTCTTCTTTGTCCATCCATCTGTTGGTGGACTTTTCGGTTACTTCCATATCTTGGCTATTGTAATACTGTGCAGTGCAGATTTGCCTGCCTGTGTCTTTCCAATTCTCTCTTCTTAGGTTTTACGTCGAGGAGTGGGCCTGCTGGATCATATAGTAGCTCAACGTTTACCTTTTTAAGGCACCTCCATTCTGTTCTCATTCGTGGCCCTTTCCAAGTTACGTCCCCTTTGAAGTTGAGGGTATGCATTTCTCCACAACACCTTCAGCATTTATTGTTTGTAGTTTTCTTGCTGATGGTTATTCTGACAAGTGTGAGCTGATACCTCTCTGTGGTTGAATTCGAATGTGCCACATAATCTGTTGAAATTGAGCTTTAAGGCATGTCCTTTTCTATTTTTCAAGCTGTGATTACCCCTTAGTTCTTCAAAGTGTTCTCTTTAAGTATGTGTCACATTTTGAAATGTTTTGGCCTTTACCTCCCTCAAGACATTTTGAGGGCCTGTTTCATTTACAGTTCTGCAGTACTTGTTCCTATGAAGTGACCATTAGCACAGGCTTTAAAGCTGCTTTTGCAGGTAACTGCCAGAGGGCGGCAGCCTTTCTAGGTCCCCCACCCTGGTAACTAGGGAAAAGCCCTTGCGGCCTGTGGTGTTTCTCGGTTATAAATTAGAGTGGAGTGTGCCCGGACAAACCCACACAAGCTGATGTCTCCTTACTTTTGTTGGATTTTTACATTTAATTTTTATTTTTTATTGGAGTAATTTTCCACTGTGTACGTGGACCACTTCTACTTTGTGCATTCCTCGGTTGATGGACATTTTCATTGCTTCCAAGTGTTGGCTGTGGTAAATATTGTTGGAGTGCAGGATTGCCAGGCTGTGACTTTTCGATTCTCATTTTCTCAGGTGATAGGCCCAGCAGTGGGTGTGATTGATTGACTGGTAGCACCGTGTTTCCCTTTTCAAAGCACCTTCTTTGTGTTTTCATTAGTGGCTCTTACCACGTCCCCCTTAGAATCCAGGGTACGCATTTCTCCACAATCGCTTCAGCATTTATTGTTTGCAGCATTTATGCTAATGGCCCTTCTGGCTGCTGTGAGCTGATAGGTTTTTGTAATTTGGGTTTGCATGTCTTTGAAAATTCGTAAAACTCATCATTTTTCTCCACCGTTTTCTTTTCTGTTAAAAAAAAGGAAACAATTGGGAGTACAATAGAACTCTTGAAATTGTGTTCTTGGAAGGTTGCCCTCTTTGGAAATTTTTGGTCGATTTTCCACCCCAGAATTTTTTTAGAAAGCAGGTGTCTCTTACCGAACTGCAAGTTTGGTGAATATTTAGTGACCTTTAGCAATGGGTTTAAAGCTGCTGTTGTAGGAAGTGGCCTCAAGCAGGAAGCATATCTCCATTCCCATATCTGGGTACTAGGGCAGCAGAGCCTTTCTGGAAGTCGTGTTCCTAGTTTGTAAATTACATTGGAATGTGCATGGAGAAAGCCCCATAAGTTTATGTCTCATTATTTCTTCTTGGTTTTAAAATTTTTTTTAATTGGGGTAAAACTTAGAATATTGTTTGTCCTAGGTGTACACCATCTGGTTCGTTTGTACATTATATATGTCTATTCAAGTACAGATACTCTTCCCATGTAAAATGTTACTGAGGGTTCCGCAGACCTCCCTTGCTATATGGTTGGTCTTTTTGAGATATGGATATAATATGTGTTTGTATACATAGAGTAACACTAATCTTAATTTATCCATTCCCCCCACCTTTCCTTTTAGATTAGCATAGTTTGTTTTCTAAGTCTGTGAGTGTCTTTCTCTGTGGAAATATGTTCCTTTGTGTCAGTTATTAGATAACGCCTATAAGTGATATCATAGAATATAGATCTTTTGCTTTCCGACTTACCTCATGTTTTGTGATTATCTCCAGACTCATTTGTGGTGCCTGAGAGAGCAGTGGTTCATTGTTTTCCATGGCTATTATTCCATTGTGTACATGGACCACTTCTTCTTTATCCATTTACCGGTTGTTGGGCATTTTGATTGCTTCAGTGTCTTGGCTATTGTGAATAAGGCTGCACTGCAGCTTTTGCGGCCTGTGTCTTCTCGATTCTTGTCTTCTCAAGTGAGAGGTCCATTGGTGCGCCTGCTGGATTGAATGGTACCTCCATTTTTACTTTTAAACACAGCTCCTTTCTGTTCTCATTATTGGCTGTTACCCCTTTACGTCTCACCAGCAGGTAGAGGGTACACAGTTCCCTAAAACCCCTTCAGCATTTATTGTTTGTAGACTTTTTGCTCATGGTCAGTCGACTGGTGTAAGTTGAAACTTTTTGTAGATTAGATTGCATGGGTCTAACACTCCCTGAGGTTGAGCTTTTATCCATTTTCCTTTTTTTTAAAAGAGCGTGAGTAAAACTTAACTCTTCATACTCTCTTCTTGAAACATTTGCCTGTTTTGAATTGTTTTGTCCATTCCCTCCTTCAGCACAATGTTTTAGGGCAGGTGTCCTTTACAGCCCTGAGTCCTTGGGAATGTTAAGTGACCATTAGCTGTGAGTTTAAAGCTGTTCTTGCAGGAAACGGCCACAAGGTGGCAGCATTTCCCCTTTACCATATTTGGTTACTAGGGAAACAGAGCCTTAATGGAAGTGGTGTTGTAGGTTGTAAATTAGAATGGAATGTGCCAGGGAAAAGCCCTTTAAGTTTATGTCTCCTTACTTCTTGTTCATATTTGTAGTTTACTTTTTATTTTTTATCCCAGTAAATATGATTACAATGGTTTGTTTGTTCTAGGTGTGCAAGATGTGGTTCTTTCACACATATACATGTATCTATTCTTCCTCGCATCCTTTTCCCATGTAGGTTATGACACAATGTTGAGTAGTCTTCTCCTGGTCTTCCGTACGTCTTTGGTGGTTATATATTTCACATGGTTTGTATATCTCTGTTAACCCCAATGTGGCAATGTATCCAATCCTCATCCCTTTCTATTTGGTGAACCATAAGTTTTTTAATGAATCTGTGATTGCCTTTCTCTGTGGAAATATCTTCATTGGTATCAATTTTTAAGTAACTCTTAAAAGTGATATGATAGGATATGTGTCTTTTGCTTTCTCACTTACTACACGTGGCGTGATTACGTCTAGACTCATCTATGGTGCTGCAAACGGCATTGTTTCATTTTTTTCACTAGCGAATATTCCATCTGTACATGGAGGAGTTCTTCTTTGTCCATCCATCTGTTGGTGGACTTTTCGGTTACTTCCATATCTTGGCTATTGTAATACTGTGCAGTGCAGATTTGCCTGCCTGTGTCTTTCCAATTCTCTCTTCTTAGGTTTTACGTCGAGGAGTGGGCCTGCTGGATCATATAGTAGCTCAACGTTTACCTTTTTAAGGCACCTCCATTCTGTTCTCATTCGTGGCCCTTTCCAAGTTACGTCCCCTTTGAAGTTGAGGGTATGCATTTCTCCACAACACCTTCAGCATTTATTGTTTGTAGTTTTCTTGCTGATGGTTATTCTGACAAGTGTGAGCTGATACCTCTCTGTGGTTGAATTCGAATGTGCCACATAATCTGTTGAAATTGAGCTTTAAGGCATGTCCTTTTCTATTTTTCAAGCTGTGATTACCCCTTAGTTCTTCAAAGTGTTCTCTTTAAGTATGTGTCACATTTTGAAATGTTTTGGCCTTTACCTCCCTCAAGACATTTTGAGGGCCTGTTTCATTTACAGTTCTGCAGTACTTGTTCCTATGAAGTGACCATTAGCACAGGCTTTAAAGCTGCTTTTGCAGGTAACTGCCAGAGGGCGGCAGCCTTTCTATGTCCCCCACCCTGGTAACTAGGGAAAAGCCCTTGCGGCCTGTGGTGTTTCTCGGTTATAAATTAGAGTGGAGTGTGCCCGGACAAACCCACACAAGCTGATGTCTCCTTACTTTTGTTGGATTGTTACATTTAATTTTTATTTTTTATTGGAGTAATTTTCCACTGTGTACGTGGACCACTTCTACTTTGTGCATTCCTCGGTTGATGGACATTTTCATTGCTTCCAAGTGTTGGCTGTGGTAAATATTGTTGGAGTGCAGGATTGCCAGGCTGTGACTTTTCGATTCTCATTTTCTCAGGTGATAGGCCCAGCAGTGGGTGTGATTGATTGACTGGTAGCACCGTGTTTCCCTTTTCAAAGCACCTTCTTTGTGTTTTCATTAGTGGCTCTTACCACGTCCCCCTTAGAATCCAGGGTACGCATTTCTCCACAATCGCTTCAGCATTTATTGTTTGCAGCATTTATGCTAATGGCCCTTCTGGCTGCTGTGAGCTGATAGGTTTTTGTAATTTGGGTTTGCATGTCTTTGAAAATTCGTAAAACTCATCATTTTTCTCCACCGTTTTCTTTTCTGTTAAAAAAAAGGAAACAATTGGGAGTACAATAGAACTCTTGAAATTGTGTTCTTGGAAGGTTGCCCTCTTTGGAAATTTTTGGTCGATTTTCCACCCCAGAATTTTTTTAGAAAGCAGGTGTCTCTTACCGAACTGCAAGTTTGGTGAATATTTAGTGACCTTTAGCAATGGGTTTAAAGCTGCTGTTGTAGGAAGTGGCCTCAAGCAGGAAGCATATCTCCATTCCCATATCTGGGTACTAGGGCAGCAGAGCCTTTCTGGAAGTCGTGTTCCTAGTTTGTAAATTACATTGGAATGTGCATGGAGAAAGCCCCATAAGTTTATGTCTCATTATTTCTTCTTGGTTTTAAAATTTTTTTTAATTGGGGTAAAACTTAGAATATTGTTTGTCCTAGGTGTACACCATCTGGTTCGTTTGTACATTATATATGTCTATTCAAGTACAGATACTCTTCCCATGTAAAATGTTACTGAGGGTTCCGCAGACCTCCCTTGCTATATGGTTGGTCTTTTTGAGATATGGATATAATATGTGTTTGTATACATAGAGTAACACTAATCTTAATTTATCCATTCCCCCCACCTTTCCTTTTAGATTAGCATAGTTTGTTTTCTAAGTCTGTGAGTGTCTTTCTCTGTGGAAATATGTTCCTTTGTGTCAGTTATTAGATAACGCCTATAAGTGATATCATAGAATATAGGTCTTTTGCTTTCCGACTTACCTCATGTTTTGTGATTATCTCCAGACTCATTTGTGGTGCCTGAGAGAGCAGTGGTTCATTGTTTTCCATGGCTATTATTCCATTGTGTACATGGACCACTTCTTCTTTATCCATTTACCGGTTGTTGGGCATTTTGATTGCTTCAGTGTCTTGGCTATTGTGAATAAGGCTGCACTGCAGCTTTTGCGGCCTGTGTCTTCTCGATTCTTGTCTTCTCAAGTGAGAGGTCCATTGGTGCGCCTGCTGGATTGAATGGTACCTCCATTTTTACTTTTAAACACAGCTCCTTTCTGTTCTCATTATTGGCTGTTACCCCTTTACGTCTCACCAGCAGGTAGAGGGTACACAGTTCCCTAAAACCCCTTCAGCATTTATTGTTTGTAGACTTTTTGCTCATGGTCAGTCGACTGGTGTAAGTTGAAACTTTTTGTAGATTAGATTGCATGGGTCTAACACTCCCTGAGGTTGAGCTTTTATCCATTTTCCTTTTTTTTAAAAGAGCGTGAGTAAAACTTAACTCTTCATACTCTCTTCTTGAAACATTTGCCTGTTTTGAATTGTTTTGTCCATTCCCTCCTTCAGCACAATGTTTTAGGGCAGGTGTCCTTTACAGCCCTGAGTCCTTGGGAATGTTAAGTGACCATTAGCTGTGAGTTTAAAGCTGTTCTTGCAGGAAACGGCCACAAGGTGGCAGCATTTCCCCTTTACCATATTTGGTTACTAGGGAAACAGAGCCTTAATGGAAGTGGTGTTGTAGGTTGTAAATTAGAATGGAATGTGCCAGGGAAAAGCCCTTTAAGTTTATGTCTCCTTACTTCTTGTTCATATTTGTAGTTTACTTTTTATTTTTTATCCCAGTAAATATGATTACAATGGTTTGTTTGTTCTAGGTGTGCAAGATGTGGTTCTTTCACACATATACATGTATCTATTCTTCCTCGCATCCTTTTCCCATGTAGGTTATGACACAATGTTGAGTAGTCTTCTCCTGGTCTTCCGTACGTCTTTGGTGGTTATATATTTCACATGGTTTGTATATCTCTGTTAACCCCAATGTGGCAATGTATCCAATCCTCATCCCTTTCTATTTGGTGAACCATAAGTTTTTTAATGAATCTGTGATTGCCTTTCTCTGTGGAAATATCTTCATTGGTATCAATTTTTAAGTAACTCTTAAAAGTGATATGATAGGATATGTGTCTTTTGCTTTCTCACTTACTACACGTGGCGTGATTACGTCTAGACTCATCTATGGTGCTGCAAACGGCATTGTTTCATTTTTTTCACTAGCGAATATTCCATCTGTACATGGAGGAGTTCTTCTTTGTCCATCCATCTGTTGGTGGACTTTTCGGTTACTTCCATATCTTGGCTATTGTAATACTGTGCACTGCAGATTTGCCTGCCTGTGTCTTTCCAATTCTCTCTTCTTAGGTTTTACGTCGAGGAGTGGGCCTGCTGGATCATATAGTAGCTCAACGTTTACCTTTTTAAGGCACCTCCATTCTGTTCTCATTCGTGGCCCTTTCCAAGTTACGTCCCCTTTGAAGTTGAGGGTATGCATTTCTCCACAACACCTTCAGCATTTATTGTTTGTAGTTTTCTTGCTGATGGTTATTCTGACAAGTGTGAGCTGATACCTCTCTGTGGTTGAATTCGAATGTGCCACATAATCTGTTGAAATTGAGCTTTAAGGCATGTCCTTTTCTATTTTTCAAGCTGTGATTACCCCTTAGTTCTTCAAACTGTTCTCTTTAAGTATGTGTCACATTTTGAAATGTTTTGGCCTTTACCTCCCTCAAGACATTTTGAGGGCCTGTTTCATTTACAGTTCTGCAGTACTTGTTCCTATGAAGTGACCATTAGCACAGGCTTTAAAGCTGCTTTTGCAGGTAACTGCCAGAGGGCGGCAGCCTTTCTATGTCCCCCACCCTGGTAACTAGGGAAAAGCCCTTGCGGCCTGTGGTGTTTCTCGGTTATAAATTAGAGTGGAGTGTGCCCGGACAAACCCACACAAGCTGATGTCTCCTTACTTTTGTTGGATTTTTACATTTAATTTTTATTTTTTATTGGAGTAATTTTCCACTGTGTACGTGGACCACTTCTACTTTGTGCATTCCTCGGTTGATGGACATTTTCATTGCTTCCAAGTGTTGGCTGTGGTAAATATTGTTGGAGTGCAGGATTGCCAGGCTGTGACTTTTCGATTCTCATTTTCTCAGGTGATAGGCCCAGCAGTGGGTGTGATTGATTGACTGGTAGCACCGTGTTTCCCTTTTCAAAGCACCTTCTTTGTGTTTTCATTAGTGGCTCTTACCAGGTCCCCCTTAGAATCCAGGGTACGCATTTCTCCACAATCGCTTCAGCATTTATTGTTTGCAGCATTTATGCTAATGGCCCTTCTGGCTGCTGTGAGCTGATAGGTTTTTGTAATTTGGGTTTGCATGTCTTTGAAAATTCGTAAAACTCATCATTTTTCTCCACCGTTTTCTTTTCTGTTAAAAAAAAGGAAACAATTGGGAGTACAATAGAACTCTTGAAATTGTGTTCTTGGAAGGTTGCCCTCTTTGGAAATTTTTGGTCGATTTTCCACCCCAGAATTTTTTTAGAAAGCAGGTGTCTCTTACCGAACTGCAAGTTTGGTGAATATTTAGTGACCTTTAGCAATGGGTTTAAAGCTGCTGTTGTAGGAAGTGGCCTCAAGCAGGAAGCATATCTCCATTCCCATATCTGGGTACTAGGGCAGCAGAGCCTTTCTGGAAGTCGTGTTCCTAGTTTGTAAATTACATTGGAATGTGCATGGAGAAAGCCCCATAAGTTTATGTCTCATTATTTCTTCTTGGTTTTAAAATTTTTTTTAATTGGGGTAAAACTTAGAATATTGTTTGTCCTAGGTGTACACCATCTGGTTCGTTTGTACATTATATATGTCTATTCAAGTACAGATACTCTTCCCATGTAAAATGTTACTGAGGGTTCCGCAGACCTCCCTTGCTATATGGTTGGTCTTTTTGAGATATGGATATAATATGTGTTTGTATACATAGAGTAACACTAATCTTAATTTATCCATTCCCCCCACCTTTCCTTTTAGATTAGCATAGTTTGTTTTCTAAGTCTGTGAGTGTCTTTCTCTGTGGAAATATGTTCCTTTGTGTCAGTTATTAGATAACGCCTATAAGTGATATCATAGAATATAGATCTTTTGCTTTCCGACTTACCTCATGTTTTGTGATTATCTCCAGACTCATTTGTGGTGCCTGAGAGAGCAGTGGTTCATTGTTTTCCATGGCTATTATTCCATTGTGTACATGGACCACTTCTTCTTTATCCATTTACCGGTTGTTGGGCATTTTGATTGCTTCAGTGTCTTGGCTATTGTGAATAAGGCTGCACTGCAGCTTTTGCGGCCTGTGTCTTCTCGATTCTTGTCTTCTCAAGTGAGAGGTCCATTGGTGCGCCTGCTGGATTGAATGGTACCTCCATTTTTACTTTTAAACACAGCTCCTTTCTGTTCTCATTATTGGCTGTTACCCCTTTACGTCTCACCAGCAGGTAGAGGGTACACAGTTCCCTAAAACCCCTTCAGCATTTATTGTTTGTAGACTTTTTGCTCATGGTCAGTCGACTGGTGTAAGTTGAAACTTTTTGTAGATTAGATTGCATGGGTCTAACACTCCCTGAGGTTGAGCTTTTATCCATTTTCCTTTTTTTTAAAAGAGCGTGAGTAAAACTTAACTCTTCATACTCTCTTCTTGAAACATTTGCCTGTTTTGAATTGTTTTGTCCATTCCCTCCTTCAGCACAATGTTTTAGGGCAGGTGTCCTTTACAGCCCTGAGTCCTTGGGAATGTTAAGTGACCATTAGCTGTGAGTTTAAAGCTGTTCTTGCAGGAAACGGCCACAAGGTGGCAGCATTTCCCCTTTACCATATTTGGTTACTAGGGAAACAGAGCCTTAATGGAAGTGGTGTTGTAGGTTGTAAATTAGAATGGAATGTGCCAGGGAAAAGCCCTTTAAGTTTATGTCTCCTTACTTCTTGTTCATATTTGTAGTTTACTTTTTATTTTTTATCCCAGTAAATATGATTACAATGGTTTGTTTGTTCTAGGTGTGCAAGATGTGGTTCTTTCACACATATACATGTATCTATTCTTCCTCGCATCCTTTTCCCATGTAGGTTATGACACAATGTTGAGTAGTCTTCTCCTGGTCTTCCGTACGTCTTTGGTGGTTATATATTTCACATGGTTTGTATATCTCTGTTAACCCCAATGTGGCAATGTATCCAATCCTCATCCCTTTCTATTTGGTGAACCATAAGTTTTTTAATGAATCTGTGATTGCCTTTCTCTGTGGAAATATCTTCATTGGTATCAATTTTTAAGTAACTCTTAAAAGTGATATGATAGGATATGTGTCTTTTGCTTTCTCACTTACTACACGTGGCGTGATTACGTCTAGACTCATCTATGGTGCTGCAAACGGCATTGTTTCATTTTTTTCACTAGCGAATATTCCATCTGTACATGGAGGAGTTCTTCTTTGTCCATCCATCTGTTGGTGGACTTTTCGGTTACTTCCATATCTTGGCTATTGTAATACTGTGCAGTGCAGATTTGCCTGCCTGTGTCTTTCCAATTCTCTCTTCTTAGGTTTTACGTCGAGGAGTGGGCCTGCTGGATCATATAGTAGCTCAACGTTTACCTTTTTAAGGCACCTCCATTCTGTTCTCATTCGTGGCCCTTTCCAAGTTACGTCCCCTTTGAAGTTGAGGGTATGCATTTCTCCACAACACCTTCAGCATTTATTGTTTGTAGTTTTCTTGCTGATGGTTATTCTGACAAGTGTGAGCTGATACCTCTCTGTGGTTGAATTCGAATGTGCCACATAATCTGTTGAAATTGAGCTTTAAGGCATGTCCTTTTCTATTTTTCAAGCTGTGATTACCCCTTAGTTCTTCAAAGTGTTCTCTTTAAGTATGTGTCACATTTTGAAATGTTTTGGCCTTTACCTCCCTCAAGACATTTTGAGGGCCTGTTTCATTTACAGTTCTGCAGTACTTGTTCCTATGAAGTGACCATTAGCACAGGCTTTAAAGCTGCTTTTGCAGGTAACTGCCAGAGGGCGGCAGCCTTTCTATGTCCCCCACCCTGGTAACTAGGGAAAAGCCCTTGCGGCCTGTGGTGTTTCTCGGTTATAAATTAGAGTGGAGTGTGCCCGGACAAACCCACACAAGCTGATGTCTCCTTACTTTTGTTGGATTGTTACATTTAATTTTTATTTTTTATTGGAGTAATTTTCCACTGTGTACGTGGACCACTTCTACTTTGTGCATTCCTCGGTTGATGGACATTTTCATTGCTTCCAAGTGTTGGCTGTGGTAAATATTGTTGGAGTGCAGGATTGCCAGGCTGTGACTTTTCGATTCTCATTTTCTCAGGTGATAGGCCCAGCAGTGGGTGTGATTGATTGACTGGTAGCACCGTGTTTCCCTTTTCAAAGCACCTTCTTTGTGTTTTCATTAGTGGCTCTTACCACGTCCCCCTTAGAATCCAGGGTACGCATTTCTCCACAATCGCTTCAGCATTTATTGTTTGCAGCATTTATGCTAATGGCCCTTCTGGCTGCTGTGAGCTGATAGGTTTTTGTAATTTGGGTTTGCATGTCTTTGAAAATTCGTAAAACTCATCATTTTTCTCCACCGTTTTCTTTTCTGTTAAAAAAAAGGAAACAATTGGGAGTACAATAGAACTCTTGAAATTGTGTTCTTGGAAGGTTGCCCTCTTTGGAAATTTTTGGTCGATTTTCCACCCCAGAATTTTTTTAGAAAGCAGGTGTCTCTTACCGAACTGCAAGTTTGGTGAATATTTAGTGACCTTTAGCAATGGGTTTAAAGCTGCTGTTGTAGGAAGTGGCCTCAAGCAGGAAGCATATCTCCATTCCCATATCTGGGTACTAGGGCAGCAGAGCCTTTCTGGAAGTCGTGTTCCTAGTTTGTAAATTACATTGGAATGTGCATGGAGAAAGCCCCATAAGTTTATGTCTCATTATTTCTTCTTGGTTTTAAAATTTTTTTTAATTGGGGTAAAACTTAGAATATTGTTTGTCCTAGGTGTACACCATCTGGTTCGTTTGTACATTATATATGTCTATTCAAGTACAGATACTCTTCCCATGTAAAATGTTACTGAGGGTTCCGCAGACCTCCCTTGCTATATGGTTGGTCTTTTTGAGATATGGATATAATATGTGTTTGTATACATAGAGTAACACTAATCTTAATTTATCCATTCCCCCCACCTTTCCTTTTAGATTAGCATAGTTTGTTTTCTAAGTCTGTGAGTGTCTTTCTCTGTGGAAATATGTTCCTTTGTGTCAGTTATTAGATAACGCCTATAAGTGATATCATAGAATATAGGTCTTTTGCTTTCCGACTTACCTCATGTTTTGTGATTATCTCCAGACTCATTTGTGGTGCCTGAGAGAGCAGTGGTTCATTGTTTTCCATGGCTATTATTCCATTGTGTACATGGACCACTTCTTCTTTATCCATTTACCGGTTGTTGGGCATTTTGATTGCTTCAGTGTCTTGGCTATTGTGAATAAGGCTGCACTGCAGCTTTTGCGGCCTGTGTCTTCTCGATTCTTGTCTTCTCAAGTGAGAGGTCCATTGGTGCGCCTGCTGGATTGAATGGTACCTCCATTTTTACTTTTAAACACAGCTCCTTTCTGTTCTCATTATTGGCTGTTACCCCTTTACGTCTCACCAGCAGGTAGAGGGTACACAGTTCCCTAAAACCCCTTCAGCATTTATTGTTTGTAGACTTTTTGCTCATGGTCAGTCGACTGGTGTAAGTTGAAACTTTTTGTAGATTAGATTGCATGGGTCTAACACTCCCTGAGGTTGAGCTTTTATCCATTTTCCTTTTTTTTAAAAGAGCGTGAGTAAAACTTAACTCTTCATACTCTCTTCTTGAAACATTTGCCTGTTTTGAATTGTTTTGTCCATTCCCTCCTTCAGCACAATGTTTTAGGGCAGGTGTCCTTTACAGCCCTGAGTCCTTGGGAATGTTAAGTGACCATTAGCTGTGAGTTTAAAGCTGTTCTTGCAGGAAACGGCCACAAGGTGGCAGCATTTCCCCTTTACCATATTTGGTTACTAGGGAAACAGAGCCTTAATGGAAGTGGTGTTGTAGGTTGTAAATTAGAATGGAATGTGCCAGGGAAAAGCCCTTTAAGTTTATGTCTCCTTACTTCTTGTTCATATTTGTAGTTTACTTTTTATTTTTTATCCCAGTAAATATGATTACAATGGTTTGTTTGTTCTAGGTGTGCAAGATGTGGTTCTTTCACACATATACATGTATCTATTCTTCCTCGCATCCTTTTCCCATGTAGGTTATGACACAATGTTGAGTAGTCTTCTCCTGGTCTTCCGTACGTCTTTGGTGGTTATATATTTCACATGGTTTGTATATCTCTGTTAACCCCAATGTGGCAATGTATCCAATCCTCATCCCTTTCTATTTGGTGAACCATAAGTTTTTTAATGAATCTGTGATTGCCTTTCTCTGTGGAAATATCTTCATTGGTATCAATTTTTAAGTAACTCTTAAAAGTGATATGATAGGATATGTGTCTTTTGCTTTCTCACTTACTACACGTGGCGTGATTACGTCTAGACTCATCTATGGTGCTGCAAACGGCATTGTTTCATTTTTTTCACTAGCGAATATTCCATCTGTACATGGAGGAGTTCTTCTTTGTCCATCCATCTGTTGGTGGACTTTTCGGTTACTTCCATATCTTGGCTATTGTAATACTGTGCAGTGCAGATTTGCCTGCCTGTGTCTTTCCAATTCTCTCTTCTTAGGTTTTACGTCGAGGAGTGGGCCTGCTGGATCATATAGTAGCTCAACGTTTACCTTTTTAAGGCACCTCCATTCTGTTCTCATTCGTGGCCCTTTCCAAGTTACGTCCCCTTTGAAGTTGAGGGTATGCATTTCTCCACAACACCTTCAGCATTTATTGTTTGTAGTTTTCTTGCTGATGGTTATTCTGACAAGTGTGAGCTGATACCTCTCTGTGGTTGAATTCGAATGTGCCACATAATCTGTTGAAATTGAGCTTTAAGGCATGTCCTTTTCTATTTTTCAAGCTGTGATTACCCCTTAGTTCTTCAAAGTGTTCTCTTTAAGTATGTGTCACATTTTGAAATGTTTTGGCCTTTACCTCCCTCAAGACATTTTGAGGGCCTGTTTCATTTACAGTTCTGCAGTACTTGTTCCTATGAAGTGACCATTAGCACAGGCTTTAAAGCTGCTTTTGCAGGTAACTGCCAGAGGGCGGCAGCCTTTCTATGTCCCCCACCCTGGTAACTAGGGAAAAGCCCTTGCGGCCTGTGGTGTTTCTCGGTTATAAATTAGAGTGGAGTGTGCCCGGACAAACCCACACAAGCTGATGTCTCCTTACTTTTGTTGGATTGTTACATTTAATTTTTATTTTTTATTGGAGTAATTTTCCACTGTGTACGTGGACCACTTCTACTTTGTGCATTCCTCGGTTGATGGACATTTTCATTGCTTCCAAGTGTTGGCTGTGGTAAATATTGTTGGAGTGCAGGATTGCCAGGCTGTGACTTTTCGATTCTCATTTTCTCAGGTGATAGGCCCAGCAGTGGGTGTGATTGATTGACTGGTAGCACCGTGTTTCCCTTTTCAAAGCACCTTCTTTGTGTTTTCATTAGTGGCTCTTACCACGTCCCCCTTAGAATCCAGGGTACGCATTTCTCCACAATCGCTTCAGCATTTATTGTTTGCAGCATTTATGCTAATGGCCCTTCTGGCTGCTGTGAGCTGATAGGTTTTTGTAATTTGGGTTTGCATGTCTTTGAAAATTCGTAAAACTCATCATTTTTCTCCACCGTTTTCTTTTCTGTTAAAAAAAAGGAAACAATTGGGAGTACAATAGAACTCTTGAAATTGTGTTCTTGGAAGGTTGCCCTCTTTGGAAATTTTTGGTCGATTTTCCACCCCAGAATTTTTTTAGAAAGCAGGTGTCTCTTACCGAACTGCAAGTTTGGTGAATATTTAGTGACCTTTAGCAATGGGTTTAAAGCTGCTGTTGTAGGAAGTGGCCTCAAGCAGGAAGCATATCTCCATTCCCATATCTGGGTACTAGGGCAGCAGAGCCTTTCTGGAAGTCGTGTTCCTAGTTTGTAAATTACATTGGAATGTGCATGGAGAAAGCCCCATAAGTTTATGTCTCATTATTTCTTCTTGGTTTTAAAATTTTTTTTAATTGGGGTAAAACTTAGAATATTGTTTGTCCTAGGTGTACACCATCTGGTTCGTTTGTACATTATATATGTCTATTCAAGTACAGATACTCTTCCCATGTAAAATGTTACTGAGGGTTCCGCAGACCTCCCTTGCTATATGGTTGGTCTTTTTGAGATATGGATATAATATGTGTTTGTATACATAGAGTAACACTAATCTTAATTTATCCATTCCCCCCACCTTTCCTTTTAGATTAGCATAGTTTGTTTTCTAAGTCTGTGAGTGTCTTTCTCTGTGGAAATATGTTCCTTTGTGTCAGTTATTAGATAACGCCTATAAGTGATATCATAGAATATAGGTCTTTTGCTTTCCGACTTACCTCATGTTTTGTGATTATCTCCAGACTCATTTGTGGTGCCTGAGAGAGCAGTGGTTCATTGTTTTCCATGGCTATTATTCCATTGTGTACATGGACCACTTCTTCTTTATCCATTTACCGGTTGTTGGGCATTTTGATTGCTTCAGTGTCTTGGCTATTGTGAATAAGGCTGCACTGCAGCTTTTGCGGCCTGTGTCTTCTCGATTCTTGTCTTCTCAAGTGAGAGGTCCATTGGTGCGCCTGCTGGATTGAATGGTACCTCCATTTTTACTTTTAAACACAGCTCCTTTCTGTTCTCATTATTGGCTGTTACCCCTTTACGTCTCACCAGCAGGTAGAGGGTACACAGTCCCCTAAAACCCCTTCAGCATTTATTGTTTGTAGACTTTTTGCTCATGGTCAGTCGACTGGTGTAAGTTGAAACTTTTTGTAGATTAGATTGCATGGGTCTAACACTCCCTGAGGTTGAGCTTTTATCCATTTTCCTTTTTTTTAAAAGAGCGTGAGTAAAACTTAACTCTTCATACTCTCTTCTTGAAACATTTGCCTGTTTTGAATTGTTTTGTCCATTCCCTCCTTCAGCACAATGTTTTAGGGCAGGTGTCCTTTACAGCCCTGAGTCCTTGGGAATGTTAAGTGACCATTAGCTGTGAGTTTAAAGCTGTTCTTGCAGGAAACGGCCACAAGGTGGCAGCATTTCCCCTTTACCATATTTGGTTACTAGGGAAACAGAGCCTTAATGGAAGTGGTGTTGTAGGTTGTAAATTAGAATGGAATGTGCCAGGGAAAAGCCCTTTAAGTTTATGTCTCCTTACTTCTTGTTCATATTTGTAGTTTACTTTTTATTTTTTATCCCAGTAAATATGATTACAATGGTTTGTTTGTTCTAGGTGTGCAAGATGTGGTTCTTTCACACATATACATGTATCTATTCTTCCTCGCATCCTTTTCCCATGTAGGTTATGACACAATGTTGAGTAGTCTTCTCCTGGTCTTCCGTACGTCTTTGGTGGTTATATATTTCACATGGTTTGTATATCTCTGTTAACCCCAATGTGGCAATGTATCCAATCCTCATCCCTTTCTATTTGGTGAACCATAAGTTTTTTAATGAATCTGTGATTGCCTTTCTCTGTGGAAATATCTTCATTGGTATCAATTTTTAAGTAACTCTTAAAAGTGATATGATAGGATATGTGTCTTTTGCTTTCTCACTTACTACACGTGGCGTGATTACGTCTAGACTCATCTATGGTGCTGCAAACGGCATTGTTTCATTTTTTTCACTAGCGAATATTCCATCTGTACATGGAGGAGTTCTTCTTTGTCCATCCATCTGTTGGTGGACTTTTCGGTTACTGCCATATCTTGGCTATTGTAATACTGTGCAGTGCAGATTTGCCTGCCTGTGTCTTTCCAATTCTCTCTTCTTAGGTTTTACGTCGAGGAGTGGGCCTGCTGGATCATATAGTAGCTCAACGTTTACCTTTTTAAGGCACCTCCATTCTGTTCTCATTCGTGGCCCTTTCCAAGTTACGTCCCCTTTGAAGTTGAGGGTATGCATTTCTCCACAACACCTTCAGCATTTATTGTTTGTAGTTTTCTTGCTGATGGTTATTCTGACAAGTGTGAGCTGATACCTCTCTGTGGTTGAATTCGAATGTGCCACATAATCTGTTGAAATTGAGCTTTAAGGCATGTCCTTTTCTATTTTTCAAGCTGTGATTACCCCTTAGTTCTTCAAACTGTTCTCTTTAAGTATGTGTCACATTTTGAAATGTTTTGGCCTTTACCTCCCTCAAGACATTTTGAGGGCCTGTTTCATTTACAGTTCTGCAGTACTTGTTCCTATGAAGTGACCATTAGCACAGGCTTTAAAGCTGCTTTTGCAGGTAACTGCCAGAGGGCGGCAGCCTTTCTATGTCCCCCACCCTGGTAACTAGGGAAAAGCCCTTGCGGCCTGTGGTGTTTCTCGGTTATAAATTAGAGTGGAGTGTGCCCGGACAAACCCACACAAGCTGATGTCTCCTTACTTTTGTTGGATTTTTACATTTAATTTTTATTTTTTATTGGAGTAATTTTCCACTGTGTACGTGGACCACTTCTACTTTGTGCATTCCTCGGTTGATGGACATTTTCATTGCTTCCAAGTGTTGGCTGTGGTAAATATTGTTGGAGTGCAGGATTGCCAGGCTGTGACTTTTCGATTCTCATTTTCTCAGGTGATAGGCCCAGCAGTGGGTGTGATTGATTGACTGGTAGCACCGTGTTTCCCTTTTCAAAGCACCTTCTTTGTGTTTTCATTAGTGGCTCTTACCAGGTCCCCCTTAGAATCCAGGGTACGCATTTCTCCACAATCGCTTCAGCATTTATTGTTTGCAGCATTTATGCTAATGGCCCTTCTGGCTGCTGTGAGCTGATAGGTTTTTGTAATTTGGGTTTGCATGTCTTTGAAAATTCGTAAAACTCATCATTTTTCTCCACCGTTTTCTTTTCTGTTAAAAAAAAGGAAACAGTTGGGAGTACAATAGAACTCTTGAAATTGTGTTCTTGGAAGGTTGCCCTCTTTGGAAATTTTTGGTCGATTTTCCACCCCAGAATTTTTTTAGAAAGCAGGTGTCTCTTACCGAACTGCAAGTTTGGTGAATATTTAGTGACCTTTAGCAATGGGTTTAAAGCTGCTGTTGTAGGAAGTGGCCTCAAGCAGGAAGCATATCTCCATTCCCATATCTGGGTACTAGGGCAGCAGAGCCTTTCTGGAAGTCGTGTTCCTAGTTTGTAAATTACATTGGAATGTGCATGGAGAAAGCCCCATAAGTTTATGTCTCATTATTTCTTCTTGGTTTTAAAATTTTTTTTAATTGGGGTAAAACTTAGAATATTGTTTGTCCTAGGTGTACACCATCTGGTTCGTTTGTACATTATATATGTCTATTCAAGTACAGATACTCTTCCCATGTAAAATGTTACTGAGGGTTCCGCAGACCTCCCTTGCTATATGGTTGGTCTTTTTGAGATATGGATATAATATGTGTTTGTATACATAGAGTAACACTAATCTTAATTTATCCATTCCCCCCACCTTTCCTTTTAGATTAGCATAGTTTGTTTTCTAAGTCTGTGAGTGTCTTTCTCTGTGGAAATATGTTCCTTTGTGTCAGTTATTAGATAACGCCTATAAGTGATATCATAGAATATAGATCTTTTGCTTTCCGACTTACCTCATGTTTTGTGATTATCTCCAGACTCATTTGTGGTGCCTGAGAGAGCAGTGGTTCATTGTTTTCCATGGCTATTATTCCATTGTGTACATGGACCACTTCTTCTTTATCCATTTACCGGTTGTTGGGCATTTTGATTGCTTCAGTGTCTTGGCTATTGTGAATAAGGCTGCACTGCAGCTTTTGCGGCCTGTGTCTTCTCGATTCTTGTCTTCTCAAGTGAGAGGTCCATTGGTGCGCCTGCTGGATTGAATGGTACCTCCATTTTTACTTTTAAACACAGCTCCTTTCTGTTCTCATTATTGGCTGTTACCCCTTTACGTCTCACCAGCAGGTAGAGGGTACACAGTTCCCTAAAACCCCTTCAGCATTTATTGTTTGTAGACTTTTTGCTCATGGTCAGTCGACTGGTGTAAGTTGAAACTTTTTGTAGATTAGATTGCATGGGTCTAACACTCCCTGAGGTTGAGCTTTTATCCATTTTCCTTTTTTTTAAAAGAGCGTGAGTAAAACTTAACTCTTCATACTCTCTTCTTGAAACATTTGCCTGTTTTGAATTGTTTTGTCCATTCCCTCCTTCAGCACAATGTTTTAGGGCAGGTGTCCTTTACAGCCCTGAGTCCTTGGGAATGTTAAGTGACCATTAGCTGTGAGTTTAAAGCTGTTCTTGCAGGAAACGGCCACAAGGTGGCAGCATTTCCCCTTTATCATATTTGGTTACTAGGGAAACAGAGCCTTAATGGAAGTGGTGTTGTAGGTTGTAAATTAGAATGGAATGTGCCAGGGAAAAGCCCTTTAAGTTTATGTCTCCTTACTTCTTGTTCATATTTGTAGTTTACTTTTTATTTTTTATCCCAGTAAATATGATTACAATGGTTTGTTTGTTCTAGGTGTGCAAGATGTGGTTCTTTCACACATATACATGTATCTATTCTTCCTCGCATCCTTTTCCCATGTAGGTTATGACACAATGTTGAGTAGTCTTCTCCTGGTCTTCCGTACGTCTTTGGTGGTTATATATTTCACATGGTTTGTATATCTCTGTTAACCCCAATGTGGCAATGTATCCAATCCTCATCCCTTTCTATTTGGTGAACCATAAGTTTTTTAATGAATCTGTGATTGCCTTTCTCTGTGGAAATATCTTCATTGGTATCAATTTTTAAGTAACTCTTAAAAGTGATATGATAGGATATGTGTCTTTTGCTTTCTCACTTACTACACGTGGCGTGATTACGTCTAGACTCATCTATGGTGCTGCAAACGGCATTGTTTCATTTTTTTCACTAGCGAATATTCCATCTGTACATGGAGGAGTTCTTCTTTGTCCATCCATCTGTTGGTGGACTTTTCGGTTACTTCCATATCTTGGCTATTGTAATACTGTGCAGTGCAGATTTGCCTGCCTGTGTCTTTCCAATTCTCTCTTCTTAGGTTTTACGTCGAGGAGTGGGCCTGCTGGATCATATAGTAGCTCAACGTTTACCTTTTTAAGGCACCTCCATTCTGTTCTCATTCGTGGCCCTTTCCAAGTTACGTCCCCTTTGAAGTTGAGGGTATGCATTTCTCCACAACACCTTCAGCATTTATTGTTTGTAGTTTTCTTGCTGATGGTTATTCTGACAAGTGTGAGCTGATACCTCTCTGTGGTTGAATTCGAATGTGCCACATAATCTGTTGAAATTGAGCTTTAAGGCATGTCCTTTTCTATTTTTCAAGCTGTGATTACCCCTTAGTTCTTCAAAGTGTTCTCTTTAAGTATGTGTCACATTTTGAAATGTTTTGGCCTTTACCTCCCTCAAGACATTTTGAGGGCCTGTTTCATTTACAGTTCTGCAGTACTTGTTCCTATGAAGTGACCATTAGCACAGGCTTTAAAGCTGCTTTTGCAGGTAACTGCCAGAGGGCGGCAGCCTTTCTATGTCCCCCACCCTGGTAACTAGGGAAAAGCCCTTGCGGCCTGTGGTGTTTCTCGGTTATAAATTAGAGTGGAGTGTGCCCGGACAAACCCACACAAGCTGATGTCTCCTTACTTTTGTTGGATTGTTACATTTAATTTTTATTTTTTATTGGAGTAATTTTCCACTGTGTACGTGGACCACTTCTACTTTGTGCATTCCTCGGTTGATGGACATTTTCATTGCTTCCAAGTGTTGGCTGTGGTAAATATTGTTGGAGTGCAGGATTGCCAGGCTGTGACTTTTCGATTCTCATTTTCTCAGGTGATAGGCCCAGCAGTGGGTGTGATTGATTGACTGGTAGCACCGTGTTTCCCTTTTCAAAGCACCTTCTTTGTGTTTTCATTAGTGGCTCTTACCACGTCCCCCTTAGAATCCAGGGTACGCATTTCTCCACAATCGCTTCAGCATTTATTGTTTGCAGCATTTATGCTAATGGCCCTTCTGGCTGCTGTGAGCTGATAGGTTTTTGTAATTTGGGTTTGCATGTCTTTGAAAATTCGTAAAACTCATCATTTTTCTCCACCGTTTTCTTTTCTGTTAAAAAAAAGGAAACAATTGGGAGTACAATAGAACTCTTGAAATTGTGTTCTTGGAAGGTTGCCCTCTTTGGAAATTTTTGGTCGATTTTCCACCCCAGAATTTTTTTAGAAAGCAGGTGTCTCTTACCGAACTGCAAGTTTGGTGAATATTTAGTGACCTTTAGCAATGGGTTTAAAGCTGCTGTTGTAGGAAGTGGCCTCAAGCAGGAAGCATATCTCCATTCCCATATCTGGGTACTAGGGCAGCAGAGCCTTTCTGGAAGTCGTGTTCCTAGTTTGTAAATTACATTGGAATGTGCATGGAGAAAGCCCCATAAGTTTATGTCTCATTATTTCTTCTTGGTTTTAAAATTTTTTTTAATTGGGGTAAAACTTAGAATATTGTTTGTCCTAGGTGTACACCATCTGGTTCGTTTGTACATTATATATGTCTATTCAAGTACAGATACTCTTCCCATGTAAAATGTTACTGAGGGTTCCGCAGACCTCCCTTGCTATATGGTTGGTCTTTTTGAGATATGGATATAATATGTGTTTGTATACATAGAGTAACACTAATCTTAATTTATCCATTCCCCCCACCTTTCCTTTTAGATTAGCATAGTTTGTTTTCTAAGTCTGTGAGTGTCTTTCTCTGTGGAAATATGTTCCTTTGTGTCAGTTATTAGATAACGCCTATAAGTGATATCATAGAATATAGGTCTTTTGCTTTCCGACTTACCTCATGTTTTGTGATTATCTCCAGACTCATTTGTGGTGCCTGAGAGAGCAGTGGTTCATTGTTTTCCATGGCTATTATTCCATTGTGTACATGGACCACTTCTTCTTTATCCATTTACCGGTTGTTGGGCATTTTGATTGCTTCAGTGTCTTGGCTATTGTGAATAAGGCTGCACTGCAGCTTTTGCGGCCTGTGTCTTCTCGATTCTTGTCTTCTCAAGTGAGAGGTCCATTGGTGCGCCTGCTGGATTGAATGGTACCTCCATTTTTACTTTTAAACACAGCTCCTTTCTGTTCTCATTATTGGCTGTTACCCCTTTACGTCTCACCAGCAGGTAGAGGGTACACAGTTCCCTAAAACCCCTTCAGCATTTATTGTTTGTAGACTTTTTGCTCATGGTCAGTCGACTGGTGTAAGTTGAAACTTTTTGTAGATTAGATTGCATGGGTCTAACACTCCCTGAGGTTGAGCTTTTATCCATTTTCCTTTTTTTTAAAAGAGCGTGAGTAAAACTTAACTCTTCATACTCTCTTCTTGAAACATTTGCCTGTTTTGAATTGTTTTGTCCATTCCCTCCTTCAGCACAATGTTTTAGGGCAGGTGTCCTTTACAGCCCTGAGTCCTTGGGAATGTTAAGTGACCATTAGCTGTGAGTTTAAAGCTGTTCTTGCAGGAAACGGCCACAAGGTGGCAGCATTTCCCCTTTACCATATTTGGTTACTAGGGAAACAGAGCCTTAATGGAAGTGGTGTTGTAGGTTGTAAATTAGAATGGAATGTGCCAGGGAAAAGCCCTTTAAGTTTATGTCTCCTTACTTCTTGTTCATATTTGTAGTTTACTTTTTATTTTTTATCCCAGTAAATATGATTACAATGGTTTGTTTGTTCTAGGTGTGCAAGATGTGGTTCTTTCACACATATACATGTATCTATTCTTCCTCGCATCCTTTTCCCATGTAGGTTATGACACAATGTTGAGTAGTCTTCTCCTGGTCTTCCGTACGTCTTTGGTGGTTATATATTTCACATGGTTTGTATATCTCTGTTAACCCCAATGTGGCAATGTATCCAATCCTCATCCCTTTCTATTTGGTGAACCATAAGTTTTTTAATGAATCTGTGATTGCCTTTCTCTGTGGAAATATCTTCATTGGTATCAATTTTTAAGTAACTCTTAAAAGTGATATGATAGGATATGTGTCTTTTGCTTTCTCACTTACTACACGTGGCGTGATTACGTCTAGACTCATCTATGGTGCTGCAAACGGCATTGTTTCATTTTTTTCACTAGCGAATATTCCATCTGTACATGGAGGAGTTCTTCTTTGTCCATCCATCTGTTGGTGGACTTTTCGGTTACTTCCATATCTTGGCTATTGTAATACTGTGCAGTGCAGATTTGCCTGCCTGTGTCTTTCCAATTCTCTCTTCTTAGGTTTTACGTCGAGGAGTGGGCCTGCTGGATCATATAGTAGCTCAACGTTTACCTTTTTAAGGCACCTCCATTCTGTTCTCATTCGTGGCCCTTTCCAAGTTACGTCCCCTTTGAAGTTGAGGGTATGCATTTCTCCACAACACCTTCAGCATTTATTGTTTGTAGTTTTCTTGCTGATGGTTATTCTGACAAGTGTGAGCTGATACCTCTCTGTGGTTGAATTCGAATGTGCCACATAATCTGTTGAAATTGAGCTTTAAGGCATGTCCTTTTCTATTTTTCAAGCTGTGATTACCCCTTAGTTCTTCAAAGTGTTCTCTTTAAGTATGTGTCACATTTTGAAATGTTTTGGCCTTTACCTCCCTCAAGACATTTTGAGGGCCTGTTTCATTTACAGTTCTGCAGTACTTGTTCCTATGAAGTGACCATTAGCACAGGCTTTAAAGCTGCTTTTGCAGGTAACTGCCAGAGGGCGGCAGCCTTTCTATGTCCCCCACCCTGGTAACTAGGGAAAAGCCCTTGCGGCCTGTGGTGTTTCTCGGTTATAAATTAGAGTGGAGTGTGCCCGGACAAACCCACACAAGCTGATGTCTCCTTACTTTTGTTGGATTGTTACATTTAATTTTTATTTTTTATTGGAGTAATTTTCCACTGTGTACGTGGACCACTTCTACTTTGTGCATTCCTCGGTTGATGGACATTTTCATTGCTTCCAAGTGTTGGCTGTGGTAAATATTGTTGGAGTGCAGGATTGCCAGGCTGTGACTTTTCGATTCTCATTTTCTCAGGTGATAGGCCCAGCAGTGGGTGTGATTGATTGACTGGTAGCACCGTGTTTCCCTTTTCAAAGCACCTTCTTTGTGTTTTCATTAGTGGCTCTTACCACGTCCCCCTTAGAATCCAGGGTACGCATTTCTCCACAATCGCTTCAGCATTTATTGTTTGCAGCATTTATGCTAATGGCCCTTCTGGCTGCTGTGAGCTGATAGGTTTTTGTAATTTGGGTTTGCATGTCTTTGAAAATTCGTAAAACTCATCATTTTTCTCCACCGTTTTCTTTTCTGTTAAAAAAAAGGAAACAATTGGGAGTACAATAGAACTCTTGAAATTGTGTTCTTGGAAGGTTGCCCTCTTTGGAAATTTTTGGTCGATTTTCCACCCCAGAATTTTTTTAGAAAGCAGGTGTCTCTTACCGAACTGCAAGTTTGGTGAATATTTAGTGACCTTTAGCAATGGGTTTAAAGCTGCTGTTGTAGGAAGTGGCCTCAAGCAGGAAGCATATCTCCATTCCCATATCTGGGTACTAGGGCAGCAGAGCCTTTCTGGAAGTCGTGTTCCTAGTTTGTAAATTACATTGGAATGTGCATGGAGAAAGCCCCATAAGTTTATGTCTCATTATTTCTTCTTGGTTTTAAAATTTTTTTTAATTGGGGTAAAACTTAGAATATTGTTTGTCCTAGGTGTACACCATCTGGTTCGTTTGTACATTATATATGTCTATTCAAGTACAGATACTCTTCCCATGTAAAATGTTACTGAGGGTTCCGCAGACCTCCCTTGCTATATGGTTGGTCTTTTTGAGATATGGATATAATATGTGTTTGTATACATAGAGTAACACTAATCTTAATTTATCCATTCCCCCCACCTTTCCTTTTAGATTAGCATAGTTTGTTTTCTAAGTCTGTGAGTGTCTTTCTCTGTGGAAATATGTTCCTTTGTGTCAGTTATTAGATAACGCCTATAAGTGATATCATAGAATATAGGTCTTTTGCTTTCCGACTTACCTCATGTTTTGTGATTATCTCCAGACTCATTTGTGGTGCCTGAGAGAGCAGTGGTTCATTGTTTTCCATGGCTATTATTCCATTGTGTACATGGACCACTTCTTCTTTATCCATTTACCGGTTGTTGGGCATTTTGATTGCTTCAGTGTCTTGGCTATTGTGAATAAGGCTGCACTGCAGCTTTTGCGGCCTGTGTCTTCTCGATTCTTGTCTTCTCAAGTGAGAGGTCCATTGGTGCGCCTGCTGGATTGAATGGTACCTCCATTTTTACTTTTAAACACAGCTCCTTTCTGTTCTCATTATTGGCTGTTACCCCTTTACGTCTCACCAGCAGGTAGAGGGTACACAGTCCCCTAAAACCCCTTCAGCATTTATTGTTTGTAGACTTTTTGCTCATGGTCAGTCGACTGGTGTAAGTTGAAACTTTTTGTAGATTAGATTGCATGGGTCTAACACTCCCTGAGGTTGAGCTTTTATCCATTTTCCTTTTTTTTAAAAGAGCGTGAGTAAAACTTAACTCTTCATACTCTCTTCTTGAAACATTTGCCTGTTTTGAATTGTTTTGTCCATTCCCTCCTTCAGCACAATGTTTTAGGGCAGGTGTCCTTTACAGCCCTGAGTCCTTGGGAATGTTAAGTGACCATTAGCTGTGAGTTTAAAGCTGTTCTTGCAGGAAACGGCCACAAGGTGGCAGCATTTCCCCTTTACCATATTTGGTTACTAGGGAAACAGAGCCTTAATGGAAGTGGTGTTGTAGGTTGTAAATTAGAATGGAATGTGCCAGGGAAAAGCCCTTTAAGTTTATGTCTCCTTACTTCTTGTTCATATTTGTAGTTTACTTTTTATTTTTTATCCCAGTAAATATGATTACAATGGTTTGTTTGTTCTAGGTGTGCAAGATGTGGTTCTTTCACACATATACATGTATCTATTCTTCCTCGCATCCTTTTCCCATGTAGGTTATGACACAATGTTGAGTAGTCTTCTCCTGGTCTTCCGTACGTCTTTGGTGGTTATATATTTCACATGGTTTGTATATCTCTGTTAACCCCAATGTGGCAATGTATCCAATCCTCATCCCTTTCTATTTGGTGAACCATAAGTTTTTTAATGAATCTGTGATTGCCTTTCTCTGTGGAAATATCTTCATTGGTATCAATTTTTAAGTAACTCTTAAAAGTGATATGATAGGATATGTGTCTTTTGCTTTCTCACTTACTACACGTGGCGTGATTACGTCTAGACTCATCTATGGTGCTGCAAACGGCATTGTTTCATTTTTTTCACTAGCGAATATTCCATCTGTACATGGAGGAGTTCTTCTTTGTCCATCCATCTGTTGGTGGACTTTTTGGTTACTTCCATATCTTGGCTATTGTAATACTGTGCAGTGCAGATTTGCCTGCCTGTGTCTTTCCAATTCTCTCTTCTTAGGTTTTACGTCGAGGAGTGGGCCTGCTGGATCATACAGTAGCTCAACGTTTACCTTTTTAAGGCACCTCCATTCTGTTCTCATTCGTGGCCCTTTCCAAGTTACGTCCCCTTTGAAGTTGAGGGTATGCATTTCTCCACAACACCTTCAGCATTTATTGTTTGTAGTTTTCTTGCTGATGTTTATTCTGACAAGTGTGAGCTGATACCTCTCTGTGGTTGAATTCGAATGTGCCACATAATCCGTTGAAATTGAGCTTTAAGGCATGTCCTTTTCTATTTTTCAAGCTGTGATTACCCCTTAGTTCTTCAAAGTGTTCTCTTTAAGTATGTGTCACATTTTGAAATGTTTTGGCCTTTACCTCCCTCAAGACATTTTGAGGGCCTGTTTCATTTACAGTTCTGCAGTACTTGTTCCTATGAAGTGACCATTAGCACAGGCTTTAAAGCTGCTTTTGCAGGTAACTGCCAGAGGGCGGCAGCCTTTCTATGTCCCCCACCCTGGTAACTAGGGAAAAGCCCTTGCGGCCTGTGGTGTTTCTCGGTTATAAATTAGAGTGGAGTGTGCCCGGACAAACCCACACAAGCTGATGTCTCCTTACTTTTGTTGGATTTTTACATTTAATTTTTATTTTTTATTGGAGTAATTTTCCACTGTGTACGTGGACCACTTCTACTTTGTGCATTCCTCAGTTGATGGACATTTTCATTGCTTCCAAGTGTTGGCTATGGTAAATATTGTTGGAGTGCAGGATTGCCAGGCTGTGACTTTTCGATTCTCATTTTCTCAGGTGATAGGCCCAGCAGTGGGTGTGATTGATTGACTGGTAGCACCGTGTTTCCCTTTTCAAAGCACCTTCTTTGTGTTTTCATTAGTGGCTCTTACCACGTCCCCCTTAGAATCCAGGGTACGCATTTCTCCACAATCGCTTCAGCATTTATTGTTTGCAGCATTTATGCTAATGGCCCTTCTGGCTGCTGTGAGCTGATAGGTTTTTGTAATTTGGGTTTGCATGTCTTTGAAAATTCGTAAAACTCATCATTTTTCTCCACCGTTTTCTTTTCTGTTAAAAAAAAGGAAACAATTGGGAGTACAATAGAACTCTTGAAATTGTGTTCTTGGAAGGTTGCCCTCTTTGGAAATTTTTGGTCGATTTTCCACCCCAGAATTTTTTTAGAAAGCAGGTGTCTCTTACCGAACTGCAAGTTTGGTGAATATTTAGTGACCTTTAGCAATGGGTTTAAAGCTGCTGTTGTAGGAAGTGGCCTCAAGCAGGAAGCATATCTCCATTCCCATATCTGGGTACTAGGGCAGCAGAGCCTTTCTGGAAGTCGTGTTCCTAGTTTGTAAATTACATTGCAATGTGCATGGAGAAAGCCCCATAAGTTTATGTCTCATTATTTCTTCTTGGTTTTAAAATTTTTTTTAATTGGGGTAAAGCTTAGAATATTGTTTGTCCTAGGTGTACACAATCTGGTTCGTTTGTACATTATATATGTCTATTCAAGTACAGATACTCTTCTCATGTAAAATGTTACTGAGGGTTCCGCAGACCTCCCTTGTTATATGCTTGGTCTTTTTGAGATATGTATATAATATGTGTTTGCATACATATAGTAACACTAATCTTAATTTATCCATTCCCCCCACCTTTCCTTTTAGATGAGCATAGTTTGTTTTCTAAGTCTGTGAGTGTCTTTCTCTGTGGAAATATGTTCCTTTGTGTCAGTTATTAGATAACGCCTATAAGTGATATCATAGAATATAGGTCTTTTGCTTTCCGACTTACCTCATGTTTTGTGATTATCTCCAGACTCATTTGTGGTGCCTGAGAGAACAGTGGTTCATTGTTTTCCATGGCTATTATTCCATTGTGTACATGGACTACTTCTTCTTTATCCATTTACCGGTTGTTGGGCATATTGATTGCTTCACTGTCTTGGCTATTGTGAATAAGGCTGCACTGCAGCTTTTGCGGCCTGTGTCTTCTCGATTCTTGTCTTCTCAAGTGAGAGGTCCATTGGTGCGCCTGCTGGATTGAATGGTACCTCCATTTTTACTTTTAAACACAGCTCCTTTCTGTTCTCATTATTGGCTGTTACCCCTTTACGTCTCACCAGCAGGTAGAGGGTACACAGTTCCCTAAAACCCCTTCAGCATTTATTGTTTGTAGACTTTTTGCTCATGTTCAGTCGACTGGTGTAAGTTGAAACTTTTTGTAGATTAGATTGCATGGGTCTAACACTCCCTGAGGTTGAGCTTTTATCCATTTTCCTTTTTTTTAAAAGAACCTGAGTAAAACTTAACTCTTCATACTCTCTTCTTGAAATATTTGCCTGTTTTGAATTTTTTTGTCCATTCCTTCCTTCAGCACAATTTTTTAGGGCAGGTGTCCTTTACAGCCCTGAGTCCTTGTGAATGTTAAGTGACCATTAGCTGTGATTTTAAAGCTGTTCTTGCAGGAAACGGCCACAAGGTGGCAGCATTTCCCCTTTACCATATTTGGTTAGTAGGGAAACAGAGCCTTAATGGAAGTGGTGTTGTAGGTTGTAAATTAGAATGGAATGTGCCAGGGAAAAGCCCTTTAAGTTTATGTCTCATTACTTCTTGTTTATATTTGTAATTTACTTTTTAGTTTTTATCCCAGCAAATATGATTACAATGGTTTGTTTGTTCTAGGTGTGCAAGATGTGGTTCTTTCACACATATACATGTATCTATTCTTCCTCGCATCCTTTTCCCATGTAGGTTATGACACAATGTTGAGTAGTCTTCTCCTGGTCTTCCGTACGTCTTTGGTGGTTATATATTTCACATGGTTTGTATATCTCTGTTAACCCCAATGTGGCAATGTATCCAATCCTCATCCCTTTCTATTTGGTGAACCATAAGTTTTTTAATGAATCTGTGATTGCCTTTCTCTGTGGAAATATCTTCATTGGTATCAATTTTTAAGTAACTCTTAAAAGTGATATGATAGGATATGTGTCTTTTGCTTTCTCACTTACTACACGTGGCGTGATTACGTCTAGACTCATCTATGGTGCTGCAAACGGCATTGTTTCATTTTTTTCACTAGCGAATATTCCATCTGTACATGGAGGAGTTCTTCTTTGTCCATCCATCTGTTGTTGGACTTTTTGGTTACTTCCATATCTTGGCTATTGTAATACTGTGCAGTGCAGATTTGCCTGCCTGTGTCTTTCCAATTCTCTCTTCTTAGGTTTTACGTCGAGGAGTGGGCCTGCTGGATCATATAGTAGCTCAATGTTTACCTTTTTAAGGCACCTGCATTCTGTTCTCATTCGTGGCCCTTTCCAAGTTACGTCCCCTTTGAAGTTGAGGGTATGCATTTCTCCACAACACCTTCAGCATTTATTGTTTGTAGTTTTCTTGCTGATGGTTATTCTGACAAGTGTGAGCTGATACCTCTCTGTGGTTGAATTCGAATGTGCCACATAATCTGTTGAAATTGAGCTTTAAGGCATGTCCTTTTCTATGTTTCAAGCTATGATTACCCCTTAGTTCTTCAAAGTGTTCTCTTTAAGTATGTGTCACATTTTGAAATGTTTTGGCCTTTACCTCCCTCAAGACATTTTGAGGGCCTGTTTCATTTACAGTTCTGCAGTACTTGTTCCTATGAAGTGACCATTAGCACAGCCTTTAAAGCTGCTTTTGCAGGTAACTGCCAGAGGGCGGCAGCCTTTCTATGTCCCCCACCCTGGTAACTAGGGAAAAGCCCTTGCGGCCTGTGGTGTTTCTCGGTTATAAATTAGAGTGGAGCGTGCCCGGACAAACCCACACAAGCTGATGTCTCCTTACTTTTGTTGGATTTTTACATTTAATTTTTATTTTTTATTGGAGTAATTTTCCACTGTGTACGTGGACCACTTCTACTTTGTGCATTCCTCGGTTGATGGACATTTTCATTGCTTCCAAGTGTTGGCTGTGGTAAATATTGTTGGAGTGCAGGATTGCCAGGCTGTGACTTTTCGATTCTCATTTTCTCAGGTGATAGGCCCAGCAGTGGGTGTGATTGATTGACTGGTAGCACCGTGTTTCCCTTTTCAAAGCACCTTCTTTGTGTTTTCATTAGTGGCTCTTACCACGTCCCCCTTAGAATCCAGGGTACGCATTTCTCCACAATCGCTTCAGCATTTATTGTTTGCAGCATTTATGCTAATGGCCCTTCTGGCTGCTGTGAGCTGATAGGTTTTTGTAATTTGGGTTTGCATGTCTTTGAAAATTCGTAAAACTCATCATTTTTCTCCACCGTTTTCTTTTCTGTTAAAAAAAAGGAAACAATTGGGAGTACAATAGAACTCTTGAAATTGTGTTCTTGGAAGGTTGCCCTCTTTGGAAATTTTTGGTCGATTTTCCACCCCAGAATTTTTTTAGAAAGCAGGTGTCTCTTACCGAACTGCAAGTTTGGTGAATATTTAGTGACCTTTAGCAATGGGTTTAAAGCTGCTGTTGTAGGAAGTGGCCTCAAGCAGGAAGCATATCTCCATTCCCATATCTGGGTACTAGGGCAGCAGAGCCTTTCTGGAAGTCGTGTTCCTAGTTTGTAAATTACATTGGAATGTGCATGGAGAAAGCCCCATAAGTTTATGTCTCATTATTTCTTCTTGGTTTTAAAATTTTTTTTAATTGGGGTAAAACTTAGAATATTGTTTGTCCTAGGTGTACACCATCTGGTTCGTTTGTACATTATATATGTCTATTCAAGTACAGATACTCTTCCCATGTAAAATGTTACTGAGGGTTCCGCAGACCTCCCTTGCTATATGGTTGGTCTTTTTGAGATATGGATATAATATGTGTTTGTATACATAGAGTAACACTAATCTTAATTTATCCATTCCCCCCACCTTTCCTTTTAGATTAGCATAGTTTGTTTTCTAAGTCTGTGAGTGTCTTTCTCTGTGGAAATATGTTCCTTTGTGTCAGTTATTAGATAACGCCTATAAGTGATATCATAGAATATAGATCTTTTGCTTTCCGACTTACCTCATGTTTTGTGATTATCTCCAGACTCATTTGTGGTGCCTGAGAGAGCAGTGGTTCATTGTTTTCCATGGCTATTATTCCATTGTGTACATGGACCACTTCTTCTTTATCCATTTACCGGTTGTTGGGCATTTTGATTGCTTCAGTGTCTTGGCTATTGTGAATAAGGCTGCACTGCAGCTTTTGCGGCCTGTGTCTTCTCGATTCTTGTCTTCTCAAGTGAGAGGTCCATTGGTGCGCCTGCTGGATTGAATGGTACCTCCATTTTTACTTTTAAACACAGCTCCTTTCTGTTCTCATTATTGGCTGTTACCCCTTTACGTCTCACCAGCAGGTAGAGGGTACACAGTTCCCTAAAACCCCTTCAGCATTTATTGTTTGTAGACTTTTTGCTCATGGTCAGTCGACTGGTGTAAGTTGAAACTTTTTGTAGATTAGATTGCATGGGTCTAACACTCCCTGAGGTTGAGCTTTTATCCATTTTCCTTTTTTTTAAAAGAGCGTGAGTAAAACTTAACTCTTCATACTCTCTTCTTGAAACATTTGCCTGTTTTGAATTGTTTTGTCCATTCCCTCCTTCAGCACAATGTTTTAGGGCAGGTGTCCTTTACAGCCCTGAGTCCTTGGGAATGTTAAGTGACCATTAGCTGTGAGTTTAAAGCTGTTCTTGCAGGAAACGGCCACAAGGTGGCAGCATTTCCCCTTTACCATATTTGGTTACTAGGGAAACAGAGCCTTAATGGAAGTGGTGTTGTAGGTTGTAAATTAGAATGGAATGTGCCAGGGAAAAGCCCTTTAAGTTTATGTCTCCTTACTTCTTGTTCATATTTGTAGTTTACTTTTTATTTTTTATCCCAGTAAATATGATTACAATGGTTTGTTTGTTCTAGGTGTGCAAGATGTGGTTCTTTCACACATATACATGTATCTATTCTTCCTCGCATCCTTTTCCCATGTAGGTTATGACACAATGTTGAGTAGTCTTCTCCTGGTCTTCCGTACGTCTTTGGTGGTTATATATTTCACATGGTTTGTATATCTCTGTTAACCCCAATGTGGCAATGTATCCAATCCTCATCCCTTTCTATTTGGTGAACCATAAGTTTTTTAATGAATCTGTGATTGCCTTTCTCTGTGGAAATATCTTCATTGGTATCAATTTTTAAGTAACTCTTAAAAGTGATATGATAGGATATGTGTCTTTTGCTTTCTCACTTACTACACGTGGCGTGATTACGTCTAGACTCATCTATGGTGCTGCAAACGGCATTGTTTCATTTTTTTCACTAGCGAATATTCCATCTGTACATGGAGGAGTTCTTCTTTGTCCATCCATCTGTTGGTGGACTTTTCGGTTACTTCCATATCTTGGCTATTGTAATACTGTGCAGTGCAGATTTGCCTGCCTGTGTCTTTCCAATTCTCTCTTCTTAGGTTTTACGTCGAGGAGTGGGCCTGCTGGATCATATAGTAGCTCAACGTTTACCTTTTTAAGGCACCTCCATTCTGTTCTCATTCGTGGCCCTTTCCAAGTTACGTCCCCTTTGAAGTTGAGGGTATGCATTTCTCCACAACACCTTCAGCATTTATTGTTTGTAGTTTTCTTGCTGATGGTTATTCTGACAAGTGTGAGCTGATACCTCTCTGTGGTTGAATTCGAATGTGCCACATAATCTGTTGAAATTGAGCTTTAAGGCATGTCCTTTTCTATTTTTCAAGCTGTGATTACCCCTTAGTTCTTCAAAGTGTTCTCTTTAAGTATGTGTCACATTTTGAAATGTTTTGGCCTTTACCTCCCTCAAGACATTTTGAGGGCCTGTTTCATTTACAGTTCTGCAGTACTTGTTCCTATGAAGTGACCATTAGCACAGGCTTTAAAGCTGCTTTTGCAGGTAACTGCCAGAGGGCGGCAGCCTTTCTATGTCCCCCACCCTGGTAACTAGGGAAAAGCCCTTGCGGCCTGTGGTGTTTCTCGGTTATAAATTAGAGTGGAGTGTGCCCGGACAAACCCACACAAGCTGATGTCTCCTTACTTTTGTTGGATTGTTACATTTAATTTTTATTTTTTATTGGAGTAATTTTCCACTGTGTACGTGGACCACTTCTACTTTGTGCATTCCTCGGTTGATGGACATTTTCATTGCTTCCAAGTGTTGGCTGTGGTAAATATTGTTGGAGTGCAGGATTGCCAGGCTGTGACTTTTCGATTCTCATTTTCTCAGGTGATAGGCCCAGCAGTGGGTGTGATTGATTGACTGGTAGCACCGTGTTTCCCTTTTCAAAGCACCTTCTTTGTGTTTTCATTAGTGGCTCTTACCACGTCCCCCTTAGAATCCAGGGTACGCATTTCTCCACAATCGCTTCAGCATTTATTGTTTGCAGCATTTATGCTAATGGCCCTTCTGGCTGCTGTGAGCTGATAGGTTTTTGTAATTTGGGTTTGCATGTCTTTGAAAATTCGTAAAACTCATCATTTTTCTCCACCGTTTTCTTTTCTGTTAAAAAAAAGGAAACAATTGGGAGTACAATAGAACTCTTGAAATTGTGTTCTTGGAAGGTTGCCCTCTTTGGAAATTTTTGGTCGATTTTCCACCCCAGAATTTTTTTAGAAAGCAGGTGTCTCTTACCGAACTGCAAGTTTGGTGAATATTTAGTGACCTTTAGCAATGGGTTTAAAGCTGCTGTTGTAGGAAGTGGCCTCAAGCAGGAAGCATATCTCCATTCCCATATCTGGGTACTAGGGCAGCAGAGCCTTTCTGGAAGTCGTGTTCCTAGTTTGTAAATTACATTGGAATGTGCATGGAGAAAGCCCCATAAGTTTATGTCTCATTATTTCTTCTTGGTTTTAAAATTTTTTTTAATTGGGGTAAAACTTAGAATATTGTTTGTCCTAGGTGTACACCATCTGGTTCGTTTGTACATTATATATGTCTATTCAAGTACAGATACTCTTCCCATGTAAAATGTTACTGAGGGTTCCGCAGACCTCCCTTGCTATATGGTTGGTCTTTTTGAGATATGGATATAATATGTGTTTGTATACATAGAGTAACACTAATCTTAATTTATCCATTCCCCCCACCTTTCCTTTTAGATTAGCATAGTTTGTTTTCTAAGTCTGTGAGTGTCTTTCTCTGTGGAAATATGTTCCTTTGTGTCAGTTATTAGATAACGCCTATAAGTGATATCATAGAATATAGGTCTTTTGCTTTCCGACTTACCTCATGTTTTGTGATTATCTCCAGACTCATTTGTGGTGCCTGAGAGAGCAGTGGTTCATTGTTTTCCATGGCTATTATTCCATTGTGTACATGGACCACTTCTTCTTTATCCATTTACCGGTTGTTGGGCATTTTGATTGCTTCAGTGTCTTGGCTATTGTGAATAAGGCTGCACTGCAGCTTTTGCGGCCTGTGTCTTCTCGATTCTTGTCTTCTCAAGTGAGAGGTCCATTGGTGCGCCTGCTGGATTGAATGGTACCTCCATTTTTACTTTTAAACACAGCTCCTTTCTGTTCTCATTATTGGCTGTTACCCCTTTACGTCTCACCAGCAGGTAGAGGGTACACAGTTCCCTAAAACCCCTTCAGCATTTATTGTTTGTAGACTTTTTGCTCATGGTCAGTCGACTGGTGTAAGTTGAAACTTTTTGTAGATTAGATTGCATGGGTCTAACACTCCCTGAGGTTGAGCTTTTATCCATTTTCCTTTTTTTTAAAAGAGCGTGAGTAAAACTTAACTCTTCATACTCTCTTCTTGAAACATTTGCCTGTTTTGAATTGTTTTGTCCATTCCCTCCTTCAGCACAATGTTTTAGGGCAGGTGTCCTTTACAGCCCTGAGTCCTTGGGAATGTTAAGTGACCATTAGCTGTGAGTTTAAAGCTGTTCTTGCAGGAAACGGCCACAAGGTGGCAGCATTTCCCCTTTACCATATTTGGTTACTAGGGAAACAGAGCCTTAATGGAAGTGGTGTTGTAGGTTGTAAATTAGAATGGAATGTGCCAGGGAAAAGCCCTTTAAGTTTATGTCTCCTTACTTCTTGTTCATATTTGTAGTTTACTTTTTATTTTTTATCCCAGTAAATATGATTACAATGGTTTGTTTGTTCTAGGTGTGCAAGATGTGGTTCTTTCACACATATACATGTATCTATTCTTCCTCGCATCCTTTTCCCATGTAGGTTATGACACAATGTTGAGTAGTCTTCTCCTGGTCTTCCGTACGTCTTTGGTGGTTATATATTTCACATGGTTTGTATATCTCTGTTAACCCCAATGTGGCAATGTATCCAATCCTCATCCCTTTCTATTTGGTGAACCATAAGTTTTTTAATGAATCTGTGATTGCCTTTCTCTGTGGAAATATCTTCATTGGTATCAATTTTTAAGTAACTCTTAAAAGTGATATGATAGGATATGTGTCTTTTGCTTTCTCACTTACTACACGTGGCGTGATTACGTCTAGACTCATCTATGGTGCTGCAAACGGCATTGTTTCATTTTTTTCACTAGCGAATATTCCATCTGTACATGGAGGAGTTCTTCTTTGTCCATCCATCTGTTGGTGGACTTTTCGGTTACTTCCATATCTTGGCTATTGTAATACTGTGCAGTGCAGATTTGCCTGCCTGTGTCTTTCCAATTCTCTCTTCTTAGGTTTTACGTCGAGGAGTGGGCCTGCTGGATCATATAGTAGCTCAACGTTTACCTTTTTAAGGCACCTCCATTCTGTTCTCATTCGTGGCCCTTTCCAAGTTACGTCCCCTTTGAAGTTGAGGGTATGCATTTCTCCACAACACCTTCAGCATTTATTGTTTGTAGTTTTCTTGCTGATGGTTATTCTGACAAGTGTGAGCTGATACCTCTCTGTGGTTGAATTCGAATGTGCCACATAATCTGTTGAAATTGAGCTTTAAGGCATGTCCTTTTCTATTTTTCAAGCTGTGATTACCCCTTAGTTCTTCAAACTGTTCTCTTTAAGTATGTGTCACATTTTGAAATGTTTTGGCCTTTACCTCCCTCAAGACATTTTGAGGGCCTGTTTCATTTACAGTTCTGCAGTACTTGTTCCTATGAAGTGACCATTAGCACAGGCTTTAAAGCTGCTTTTGCAGGTAACTGCCAGAGGGCGGCAGCCTTTCTATGTCCCCCACCCTGGTAACTAGGGAAAAGCCCTTGCGGCCTGTGGTGTTTCTCGGTTATAAATTAGAGTGGAGTGTGCCCGGACAAACCCACACAAGCTGATGTCTCCTTACTTTTGTTGGATTTTTACATTTAATTTTTATTTTTTATTGGAGTAATTTTCCACTGTGTACGTGGACCACTTCTACTTTGTGCATTCCTCGGTTGATGGACATTTTCATTGCTTCCAAGTGTTGGCTGTGGTAAATATTGTTGGAGTGCAGGATTGCCAGGCTGTGACTTTTCGATTCTCATTTTCTCAGGTGATAGGCCCAGCAGTGGGTGTGATTGATTGACTGGTAGCACCGTGTTTCCCTTTTCAAAGCACCTTCTTTGTGTTTTCATTAGTGGCTCTTACCAGGTCCCCCTTAGAATCCAGGGTACGCATTTCTCCACAATCGCTTCAGCATTTATTGTTTGCAGCATTTATGCTAATGGCCCTTCTGGCTGCTGTGAGCTGATAGGTTTTTGTAATTTGGGTTTGCATGTCTTTGAAAATTCGTAAAACTCATCATTTTTCTCCACCGTTTTCTTTTCTGTTAAAAAAAAGGAAACAATTGGGAGTACAATAGAACTCTTGAAATTGTGTTCTTGGAAGGTTGCCCTCTTTGGAAATTTTTGGTCGATTTTCCACCCCAGAATTTTTTTAGAAAGCAGGTGTCTCTTACCGAACTGCAAGTTTGGTGAATATTTAGTGACCTTTAGCAATGGGTTTAAAGCTGCTGTTGTAGGAAGTGGCCTCAAGCAGGAAGCATATCTCCATTCCCATATCTGGGTACTAGGGCAGCAGAGCCTTTCTGGAAGTCGTGTTCCTAGTTTGTAAATTACATTGGAATGTGCATGGAGAAAGCCCCATAAGTTTATGTCTCATTATTTCTTCTTGGTTTTAAAATTTTTTTTAATTGGGGTAAAACTTAGAATATTGTTTGTCCTAGGTGTACACCATCTGGTTCGTTTGTACATTATATATGTCTATTCAAGTACAGATACTCTTCCCATGTAAAATGTTACTGAGGGTTCCGCAGACCTCCCTTGCTATATGGTTGGTCTTTTTGAGATATGGATATAATATGTGTTTGTATACATAGAGTAACACTAATCTTAATTTATCCATTCCCCCCACCTTTCCTTTTAGATTAGCATAGTTTGTTTTCTAAGTCTGTGAGTGTCTTTCTCTGTGGAAATATGTTCCTTTGTGTCAGTTATTAGATAACGCCTATAAGTGATATCATAGAATATAGGTCTTTTGCTTTCCGACTTACCTCATGTTTTGTGATTATCTCCAGACTCATTTGTGGTGCCTGAGAGAGCAGTGGTTCATTGTTTTCCATGGCTATTATTCCATTGTGTACATGGACCACTTCTTCTTTATCCATTTACCGGTTGTTGGGCATTTTGATTGCTTCAGTGTCTTGGCTATTGTGAATAAGGCTGCACTGCAGCTTTTGCGGCCTGTGTCTTCTCGATTCTTGTCTTCTCAAGTGAGAGGTCCATTGGTGCGCCTGCTGGATTGAATGGTACCTCCATTTTTACTTTTAAACACAGCTCCTTTCTGTTCTCATTATTGGCTGTTACCCCTTTACGTCTCACCAGCAGGTAGAGGGTACACAGTTCCCTAAAACCCCTTCAGCATTTATTGTTTGTAGACTTTTTGCTCATGGTCAGTCGACTGGTGTAAGTTGAAACTTTTTGTAGATTAGATTGCATGGGTCTAACACTCCCTGAGGTTGAGCTTTTATCCATTTTCCTTTTTTTTAAAAGAGCGTGAGTAAAACTTAACTCTTCATACTCTCTTCTTGAAACATTTGCCTGTTTTGAATTGTTTTGTCCATTCCCTCCTTCAGCACAATGTTTTAGGGCAGGTGTCCTTTACAGCCCTGAGTCCTTGGGAATGTTAAGTGACCATTAGCTGTGAGTTTAAAGCTGTTCTTGCAGGAAACGGCCACAAGGTGGCAGCATTTCCCCTTTACCATATTTGGTTACTAGGGAAACAGAGCCTTAATGGAAGTGGTGTTGTAGGTTGTAAATTAGAATGGAATTTGCCAGGGAAAAGCCCTTTAAGTTTATGTCTCCTTACTTCTTGTTCATATTTGTAGTTTACTTTTTATTTTTTATCCCAGTAAATATGATTACAATGGTTTGTTTGTTCTAGGTGTGCAAGATGTGGTTCTTTCACACATATACATGTATCTATTCTTCCTCGCATCCTTTTCCCATGTAGGTTATGACACAATGTTGAGTAGTCTTCTCCTGGTCTTCCGTACGTCTTTGGTGGTTATATATTTCACATGGTTTGTATATCTCTGTTAACCCCAATGTGGCAATGTATCCAATCCTCATCCCTTTCTATTTGGTGAACCATAAGTTTTTTAATGAATCTGTGATTGCCTTTCTCTGTGGAAATATCTTCATTGGTATCAATTTTTAAGTAACTCTTAAAAGTGATATGATAGGATATGTGTCTTTTGCTTTCTCACTTACTACACGTGGCGTGATTACGTCTAGACTCATCTATGGTGCTGCAAACGGCATTGTTTCATTTTTTTCACTAGCGAATATTCCATCTGTACATGGAGGAGTTCTTCTTTGTCCATCCATCTGTTGGTGGACTTTTCGGTTACTTCCATATCTTGGCTATTGTAATACTGTGCAGTGCAGATTTGCCTGCCTGTGTCTTTCCAATTCTCTCTTCTTAGGTTTTACGTCGAGGAGTGGGCCTGCTGGATCATATAGTAGCTCAACGTTTACCTTTTTAAGGCACCTCCATTCTGTTCTCATTCGTGGCCCTTTCCAAGTTACGTCCCCTTTGAAGTTGAGGGTATGCATTTCTCCACAACACCTTCAGCATTTATTGTTTGTAGTTTTCTTGCTGATGGTTATTCTGACAAGTGTGAGCTGATACCTCTCTGTGGTTGAATTCGAATGTGCCACATAATCTGTTGAAATTGAGCTTTAAGGCATGTCCTTTTCTATTTTTCAAGCTGTGATTACCCCTTAGTTCTTCAAAGTGTTCTCTTTAAGTATGTGTCACATTTTGAAATGTTTTGGCCTTTACCTCCCTCAAGACATTTTGAGGGCCTGTTTCATTTACAGTTCTGCAGTACTTGTTCCTATGAAGTGACCATTAGCACAGGCTTTAAAGCTGCTTTTGCAGGTAACTGCCAGAGGGCGGCAGCCTTTCTATGTCCCCCACCCTGGTAACTAGGGAAAAGCCCTTGCGGCCTGTGGTGTTTCTCGGTTATAAATTAGAGTGGAGTGTGCCCGGACAAACCCACACAAGCTGATGTCTCCTTACTTTTGTTGGATTGTTACATTTAATTTTTATTTTTTATTGGAGTAATTTTCCACTGTGTACGTGGACCACTTCTACTTTGTGCATTCCTCGGTTGATGGACATTTTCATTGCTTCCAAGTGTTGGCTGTGGTAAATATTGTTGGAGTGCAGGATTGCCAGGCTGTGACTTTTCGATTCTCATTTTCTCAGGTGATAGGCCCAGCAGTGGGTGTGATTGATTGACTGGTAGCACCGTGTTTCCCTTTTCAAAGCACCTTCTTTGTGTTTTCATTAGTGGCTCTTACCACGTCCCCCTTAGAATCCAGGGTACGCATTTCTCCACAATCGCTTCAGCATTTATTGTTTGCAGCATTTATGCTAATGGCCCTTCTGGCTGCTGTGAGCTGATAGGTTTTTGTAATTTGGGTTTGCATGTCTTTGAAAATTCGTAAAACTCATCATTTTTCTCCACCGTTTTCTTTTCTGTTAAAAAAAAGGAAACAATTGGGAGTACAATAGAACTCTTGAAATTGTGTTCTTGGAAGGTTGCCCTCTTTGGAAATTTTTGGTCGATTTTCCACCCCAGAATTTTTTTAGAAAGCAGGTGTCTCTTACCGAACTGCAAGTTTGGTGAATATTTAGTGACCTTTAGCAATGGGTTTAAAGCTGCTGTTGTAGGAAGTGGCCTCAAGCAGGAAGCATATCTCCATTCCCATATCTGGGTACTAGGGCAGCAGAGCCTTTCTGGAAGTCGTGTTCCTAGTTTGTAAATTACATTGGAATGTGCATGGAGAAAGCCCCATAAGTTTATGTCTCATTATTTCTTCTTGGTTTTAAAATTTTTTTTAATTGGGGTAAAACTTAGAATATTGTTTGTCCTAGGTGTACACCATCTGGTTCGTTTGTACATTATATATGTCTATTCAAGTACAGATACTCTTCCCATGTAAAATGTTACTGAGGGTTCCGCAGACCTCCCTTGCTATATGGTTGGTCTTTTTGAGATATGGATATAATATGTGTTTGTATACATAGAGTAACACTAATCTTAATTTATCCATTCCCCCCACCTTTCCTTTTAGATTAGCATAGTTTGTTTTCTAAGTCTGTGAGTGTCTTTCTCTGTGGAAATATGTTCCTTTGTGTCAGTTATTAGATAACGCCTATAAGTGATATCATAGAATATAGGTCTTTTGCTTTCCGACTTACCTCATGTTTTGTGATTATCTCCAGACTCATTTGTGGTGCCTGAGAGAGCAGTGGTTCATTGTTTTCCATGGCTATTATTCCATTGTGTACATGGACCACTTCTTCTTTATCCATTTACCGGTTGTTGGGCATTTTGATTGCTTCAGTGTCTTGGCTATTGTGAATAAGGCTGCACTGCAGCTTTTGCGGCCTGTGTCTTCTCGATTCTTGTCTTCTCAAGTGAGAGGTCCATTGGTGCGCCTGCTGGATTGAATGGTACCTCCATTTTTACTTTTAAACACAGCTCCTTTCTGTTCTCATTATTGGCTGTTACCCCTTTACGTCTCACCAGCAGGTAGAGGGTACACAGTCCCCTAAAACCCCTTCAGCATTTATTGTTTGTAGACTTTTTGCTCATGGTCAGTCGACTGGTGTAAGTTGAAACTTTTTGTAGATTAGATTGCATGGGTCTAACACTCCCTGAGGTTGAGCTTTTATCCATTTTCCTTTTTTTTAAAAGAGCGTGAGTAAAACTTAACTCTTCATACTCTCTTCTTGAAACATTTGCCTGTTTTGAATTGTTTTGTCCATTCCCTCCTTCAGCACAATGTTTTAGGGCAGGTGTCCTTTACAGCCCTGAGTCCTTGGGAATGTTAAGTGACCATTAGCTGTGAGTTTAAAGCTGTTCTTGCAGGAAACGGCCACAAGGTGGCAGCATTTCCCCTTTACCATATTTGGTTACTAGGGAAACAGAGCCTTAATGGAAGTGGTGTTGTAGGTTGTAAATTAGAATGGAATGTGCCAGGGAAAAGCCCTTTAAGTTTATGTCTCCTTACTTCTTGTTCATATTTGTAGTTTACTTTTTATTTTTTATCCCAGTAAATATGATTACAATGGTTTGTTTGTTCTAGGTGTGCAAGATGTGGTTCTTTCACACATATACATGTATCTATTCTTCCTCGCATCCTTTTCCCATGTAGGTTATGACACAATGTTGAGTAGTCTTCTCCTGGTCTTCCGTACGTCTTTGGTGGTTATATATTTCACATGGTTTGTATATCTCTGTTAACCCCAATGTGGCAATGTATCCAATCCTCATCCCTTTCTATTTGGTGAACCATAAGTTTTTTAATGAATCTGTGATTGCCTTTCTCTGTGGAAATATCTTCATTGGTATCAATTTTTAAGTAACTCTTAAAAGTGATATGATAGGATATGTGTCTTTTGCTTTCTCACTTACTACACGTGGCGTGATTACGTCTAGACTCATCTATGGTGCTGCAAACGGCATTGTTTCATTTTTTTCACTAGCGAATATTCCATCTGTACATGGAGGAGTTCTTCTTTGTCCATCCATCTGTTGGTGGACTTTTTGGTTACTTCCATATCTTGGCTATTGTAATACTGTGCAGTGCAGATTTGCCTGCCTGTGTCTTTCCAATTCTCTCTTCTTAGGTTTTACGTCGAGGAGTGGGCCTGCTGGATCATACAGTAGCTCAACGTTTACCTTTTTAAGGCACCTCCATTCTGTTCTCATTCGTGGCCCTTTCCAAGTTACGTCCCCTTTGAAGTTGAGGGTATGCATTTCTCCACAACACCTTCAGCATTTATTGTTTGTAGTTTTCTTGCTGATGTTTATTCTGACAAGTGTGAGCTGATACCTCTCTGTGGTTGAATTCGAATGTGCCACATAATCCGTTGAAATTGAGCTTTAAGGCATGTCCTTTTCTATTTTTCAAGCTGTGATTACCCCTTAGTTCTTCAAAGTGTTCTCTTTAAGTATGTGTCACATTTTGAAATGTTTTGGCCTTTACCTCCCTCAAGACATTTTGAGGGCCTGTTTCATTTACAGTTCTGCAGTACTTGTTCCTATGAAGTGACCATTAGCACAGGCTTTAAAGCTGCTTTTGCAGGTAACTGCCAGAGGGCGGCAGCCTTTCTATGTCCCCCACCCTGGTAACTAGGGAAAAGCCCTTGCGGCCTGTGGTGTTTCTCGGTTATAAATTAGAGTGGAGTGTGCCCGGACAAACCCACACAAGCTGATGTCTCCTTACTTTTGTTGGATTTTTACATTTAATTTTTATTTTTTATTGGAGTAATTTTCCACTGTGTACGTGGACCACTTCTACTTTGTGCATTCCTCAGTTGATGGACATTTTCATTGCTTCCAAGTGTTGGCTATGGTAAATATTGTTGGAGTGCAGGATTGCCAGGCTGTGACTTTTCGATTCTCATTTTCTCAGGTGATAGGCCCAGCAGTGGGTGTGATTGATTGACTGGTAGCACCGTGTTTCCCTTTTCAAAGCACCTTCTTTGTGTTTTCATTAGTGGCTCTTACCACGTCCCCCTTAGAATCCAGGGTACGCATTTCTCCACAATCGCTTCAGCATTTATTGTTTGCAGCATTTATGCTAATGGCCCTTCTGGCTGCTGTGAGCTGATAGGTTTTTGTAATTTGGGTTTGCATGTCTTTGAAAATTCGTAAAACTCATCATTTTTCTCCACCGTTTTCTTTTCTGTTAAAAAAAAGGAAACAATTGGGAGTACAATAGAACTCTTGAAATTGTGTTCTTGGAAGGTTGCCCTCTTTGGAAATTTTTGGTCGATTTTCCACCCCAGAATTTTTTTAGAAAGCAGGTGTCTCTTACCGAACTGCAAGTTTGGTGAATATTTAGTGACCTTTAGCAATGGGTTTAAAGCTGCTGTTGTAGGAAGTGGCCTCAAGCAGGAAGCATATCTCCATTCCCATATCTGGGTACTAGGGCAGCAGAGCCTTTCTGGAAGTCGTGTTCCTAGTTTGTAAATTACATTGGAATGTGCATGGAGAAAGCCCCATAAGTTTATGTCTCATTATTTCTTCTTGGTTTTAAAATTTTTTTTAATTGGGGTAAAGCTTAGAATATTGTTTGTCCTAGGTGTACACAATCTGGTTCGTTTGTACATTATATATGTCTATTCAAGTACAGATACTCTTCTCATGTAAAATGTTACTGAGGGTTCCGCAGACCTCCCTTGTTATATGCTTGGTCTTTTTGAGATATGTATATAATATGTGTTTGCATACATATAGTAACACTAATCTTAATTTATCCATTCCCCCCACCTTTCCTTTTAGATGAGCATAGTTTGTTTTCTAAGTCTGTGAGTGTCTTTCTCTGTGGAAATATGTTCCTTTGTGTCAGTTATTAGATAACGCCTATAAGTGATATCATAGAATATAGGTCTTTTGCTTTCCGACTTACCTCATGTTTTGTGATTATCTCCAGACTCATTTGTGGTGCCTGAGAGAACAGTGGTTCATTGTTTTCCATGGCTATTATTCCATTGTGTACATGGACTACTTCTTCTTTATCCATTTACCGGTTGTTGGGCATATTGATTGCTTCACTGTCTTGGCTATTGTGAATAAGGCTGCACTGCAGCTTTTGCGGCCTGTGTCTTCTCGATTCTTGTCTTCTCAAGTGAGAGGTCCATTGGTGCGCCTGCTGGATTGAATGGTACCTCCATTTTTACTTTTAAACACAGCTCCTTTCTGTTCTCATTATTGGCTGTTACCCCTTTACGTCTCACCAGCAGGTAGAGGGTACACAGTTCCCTAAAACCCCTTCAGCATTTATTGTTTGTAGACTTTTTGCTCATGGTCAGTCGACTGGTGTAAGTTGAAACTTTTTGTAGATTAGATTGCATGGGTCTAACACTCCCTGAGGTTGAGCTTTTATCCATTTTCCTTTTTTTTAAAAGAACCTGAGTAAAACTTAACTCTTCATACTCTCTTCTTGAAATATTTGCCTGTTTTGAATTTTTTTGTCCATTCCTTCCTTCAGCACAATTTTTTAGGGCAGGTGTCCTTTACAGCCCTGAGTCCTTGTGAATGTTAAGTGACCATTAGCTGTGATTTTAAAGCTGTTCTTGCAGGAAACGGCCACAAGGTGGCAGCATTTCCCCTTTACCATATTTGGTTAGTAGGGAAACAGAGCCTTAATGGAAGTGGTGTTGTAGGTTGTAAATTAGAATGGAATGTGCCAGGGAAAAGCCCTTTAAGTTTATGTCTCATTACTTCTTGTTTATATTTGTAATTTACTTTTTAGTTTTTATCCCAGCAAATATGATTACAATGGTTTGTTTGTTCTAGGTGTGCAAGATGTGGTTCTTTCACACATATACATGTATCTATTCTTCCTCGCATCCTTTTCCCATGTAGGTTATGACACAATGTTGAGTAGTCTTCTCCTGGTCTTCCGTACGTCTTTGGTGGTTATATATTTCACATGGTTTGTATATCTCTGTTAACCCCAATGTGGCAATGTATCCAATCCTCATCCCTTTCTATTTGGTGAACCATAAGTTTTTTAATGAATCTGTGATTGCCTTTCTCTGTGGAAATATCTTCATTGGTATCAATTTTTAAGTAACTCTTAAAAGTGATATGATAGGATATGTGTCTTTTGCTTTCTCACTTACTACACGTGGCGTGATTACGTCTAGACTCATCTATGGTGCTGCAAACGGCATTGTTTCATTTTTTTCACTAGCGAATATTCCATCTGTACATGGAGGAGTTCTTCTTTGTCCATCCATCTGTTGTTGGACTTTTTGGTTACTTCCATATCTTGGCTATTGTAATACTGTGCAGTGCAGATTTGCCTGCCTGTGTCTTTCCAATTCTCTCTTCTTAGGTTTTACGTCGAGGAGTGGGCCTGCTGGATCATATAGTAGCTCAATGTTTACCTTTTTAAGGCACCTGCATTCTGTTCTCATTCGTGGCCCTTTCCAAGTTACGTCCCCTTTGAAGTTGAGGGTATGCATTTCTCCACAACACCTTCAGCATTTATTGTTTGTAGTTTTCTTGCTGATGTTTATACTGACAAGTGTGAGCTGATACCTCTCTGTGGTTGAATTCGAATGTGCCACATAATCTGTTGAAATTGAGCTTTAAGGCATGTCCTTTTCTATTTTTCAAGCTGTGATTACCCCTTAGTTCTTCAAAGTGTTCTCTTTAAGTATGTGTCACATTTTGAAATGTTTTGGCCTTTACCTCCCTCAAGACATTTTGAGGGCCTGTTTCATTTACAGTTCTGCAGTACTTGTTCCTATGAAGTGACCATTAGCACAGCCTTTAAAGCTGCTTTTGCAGGTAACTGCCAGAGGGCGGCAGCCTTTCTATGTCCCCCACCCTGGTAACTAGGGAAAAGCCCTTGCGGCCTGTGGTGTTTCTCGGTTATAAATTAGAGTGGAGCGTGCCCGGACAAACCCACACAAGCTGATGTCTCCTTACTTTTGTTGGATTTTTACATTTAATTTTTATTTTTTATTGGAGTAATTTTCCACTGTGTACGTGGACCACTTCTACTTTGTGCATTCCTCGGTTGATGGACATTTTCATTGCTTCCAAGTGTTGGCTGTGGTAAATATTGTTGGAGTGCAGGATTGCCAGGCTGTGACTTTTCGATTCTCATTTTCTCAGGTGATAGGCCCAGCAGTGGGTGTGATTGATTGACTGGTAGCACCGTGTTTCCCTTTTCAAAGCACCTTCTTTGTGTTTTCATTAGTGGCTCTTACCACGTCCCCCTTAGAATCCAGGGTACGCATTTCTCCACAATCGCTTCAGCATTTATTGTTTGCAGCATTTATGCTAATGCCCCTTCTGGCTGCTGTGAGCTGATAGGTTTTTGTAATTTGGGTTTGCATGTCTTTGAAAATTCGTAAAACTCATCATTTTTCTCCACCGTTTACTTTTCTGTTAAAAAAAAGGAAACAATTGGGAGTACAATAGAACTCTTGAAATTGTGTTCTTGGAAGGTTGCCCTCTTTGGAAATTTTTGGTCGATTATCCACCCCAGAATTTTTTTAGAAAGCAGGTGTCTTTTACCGAACTGCAAGTTTGGTGAATATTTAGTGACCTTTAGCAATGGGTTTAAAGCTGCTGTTGTAGGAAGTGGCCTCAAGCAGGAAGCATATCTCCATTCCCATATCTGGGTACTAGGGCAGCAGAGCCTTTCTGGAAGTCGTGTTCCTAGTTTGTAAATTACATTGGAATGTGCATGGAGAAAGCCCCATAACTTTATGTCTCATTATTTCTTCTTGGTTTTAAAATTTTTTTAAATTGGGGTAAAGCTTAGAATATTGTTTGTCCTAGGTGTACACCATCTGGTTCGTTTGTACATTATATATGTCTATTCAAGTACAGATCCTCTTCCCATGTAAAATGTTACTGACGGTTCCGCAGACCTCCCTTGCTATATGGTTGGTCTTTATGAGATATGGATATAAAATGTGTTTGTATACATATAGTAACACTAATCTTAATTTATCCATTCCCCCCACCTTTCCTTTTAGATTAGCATAGTTTGTTTTCTAAGTCTGTGAGTGTCTTTCTCTGTGGAAATATGTTCCTTTGTGTCAGTTATTAGATAACGCCTATAAGTGATATCATAGAATATAGGTCTTTTGCTTTCCGACTTACCTCATGTTTTGTGATTATCTCCAGACTCATTTGTGGTGCCTCAGAGAGCAGTGGTTCATTGTTTTCCATGGCTATTATTCCATTGTGTACATGGACCACTTCTTCTTTATCCATTTACCGGTTGTTGGCCATTTTGATTGCTTCAGTGTCTTGGCTATTGTGAATAAGGCTGCACTGCAGCTTTTGCGGCCTGTGTCTTCTCGATTCTTGTCTTCTCAAGTGAGAGGTCCATTGGTGCGCCTGCTGGATTGAATGGTACCTCCATTTTTACTTTTAAACACAGCTCCTTTCTGTTCTCATTATTGGCTGTTACCCCTTTACGTCTCACCAGCAGGTAGAGGGTACACAGTCCCCTAAAACCCCTTCAGCATTTATTGTTTGTAGACTTTTTGCTCATGGTCAGTCGACTGGTGTAAGTTGAAACTTTTTGTAGATTAGATTGCATGGGTCTAACACTCCCTGAGGTTGAGCTTTTATCCATTTTCCTTTTTTTTAAAAGAGCGTGAGTAAAACTTAACTCTTCATACTCTCTTCTTGAAACATTTGCCTGTTTTGAATTGTTTTGTCCATTCCCTCCTTCAGCACAATGTTTTAGGGCAGGTGTCCTTTACAGCCCTGAGTCCTTGGGAATGTTAAGTGACCATTAGCTGTGAGTTTAAAGCTGTTCTTGCAGGAAATGGCCACAAGGTGGCAGCATTTCCCCTTTACCATATTTGGTTACTAGGGAAACAGAGCCTTAATGGAAGTGGTGTTGTAGGTTGTAAATTAGAATGGAATGTGCCAGGGAAAAGCCCTTTAAGTTTATGTCTCCTTACTTCTTGTTCATATTTGTAGTTTACTTTTTATTTTTTATCCCAGTAAATATGATTACAATGGTTTGTTTGTTCTAGGTGTGCAAGATGTGGTTCTTTCACACATATACATGTATCTATTCTTCCTCGCATCCTTTTCCCATGTAGGTTATGACACAATGTTGAGTAGTCTTCTCCTGGTCTTCCGTACGTCTTTGGTGGTTATATATTTCACATGGTTTGTATATCTCTGTTAACCCCAATGTGGCAATGTATCCAATCCTCATCCCTTTCTATTTGGTGAACCATAAGTTTTTTAATGAATCTGTGATTGCCTTTCTCTGTGGAAATATCTTCATTGGTATCAATTTTTAAGTAACTCTTAAAAGTGATATGATAGGATATGTGTCTTTTGCTTTCTCACTTACTACACGTGGCGTGATTACGTCTAGACTCATCTATGGTGCTGCAAACGGCATTGTTTCATTTTTTTCACTAGCGAATATTCCATCTGTACATGGAGGAGTTCTTCTTTGTCCATCCATCTGTTGGTGGACTTTTTGGTTACTTCCATATCTTGGCTATTGTAATACTGTGCAGTGCAGATTTGCCTGCCTGTGTCTTTCCAATTCTCTCTTCTTAGGTTTTACGTCGAGGAGTGGGCCTGCTGGATCATATAGTAGCTCAATGTTTACCTTTTTAAGGCACCTCCATTCTGTTCTCATTCGTGGCCCTTTCCAAGTTACGTCCCCTTTGAAGTTGAGGGTATGCATTTCTCCACAACACTTTCAGCATTTATTGTTTGTAGTTTTCTTGCTGATGGTTATTCTGACAAGTGTGAGCTGATACCTCTCTGTGGTTGAATTCGAATGTGCCACATAATCTGTTGAAATTGAGCTTTAAGGCATGTCCTTTTCTATTTTTCAAGCTGTGATTACCCCTTAGTTCTTCAAAGTGTTCTCTTTAAGTATGTGTCACATTTTGAAATGTTTTGGCCTTTACCTCCCTCAAGACATTTTGAGGGCCTGTTTCATTTACAGTTCTGCAGTACTTGTTCCTATGAAGTGACCATTAGCACAGCCTTTAAAGCTGCTTTTGCAGGTAACTGCCAGAGGGCGGCAGCCTTTCTATGTCCCCCACCCTGGTAACTAGGGAAAAGCCCTTGCGGCCTGTGGTGTTTCTCGGTTATAAATTAGAGTGGAGTGTGCCCGGACAAACCCACACAAGCTGATGTCTCCTTACTTTTGTTGGATTTTTACATTTAATTTTTATTTTTTATTGGAGTAATTTTCCACTGTGTACGTGGACCACTTCTACTTTGTGCATTCCTCGGTTGATGGACATTTTCATTGCTTCCAAGTGTTGGCTGTGGTAAATATTGTTGGAGTGCAGGATTGCCAGGCTGTGACTTTTCGATTCTCATTTTCTCAGGTGATAGGCCCAGCAGTGGGTGTGATTGATTGACTGGTAGCACCGTGTTTCCCTTTTCAAAGCACCTTCTTTGTGTTTTCATTAGTGGCTCTTACCACGTCCCCCTTAGAATCCAGGGTACGCATTTCTCCACAATCGCTTCAGCATTTATTGTTTGCAGCATTTATGCTAATGCCCCTTCTGGCTGCTGTGAGCTGATAGGTTTTTGTAATTTGGGTTTGCATGTCTTTGAAAATTCGTAAAACTCATCATTTTTCTCCACCGTTTACTTTTCTGTTAAAAAAAAAGGAAACAATTGGGAGTACAATAGAACTCTTGAAATTGTGTTCTTGGAAGGTTGCCCTCTTTGGAAATTTTTGGTCGATTATCCACCCCAGAATTTTTTTAGAAAGCAGGTGTCTTTTACCGAACTGCAAGTTTGGTGAATATTTAGTGACCTTTAGCAATGGGTTTAAAGCTGCTGTTGTAGGAAGTGGCCTCAAGCAGGAAGCATATCTCCATTCCCATATCTGGGTACTAGGGCAGCAGAGCCTTTCTGGAAGTCGTGTTCCTAGTTTGTAAATTACATTGGAATGTGCATGGAGAAAGCCCCATAACTTTATGTCTCATTATTTCTTCTTGGTTTTAAAATTTTTTTAAATTGGGGTAAAGCTTAGAATATTGTTTGTCCTAGGTGTACACCATCTGGTTCGTTTGTACATTATATATGTCTATTCAAGTACAGATCCTCTTCCCATGTAAAATGTTACTGACGGTTCCGCAGACCTCCCTTGCTATATGGTTGGTCTTTATGAGATATGGATATAAAATGTGTTTGTATACATATAGTAACACTAATCTTAATTTATCCATTCCCCCCACCTTTCCTTTTAGATGAGCATAGTTTGTTTTCTAAGTCTGTGAGTGTCTTTCTCTGTGGAAATATGTTCTTTTGTGTCAGTTATTAGATAACGCCTATAAGTGATATCATAGAATATAGGTCTTTTGCTTTCCGACTTACCTCATGTTTCGTGATTATCTCCAGACTCATTTGTGGTGCCTCAGAGAGCAGTGGTTCATTGTTTTCCATGGCTGTTATTCCATTGTGTACATGGACCACTTCTTCTTTATCCATTCACCTGTTGTTGGACATTTTGATTGCTCCACTGTCTTGGCTATTGTGAATAAGGCTGCACTGCAGCTTTTGCGGCCTGTGTCTTCTCGATTCTTGTCTTCTCAAGTGAGAGGTCCAATGGTGCACCTGCTGTATCGAATGGTGCCTGCAGTTTTACTTTTAAACACAGCTCCTTTCTGTGCTCATTATTGGCTGTTACCTCTTCACGTCTCACCAGCAGGTAGAGTGTACACAGTTCTCTAAAACCCCTTCAGCATTTATTGTTTGTAGACTTTTTGCTGATGGTAAGTCAACTGGTGTAAGTTGAAACTTTTGTAGATTAGATTGCATGGGTCTAACACTCCCTGAGGTTGAGCTTTTATCCATGTTCCTTTTTTTTTAAAGAGCATGAGTAAAACTTAACTCTTCATACTCTCTTCTTGAAACATTTGCCTGTTTTGAATTGTTTTGTCCATTCCCTCCTTCAGCACAATTTTTTAGGGCAGGTGTCCTTTACATCCCTGAGTCCTTGGGAATGTTAAGTGACCATGCGCTGTGAGTTTAAAGCTGTTCTTGCAGGAAACGGCCACAAGGTGGCAGCATTTCCCCTTTACCATATTTGGTTACTAGGGTAACAGAGCCTTAAAGGAAGTGGTGTTGTAGGTTGTAAATTAGAATGGAATGTGCCAGGGAAAAGTCCTTTATGTTTATGTCTCATTACTTCTTGTTCATATTTGTAGTTTACTTTTTATTTTTTATCCCAGTAAATATGATTACAATGGTTTGTTTGTTCTATTTGTTGCAAGATGTGGTTCTTTCACACATATACATGTATCTATTCTTCCTCGCATCCTTTTCCCATGTAGGTTATGACACAATGTTGAGTAGTCTTCTCCTGGTCTTCCGTACGTCTTTGGTGGTTATATATTTCACATGGTTTGTATATCTCTGTTAACCCCAATGTGGCAATGTATGCAATCCTCATCCCTTTCTATTTGGTGAACCATAAGTTTTTTAATGAATCTGTGATTGCCTTTCTCTGTTGGAATATCTTCATTGGTATCAATTTTTAAGTACCTCTTAAAAGTGATATGATAGGATATGTGTCTTTTGCTTTCTCACTTACTACACGTGGCGTGATTACGTCTAGACTCATCTATGGTGCTGCAAACGGCAATGTTTCATTTTTTTCACTAGCGAATATTCCATCTGTACATGGAGGAGTTCTTCTTTGTCCATCCATCTGTTGGTGGACTTTTTGGTTACTTCCATATCTTGGCTATTGTAATACTGTGCAGTGCAGATTTGCCTGCCTGTGCCTTTCCAATTCTCTCTTCTTAGGTTTTACGTCGAGGAGTGGGCCTGCTGGATCATATAGTAGCTCAATGTTTACCTTTTTAAGGCACCTCCATTCTGTTCTCATTCGTGGCCCTTTCCAAGTTACGTCCCCTTTGAAGTTGAGGGTATGCATTTCTCCACAACACCTTCAGCATTTATTGTTTGTAGTTTTCTTGTTGATGGTTATTCTGAGAAGTGTGAGCTGATACCTCTCTGTGGTTGAATTCGAATGTGCCACATAATCTGTTGAAATTGAGCTTTAAGGCATGTCCTTTTCTATTTTTCAAGCTGTGATTACCCCTTAGTTCTTCAAAGTGTTCTCTTTGAGTATGTGTCACATTTTGAAATGTTTTTGCCTTTACCTCCCTCAAGACATTTTGAGGGCCTGTTTCATTTACAGTTCTGCAGTACTTGTTCCTATGAAGTGACCATTAGCACAGGCTTTAAAGCTGCTTTTGCAGGTAACTGCCAGAGGGTGGCAGCCTTTCTAGGTCCCCCACCCTGGTAACTAGGGAAAAGCCCTTGCGGCCTGTGGTGTTTCTCGGTTATAAATTAGAGTGGAGTGTGCCCGGACAAACCCACACAAGCTGATGTCTCCTTACTTTTGTTGGATTTTGACATTTAATTTTTATTTTTTATTGGAGTAATATTCCATTGCAGCACCATAGATGATTCTAGACGTAATCACGCCACGTGTAGTAAGTGAGAAAGCAAAAGACACATATCCTATCGTATCACTTTTAAGAGTTACTTAAAAATTGATACCAATGAAGATATTTCCACAGAGAAAGGCAATCACAGATTCATTAAAAAACTTATGGTTCACCAAATAGAAAGGGATGAGGATTGGATACTTTACCATATTGTGGTTAAGAGAGATATACAAACCATGTGAAATATATAACCAGCAAAGACGTACAGAAAACCAGGAGAAGACTACTCAACAATTTGTCATAACCTACATGGGAAAAGGATGCGAGGAAGAATAGATACACGTATATGTGTGAAAGAACCACCTCTTGCACACCTAGGACAAACAAACCATTGTAATCAAATTTGCTGGGATAAAAAATAAAAAGTAAATTACAAATATGAACAAGAAGTAATGAGACATAAACTTACAGGGCTTTTCCCTGGCACATTCCATTCTAATTTACAACCTACAACACCACTTCCATTAAGGCTCTGTTTCCCCAGGTACCAAATATGGTAAATGAGAAATGCTGCCACCTTGTGGCCGTTTCCTGCAAGAGCAGCTTTAAACTCACAGCGAATGGTCACTTAACATTCCCAAGGACTCAGGGCTGTAAAGGACACCTGCCCTAAAAAATTGTGCTGAAGGAGGGAATGGACAAAAAAATTCAAAACAGGCAAATGTTTCAAGAAGAGAGTATGAAGAGTTAAGTTTTACTCACGCTCTTTTAAAAAAAAGGAAAATGGATAAAAGCTCAACCTCAGGGAGTATTAGACCCATGCAATCTAATCTACAAAAAGTTTCAACTTACACCAGTCGACTGACCATCAGCAAAAGTCTACAAACAATAAATGCTGAAGGGGTTTTAGAGAACTGTGTACCCTCTACCTGCTGGTGAGACGTAAAGGGGTAACAGCCAATAATGAGAACAGAAAGGAGCTGTGTTTTAAAGTAAAAATGGAGGTACCATTCAATCCAGCAGGTGCACCAATGGACCTCTCACCTGAGAAGACAAGAATCGCAAAGACACAGGCCACAAAAGCTGCAGTGCAGCCTTATTCTCAATAGCCAAGACAGTGAAGCAATCAAAATGTCCAACAACAGGTGAATGGATAAAGAAGAAGTGGTCCTTGTACACAATGGAATATTAGCCATGGAAAACAATGAACCATTGGTCTCTGAGGCACCACAAATGAGTCTGGAGATAATCACGAAACATGAGGTAAGTCGGAAAGCAAAAGACCTCTATTCTATGATATCACTTACAGGCGTCATCTAGTAACTGACACAAATGAACATATTTCCACAGAGAAAGACACTCACAGACTTAGAAAACAAACTATGCTCATCTAAAAGGAAAGGTGTGGGAAATGGATAAATTAAGATTAGTGTTCCTATATGTATACAAACACATATTATATACATATCTCAAAAAGACCAACCATATAGCAAGGGAGGTCTGTGCAATCCTCAGTAACATTTTACATGGGAAGAGGATCTGTACTTGAATAGACAAATATACTGTACAAATGAACCCGATTGTGTACACCTAGGAAAAATAATATTCTAAGCTTTACCCCAATTCAAAAATTCTTTAAAACCAAGAAGAAATAATGAGACATAAACTTATGGGGCTTTCTCCATGCACATTCCAATGTAATTTACAAATTAGGAACACGACTTCCAGAAAGGCTCTGCTGCCCTAGTACCCAGATATGGGAATGGAGAAATGCTGCCTGCTTGAGGCCACTTCCTACAACAGCAGCTTTAAACCCACTTCTAAAGGTCACTAAATATTCACCAAACTTGCAGTGCGGGAAATGACACCTGTTCTCTAAAAAAACTCTGGGGTGGAAAATCGAGCATAAAATTCAAAAGAGGGCAACCTTTCAAGAAGACAATTTCAAGAGTTATATTGTACTCACTACTGTTTCCTTTTTTTAACAGAAAAGAAAACGGCGGAGAAAAATGATGAGTTTTACGAATTTTCAAAGACATGCAAACCCAAATTACAAAAACCTATCAGCTCACAGCAGCCAGAAGGGCCATTAGCATAAATGCTGCAAACAATAAATGCTGAAGCGATTGTGGAGAAATGCGTACCCTGGATTCTAAGGGGGACGTGGTAAGAGCCACTAATGAAAACACAAAGAAGGTGCTTTGAAAAGGGTAACACGGTTCTACCAGTCAATCAGTCACACCCACTGCTGGGCCTATCACCTGAGAAAATGAGAATCAAAAAGTCACAGGCAGGCAATCCTGCACTGCAACAATATTTACCATAGCCAATACTTGGAAGCAATGAAAATGTCCATCAACCGAGGAATGCACAAAGTAGAAGTGGTCCACGTACACAGTGGAAAATTACTCCAATAAAAAATAAAAATTAAATGTAAAAATCCAACAAAAGTAAGGAGACATCAGCTTGTGTGGGTTTCTCCGGGCACACTCCACTCTAATTTATAACCGAGAAACACCACAGGCCGCAAGGGCTTTTCCCTAGATACCAGGGTTGGGAACATAGAAAGGCTGCCGCCCTCTGGCAGTTACCTGCAAAAGCAGCTTTAAAGGCTGTGCTAATGGTCATTTCGTAGGAACAAGTACTGCAGAACTGTAAATGAAAACTGCCCTCAAAGTGTCTTGAGGCAGGTAATGGCCAAAACATTTCAAAATGTGACACACAGTTAAAGAGAAGACTTTGAAGAAGTAAGGGATAATCACAGCTTCAAAAATAAAAAGGACATGCATTACAGGTCAGTTTCACTGGATTATGAGGCACATGCGAATTCAACCACAGAGAGGTATCAGCTCACACTTGTCAGAATAACCATCAGCAAGAAAACTACAAACAATAAATGCTGAAGGTGTTGTGGAGAAATGCATACCCTCAACATCAAAGGGGACGTAACTTGGAAAGGGCCACGAATGAGTACAGAATGGAGGTGCCTTAAAAAGGTAAACATTGAGCTACCATATGATCCAGCAGGCCCACTCCTCGACGTATAACCTAAGAAGAGAGAATTGGAAAGACACAGGCAGGCAAATCTGCATTGCACACCATTACAATAGCCAAGATATGGAAGTAACCAAAAAGTCCACCAAAAATGGATGGACAAAGAAGAACTCCTCCATGTACAGATGGAATATTCGCTAGTGAAAAAAATGAAACAATGCTATTTGAAGCACCATAGATGAGTCTAGACGTAATCACGTCACGTGTACTAAGTGAGAAAGCAAAAGGCACATATCCTATCATATCATATTTAAGAGTTACTTAAAAATTGATACCAATGAAGATATTTCAACAGAGAAAGGCAATCACAGATTCGTTAAAAAACTTATGGTTCACCAAATAGAAAGGGATGAGGATTGGATACATTACCACATTGGGGTTAACAGAGATATACAAACCATGTGAAATATATAACCACCAAAGACGTACGGAAGACCAGGAGAAGACTACTCAACATTGTGTCATAACCTACATGGGAAAAGGATGCGAGGAAGAATAGATGCATGTATATGTGTGAAAGAACCACATCTTGCACACCTAGAACAAACAAACCATTTTAATCATATTTGCTGGGATAAAAAATAAAAAGTAAACTACAAATATGAACAAGAAGTAAGGAGACATAAACTTAAAGGGCTTTTCCCTGGCACATTCCATTCTAATTTACAACCTACAACACCACTTCCATTAAGGCTCTGTTTCCCTAGTAACCAAATATGGTAAAGGGGAAATGCTGCCACCTTGTGGCCGTTTCCTGCAAGAACAGCTTTAAACTCACAGCTAATGGTCACTTAACATTCCCAAGGACTCAGGGCTGTAAAGGACACCTGCCCTAAAAAATTGTGCTGAAGGAGGGAATGGACAAAACAATTCAAAACAGGCAAATGTTTCAAGAAGAGAGTATGAAGAGTTAAGTTTTACTCACGCTCTTTTAAAAACAAGGAAAATGGATAAAAGCTCAACCTCAGGGAGTGTTAGAGCCATGCAATCTAATCTACAAAAAGTTTCAACTTACACCAGTCGACTGACCATCAGCAAAAAGTCTACAAACAATAAATGCTGAAGGGGTTTTAGAGAACTGTGTACCCTCTACCTGCTGGTGAGACGTAAAGGGGTAACAGCCAATAATGAGAACAGAAAGGAGCTGTGTTTAAAAGTAAAAATGGAGGTACCATTCAATCCAGCAGGTGCACCAATGGACTTCTCACCTGAGAAGACAAGAATCGCAAAGACACAGGCCACAAAACTGCAGTGCAGCCTTATTCTCAATAACCAAGACAGTGAAGCAATCAAAATGTCCAACAAGAGGTGAATGGATAAAGAAGAAGTGGTCCATGTACACAATGGAATATTAGCCATGGAAAACAATGAACCATTGGTCTCTGAGGCACCACAAATGAGTCTGGAGATAATCACGAAACATGAGGTAAGTCGAAAAGCAAAACACCTCTATTCTATGATATCACTTACAGGCGTTATCTAGTAACTGACACAAATGAACATATTTCCACAGAGAAAGACACTCACAGACTTAGAAAAAAAAACTATGCTCATCTAAAAGGAAAGGTGTGGGAAATGGATAAATTAAGATTAGTGTTACTATATGTATACAAACACATATTATATACATATCTCAAAAAGACCGACCATATAGCAAGGGAGGTCTGCGGAACCCTCAGTAACATTTTACATGGGAAGAGGATCTGTACTTGGATAGACAAATATAATGTACAAATGAACCAGATTGTGTACACCTGGAAAAACAATATTCTAAGCTTTACCCCAATTAAAAAATTTTTTAAAACCAAGAAAAAATAATGAGACATAAACTAAAGGGGGTTTCTCCATGCATATTCCAATGTAATTTACAACCTAGGAACATGACTTCCAGAAAGACTCTGCTGCCCTAGTACCCAGATTTGGGAGTGGAGAAATGCTGCCTGCTTGAGGACACTTCCAACAACAGCAGATTTAAACCCATTGCTAAAGGTCACTAAATATTCACCAAACTTGCAGTGCGGGAAATGACACCTGTTCCCTAAAAAAACTCTGGGGTGGAAAATCGAGCAAAAAATTCAAAAGAGGGCAACCTTTCAAGAAGACAATTTCAAGAGTTATATTGTACTCACTACTGTTTCCTTTTTTTAACAGAAAAGAAAACGGCGGAGAAAAATGATGAGTTTACGAATTTTCAAAGACATGCAAACCCAAATAACAAAAACCTATCAGCTCACAGCAGCCAGAAGGGCCATTAGCATAAATGCTGCAAACAATAAATGCTGAAGCGATTGTGGAGAAATGCGTACCCTGGATTCTAAGGGGGACGTGGTAAGAGCCACTAATGAAAACACAAAGAAGGTGCTTTGAAAAGGGTAACACGGTGCTACCAGTCAATCAATCACACCCACTGCTGGGCCTCTCACCTGAGAAAATGAGAATCAAAAAGTCACAGGCAGGCAATCCTGCACTGCAACAATATTTACCATAGCCAATACTTGGAAGCAATGAAAATGTCCATCAACCGAGGAATGCCCAAAGCAGAAGTGGTCCACGTACACAGTGGAAAATTACTCCAATAAAAAATAAAAGTTAAATGTAAAAATCCAACAAAAGTAAGGAGACATCAGCTTGTGTGGGTTTCTCCGGGCACACTCCACTCTAATTTATAACCGAGAAACACCACAGGCCGCAAGGACTTTTCCCTAGATACCAGGGTGGGGAAAATAGAAAGGCTGCCGCCCTCTGGCAGTTACCTGCAAAAGCAGCTTTAAAGCCTGTGCTAATGGTCATTTCGTAGGAACAAGTACTGCAGAACTATAAATGAAAACTGCCCTCAAAATGTCTTGAGGGAGGTAATGGCCAAAACATTTCAAAATGTGACACATAGTTAAAGAGAAGACTTTGAAGAAGTAAGGGATAATCACAGCTTCAAAAATAAAAAGGACATGCATTACAGGTCAATTTCACTGGATTATGAGGCACATGCGAATTCAACCACAAAGAAGTATCAGCTCACACTTGTCAGAATAACCATCAGCAAGAATACTACAAACAATAAATGCTGAAGATGTTGTGGAGAAATGCATACCCTCAACTTCAAGTGGGACGTAAGTGGGAAAGGGCCATGAATGAGAAGAGAATGGAGCTGCCTTAAAAAGGTAAACATTGAGCTACCATATGATCCAGCAGGCCCACTCCTCCACCTATAATCTAACAAGAGAGAATGGGCAAGACACAGGCAGGCAAATCTGCATTGCACAGTATTACAATAGCCAAGATATGGAAGTAACCAAAAAGTCCACCAACAGATGGGTGGACAAAGAAGAACTCCTCCATGTACAGATGGAATATTCGCTAGTGAAAAAAATGAAACAATGCCATTTGCAGCACCATAGATGAGTCTAGACGTAATCACGCCACCTGTAGTAAGTGAGAAAGCAAAAGACACATATCCTATCATATCACTTTTAGGAGTTACTTAAAAATTGATACCAATGAAGATATTTCCACAGAGAAAGGCAATCACAGATTCATTAAAAAACTTATGGTTCACCAAATAGAAAGGGATGAGGATTGGATACATTGCCATATTGGGGATAACAGAGATATACAAACCATGCGAAATATATAATCACCAAAGACGTACGGAAGACCAGGAGAAGACTATTCAACATTGTGTCATAACCTACATGGGAAAAGGATGCGAGGAAGAATAGATACACGTATATGTGTGAAAGAACCACATCTTGCACACCTAGAACAAACAAACCCTTGTAATCAAATGTGCTGTAATAAAAAATAAAAAGTAAATTACAAACATGAACAAGAAGTAATGAGACATAAATTATAGGGCTTTTTCCTGGCACATTCCATTCTAATTTACAACCTAGAACGCCACTTCCATTAAGGCTCTGTTTCCCCAGGTACCAAATATGGTAAATGAGAAATGCTGCCACCTTGTGGCCGTTTCCTGCAAGAGCAGCTTTAAACTCACAGCTAATGGTCACTTAACATTCCCAAGGACTCAGGGCTGTAAAGGACACCTGCCCTAAAAAATTGTGCTGAAGGAGGGAATGGACAAAACAATTCAAAACAGGCAAATGTTTCAAGAAGAGAGTATGAAGAGTTAAGTATTACTCACGCTCTTTTAAAAACAAGGAAAATGGATAAAAGCTCAACCTCAGGGAGTGTTAGAGCCATGCAATCTAATCTACAAAAAGTTTCAACTTACACCAGTCGACTGACCATCAGCAAAAAGTCTACAAACAATAAATGCTGAAGGGGTTTTAGAGAACTGTGTACCCTCTACCTGCTGGTGAGACGTAAAGGGGTAACAGCCAATAATGAGAACAGAAAGGAGCTGTGTTTAAAAGTAAAAATGGAGGTACCATTCAATCCAGCAGGTGCACCAATGGACCTCTCACCTGAGAAGACAAGAATCGCAAAGACACAGGCCACAAAAGCTGCAGTGCAGCCTTATTCTCAATAACCAAGACAGTGAAGCAATCAAAATGTCCAACAAGAGGTGAATGGATAAAGAAGAAGTGGTCCATGTACACAATGGAATATTAGCCATGGAAAACAATGAACCATTGGTCTCTGAGGCACCACAAATGAGTCTGGAGATAATCACGAAACATGAGGTAAGTCGAAAAGCAAAACACCTCTATTCTATGATATCACTTACAGGCGTTATCTAGTAACTGACACAAATGAACATATTTCCACAGAGAAAGACACTCACAGACTTAGAAAAAAAACTATGCTCATCTAAAAGGAAAGGTGTGGGAAATGGATACATTAAGATTAGTGTTACTATATGTATACAAACACATATTATATACATATCTCAAAAAGACCGACCATATAGCAAGGGAGGTCTGCGGAACCCTCAGTAACATTTTACATGGGAAGAGGATCTCTACTTGGATAGACAAATATAATGTACAAATGAACCCGATTGTGTACACCTAGGAAAAACAATATTCTAAGCTTTAACCCAATTAAAGAATTTTTTAAAACCAAGAAAAAATAATGAGACATAAACTAAAGGGGGTTTCTCCATGCATATTCCAATGTAATTTACAACCTAGGAACACGACTTCCAGAAAGACTCTGCTGCCCTAGTACCCAGATTTGGGAATGGAGAAATGCTGCCTGCTTCAGGCCACATCCCACAACAGGAGCTTTAAACCCATTGCTAAAGGTAACTAAATATTCATCAAAATTGCAGTTCAGTAAATGACACCTGCTTTCTAAAGAAGTCTGAGGTGGAAAATCGACCAAAAAATACAAAAGAGAGCAACCTTCCAAGAAGACAATATCAAGAGTTATATTGTACTCCCAATTGTTTCCTTTTTTTAACAGAAAAGAAAAGGGCGGAGAGAAATGATGAGTTTTACGAATTTTCAAAGACATGCAAACCCAAATTACAAAAACCTATCAGCTCACAGCAGCCAGTAGGGCCATTAGCATAAATGCTGCAAACAATAAATGCTGAAGCGATTGTGGAGAAATGTGTAAACTCCATTCTAAGGGGGACGTGATAAGTCCCACTAATGGAATCACAAAGAAGGTGCTTTGAAAAGGGAAACACTGTGCTACTAGTCAGTCAATCACAACCACGGCTGGGCCTATCACCCGAGAAAATGAGAATCAAAAAGTCACAGGCTGGCAATCCTGCACTCCAACAATATTTACCATAGCCGACACTTGGAAGCAATGAAAATGTCCGTCAACCGAGGAATGCACAAAGTAGAAGTGGTCCACGTACACAGTGGAAAATTACTCCAATAAAAAATAAAAATTAAATTTAAAAATCCAACAAAAGTAAGGAGACATCAGCTTGTGTGGGTTTGTCCGGGCACACTCCACTCTAATTTATAACCGAGAAACACCACAGGCCGCAAGGGCTTTTCCCTAGTTACCAGGGTGGGGGACATAGAAAGGCTGCCGCCCTCTGGCAGTTACCTGCAAAAGCAGCTTTAAAGCCTGTGCTAATGGTCACTTCATAGGAACAAGTACTGCAGAACTGTAAATGAAACAGGCCCTCAAAATGTCTTGAGGGAGGTAAAGGCCAAAACATTTCAAAATATGACACATACTTAAAGAGAACACTTTGAAGAACTAAGGGGTAACCACAGCATGAAACATAGAAAAGGACATGCCTTAAAGCTCAATTTCAACAGATTATGTGGCACATTCGAATTCAACCACAGAGAGGTATCAGCTCACACTTGTCAGAATAACCAACAGCAAGAAAACTACAAACAATAAATGCTGAAGGTGTTGTGGAGAAATGCATACCCTCAACTTCAAAGGGGACGTAACTTGGAAAGGGCCACGAATGAGAACAGAATGGAGGTGCCTTAAAAAGGTAAACATTGAGCTACTATATGATCCAGCAGGCCCACTCCTCGACGTAAAACCTAAGAAGAGAGAATTGGAAAGACACAGGCAGGCAAATCTGCACTGCACAGTATTACAATAGCCAAGATATGGAAGTAACCAAAAAGTCCACCAACAGATGGATGGACAAAGAAGAACTCCTCCATGTACAGATGGAATATTCGCTAGTGAAAAAAATGAAACAATGCCATTTGCAGCACCATAGATGAGTCTAGACGTAATCACGCCACGTGTAGTAAGTGAGAAAGCAAAAGACACATATCCTATCATATCATATTTAAGAGTTACTTAAAAATTGATACCAGTGAAGATATTTCCACAGAGAAAGGCAATCACAGATTCATTAAAAAACTTATGGTTCACCAAATAGAAAGGGATGAGGATTGGATACATTGCCACATTGGGGTTAACAGAGATATACAAACCATGTGAAATATATAACCAGCAAAGACGTACGGAAGACCAGGAGAAGACTACTCAACATTGTGTCATAACCTACATGGGAAAAGGATGCGAGGAACAATAGATACATGTATATGTGTGAAAGAACCACATCTTGCACACCTAGAACAAACAAACCATTGTAATCATATTTGCTGGGATAAAAAATAAAAAGTAAATTACAAATATGAACAAGAAGTAATGAGACATAAACTTAAAGGGCTTTTCCCTGGCACATTCCATTCTAATTTACAACCTACAACACCACTTCCATTAAGGCTCTGTTTCCCTAGTAACCAAATATGGTAAAGGGGAAATGCTGCCACCTTGTGGCCGTTTCCTGCAAGAACAGCTTTAAACTCACAGCTAATGGTCACTTAACATTCCCAAGGACTCAGGGCTGTAAAGGACACCTGCCCTAAAAAATTGTGCTGAAGGAGGGAATGGACAAAACAATTCAAAACAGGCAAATGTTTCAAGAAGAGAGTATGAAGAGTTAAGTTTTACTCACGCTCTTTTAAAAAAAAGGAAAATGGATAAAAGCTCAACCTCAGGGAGTGTTAGACCCATGCAATCTAATCTACAAAAAGTTTCAACTTACACCAGTCGACTGACCATGAGCAAAAAGTCTACAAACAATAAATGCTGAAGGGGTTTTAGGGAACTGTGTACCCTCTACCTGCTGGTGAGACGTAAAGGGGTAACAGCCAATAATGAGAACAGAAAGGAGCTGTGTTTAAAAGTAAAAATGGAGGTACCATTCACTCCAGCAGGCGCACCAATGGACCTCTCACTTGAGAAGACAAGAATCGAGAAGACACAGGCCGCAAAAGTTGCAGTGCAGCCTTATTCACAATAGCCAAGACAGTGAAGCAATCAAAATGTCCAACAACCGGTAAATGGATAAAGAAGAAGTGGTCCATGTACACAATGGAATAATAGCCATGGAAAACAATGAACCACTGCTCTCTGAGGCACCACAAATGAGTCTGGAGATAATCACAAAACATGAGGTAAGTCGGAAAGCAAAAGACCTATATTCTATGATATCACTTATAGGCGTTATCTAATAACTGACACAAAGGAACATATTTCCACAGAGAAAGACACTCACAGACTTAGGAAACCAACTATGCTCATCTAAAAGGAAAGGTGGGGGGAATGGATAAATTAAGATTAGTGTTACTATATGTATACAAACACATATTATATACATATCTCAAAAAGACCAACCATATAACAAGGGAGGTCTGCGGAACCCTCAGTAACATTTTACATGGGAAGAGTATCTGTAATTGAATAGACATATATAATGTACAAACGAACCAGATGATATACACCTAGGACAAACAATATTCTAAGCTTTACCCCAATTAAAAAAAAAATTTTAAACCAAGAAGAAATAATGAGACATAAACTTATGGGGCTTTCTCCATGCACATTCCAATGTAATTTACAAACTAGGAACACGACCTCCAGAAAGGCTCTGCTGCCCTAGTACCCAGATATGGGAATGGAGATATGCTGCCTGCTTGAGGCCACTTCCCACAACAGCAGATTTAAACCCATTGCTAAAGGTCACTAAATATTCACCAAACTTGCAGTTTGGTAAAAGACACCTGCTTTCTAAAAAAATTCTGGGGTGAAAAATCGACCAAAAATTTCAAAAGAGGGCAACCTTCCAAGAACACAATTTCAAGAGTTCTATTGTACTCCCAATTGTTTCCTTTTTTTTAACAGAAAAGAAAACGGTGGAGAAAAATGATGAGTTTTACGAATTTTCAAAGACATGCAAACCCAAATTACAAAAACCTATCAGCTCACAGCAGCCAGAAGGGCCATTAGCATAAATGCTGCAAACAATAAATGCTGAAGCGATTGTGGAGAAATGCGTTCCCTGGATTCTAAGGGGGTTCGTGGTAAGAGCCACTAATGAAAACACAAAGAAGGTGCTTTGAAAAGGGAAACACGGTGCTACCAGTCAATCAATCACACCCACTGCTGGGCCTATCACCTGAGAAAATGAGAATCAAAAAGTCACAGGCTGGCAATCCTGCACTCCAACAATATTTACCATAGCCAACACTTGGAAGCAATGAAAATGTCCATCAACCGAGGAATGCACAAAAGTAGAAGTGGTCCACGTACACAGTGGAAAATTACTCCAATAAAAAATAAAAATTAAATGTAAAAATCCAACAAAAGTAAGGAGACATCAGCTTGTGTGGGTTTGTCCGGGCACACTCCACTCTAATTTATAACCGAGAAACACCACAGGCCGCAAGGGCTTTTCCCTAGTTACCAGGGTGGGGGACCTAGAAAGGCTGCTGCCCTCTGGCAGTTACCTGCAAAAGCAGCTTTTAAGCCTGTGCTAATGGTCACTTCATAGGAACAAGTACTGCAGAACTGTAAATGAAACAGGCCCTCAAAATGTCTTGAGGGAGGCAAAGGCCAAAACATTTCAAAATATGACACATACTTAAAGAGAACACTTTGAAGAACTAAGGGGTAATCACAGCTTGAAACATAGAAAAGGACATGCCTTAAAGCTCAATTTCAACAGATTATGTGGCACATTCGAATTCAACCACAGAGAGGTATCAGCTCACACTTGTCAGAATAAACATCAGCAAGAAAACTACAAAGAATAAATGCTGAAGGTGTTGTGGAGAAATGCATACCCTCAACTTCAAAGGGGACGTAACTTGGAAAGGGCCACGAATGAGAACAGAATGGAGGTGCCTTAAAAAGGTAAACATTGAGCTACTATATGATCCAGCAGGCCCACTCCTCGACGTAAAACCTAAGAAGAGAGAATTGGAAAGACACAGGCAGGCAAATCTGCACTGCACAGTATTACAATAGCCAAGATATGGAAGTAACCAAAAAGTCCACCAACAGATGGATGGACAAAGAAGAACTCCTCCATGTACAGATGGAATATTCGCTAGTGAAAAAAATGAAACAATGCCGTTTGCAGCACCATAGATGAGTCTAGACGTAATCACGCCACGTGTAGTAAGTGAGAAAGCAAAAGACACATATCCTATCATATCACTTTTAAGAGTTACTTAAAAATTGATACCAATGAAGATATTTCCACAGAGAAAGGCAATCACAGATTCATTAAAAAACTTATGGTTCACCAAATAGAAAGGGATGAGGATTGGATACATTGCCACATTGGGGTTAACAGAGATATACAAACCATGTGAAATATATAACCAGCAAAGACGTACGGAAGACCAGGAGAAGACTACTCAACATTGTGTCATAACCTACATGGGAAAAGGATGCGAGGAAGAATAGATACATGTATATGTGTGAAAGAACCACATCTTGCACACCTAGAACAAACAAACCATTGTAATCATATTTACTGGGATAAAAAATAAAAAGTAAACTACAAATATGAACAAGAAGTAAGGAGACATAAACTTAAAGGGCTTTTCCCTGGCACATTCCATTCTAATTTACAACCTACAACACCACTTCCATTAAGGCTCTGTTTCCCTAGTAACCAAATATGGTAAAGGGGAAATGCTGCCACCTTGTGGCCGTTTCCTGCAAGAGCAGCTTTAAACTCACAGCTAATGGTCACTTAACATTCCCAAGGACTCAGGGCTGTAAAGGACACCTGCCCTAAAAAATTGTGCTGAAGGAGGGAATGGACAAAACAATTCAAAACAGGCAAATGTTTCAAGAAGAGAGTATGAAGAGTTAAGTTTTACTCACGTTCTTTTAAAAAAAAGGAAAATGGATAAAAGCTCAACCTCAGGGAGTGTTAGACCCATGCAATCTAATCTACAAAAAGTTTCAACTTACACCAGTCGACTGACCATGAGCAAAAAGTCTACAAACAATAAATGCTGAAGGGGTTTTAGGGAACTGTGTACCCTCTACCTGCTGGTGAGACGTAAAGGGGTAACAGCCAATAATGAGAACAGAAAGGAGCTGTGTTTAAAAGTAAAAATGGAGGTACCATTCAATCCAGCAGGCGCACCAATGGACCTCTCACTTGAGAAGACAAGAATCGAGAAGACACAGGCCGCAAAAGTTGCAGTGCAGCCTTATTCACAATAGCCAAGACAGTGAAGCAATCAAAATGTCCAACAACCGGTAAATGGATAAAGAAGAAGTGGTCCATGTACACAATGGAATAATAGCCATGGAAAACAATGAACCACTGCTCTCTGAGGCACCACAAATGAGTCTGGAGATAATCACAAAACATGAGGTAAGTCGGAAAGCAAAAGACCTATATTCTATGATATCACTTATAGGCGTTATCTAATAACTGACACAAAGGAACATATTTCCACAGAGAAAGACACTCACAGACTTAGAAAACCAACTATGCTCATCTAAAAGGAAAGGTGGGGGGAATGGATAAATTAAGATTAGTGTTACTATATGTATACAAACACATATTATATACATATCTCAAAAAGACCAACCATATAACAAGGGAGGTCTGCGGAACCCTCAGTAATATTTTACATGGGAAGAGTATCTGTAATTGAATAGACATATATAATGTACAAACGAACCAGATGGTGTACACCTAGGACAAACAATATTCTAAGCTTTACCCCAATTAAAAAAAATTTTAAAACCAAGAAGAAATAATGAGACATAAACTTATGGGGCTTTCTCCATGCACATTCCAATGTAATTTACAAACTAGGAACACGACCTCCAGAAAGGCTCTGCTGCCCTAGTACCCAGATATGGGAATGGAGATATGCTGCCTGCTTGAGGCCACTTCGCACAACAGCAGATTTAAACCCATTGCTAAAGGTCACTAAATATTCACCAAACTTGCAGTTTGGTAAAAGACACCTGCTTTCTAAAAAAATTCTGGGGTGGAAAATCGACCAAAAATTTCAAAAGAGGGCAACCTTCCAAGAACACAATTTCAAGAGTTCTATTGTACTCCCAATTGTTTCCTTTTTTTTAACAGAAAAGAAAACGGTGGAGAAAAATGATGAGTTTTACGAATTTTCAAAGACATGCAAACCCAAATTACAAAAACCTATCAGCTCACAGCAGCCAGAAGGGCCATTAGCATAAATGCTGCAAACAATAAATGCTGAAGCGATTGTGGAGAAATGCGTTCCCTGGATTCTAAGGGGGTTCGTGGTAAGAGCCACTAATGAAAACACAAAGAAGGTGCTTTGAAAAGGGAAACACGGTGCTACCAGTCAATCAATCACACCCACTGCTGGGCCTATCACCTGAGAAAATGAGAATCAAAAAGTCACAGGCTGGCAATCCTGCACTCCAACAATATTTACCATAGCCAACACTTGGAAGCAATGAAAATGTCCATCAACCGAGGAATGCACAAAAGTAGAAGTGGTCCACGTACACAGTGGAAAATTACTCCAATAAAAAATAAAAATTAAATGTAAAAATCCAACAAAAGTAAGGAGACATCAGCTTGTGTGGGTTTGTCCGGGCACACTCCACTCTAATTTATAACCGAGAAACACCACAGGCCGCAAGGGCTTTTCCCTAGTTACCAGGGTGGGGGACCTAGAAAGGCTGCTGCCCTCTGGCAGTTACCTGCAAAAGCAGCTTTTAAGCCTGTGCTAATGGTCACTTCATAGGAACAAGTACTGCAGAACTGTAAATGAAACAGGCCCTCAAAATGTCTTGAGGGAGGCAAAGGCCAAAACATTTCAAAATATGACACATACTTAAAGAGAACACTTTGAAGAACTAAGGGGTAATCACAGCTTGAAACATAGAAAAGGACATGCCTTAAAGCTCAATTTCAACAGATTATGTGGCACATTCGAATTCAACCACAGAGAGGTATCAGCTCACACTTGTCAGAATAAACATCAGCAAGAAAACTACAAAGAATAAATGCTGAAGGTGTTGTGGAGAAATGCATACCCTCAACTTCAAAGGGGACGTAACTTGGAAAGGGCCACGAATGAGAACAGAATGGAGGTGCCTTAAAAAGGTAAACATTGAGCTACTATATGATCCAGCAGGCCCACTCCTCGACGTAAAACCTAAGAAGAGAGAATTGGAAAGACACAGGCAGGCAAATCTGCACTGCACAGTATTACAATAGCCAAGATATGGAAGTAACCAAAAAGTCCACCAACAGATGGATGGACAAAGAAGAACTCCTCCATGTACAGATGGAATATTCGCTAGTGAAAAAAATGAAACAATGCCGTTTGCAGCACCATAGATGAGTCTAGACGTAATCACGCCACGTGTAGTAAGTGAGAAAGCAAAAGACACATATCCTATCATATCACTTTTAAGAGTTACTTAAAAATTGATACCAATGAAGATATTTCCACAGAGAAAGGCAATCACAGATTCATTAAAAAACTTATGGTTCACCAAATAGAAAGGGATGAGGATTGGATACATTGCCACATTGGGGTTAACAGAGATATACAAACCATGTGAAATATATAACCAGCAAAGACGTACGGAAGACCAGGAGAAGACTACTCAACATTGTGTCATAACCTACATGGGAAAAGGATGCGAGGAAGAATAGATACATGTATATGTGTGAAAGAACCACATCTTGCACACCTAGAACAAACAAACCATTGTAATCATATTTACTGGGATAAAAAATAAAAAGTAAACTACAAATATGAACAAGAAGTAAGGAGACATAAACTTAAAGGGCTTTTCCCTGGCACATTCCATTCTAATTTACAACCTACAACACCACTTCCATTAAGGCTCTGTTTCCCTAGTAACCAAATATGGTAAAGGGGAAATGCTGCCACCTTGTGGCCGTTTCCTGCAAGAGCAGCTTTAAACTCACAGCTAATGGTCACTTAACATTCCCAAGGACTCAGGGCTGTAAAGGACACCTGCCCTAAAAAATTGTGCTGAAGGAGGGAATGGACAAAACAATTCAAAACAGGCAAATGTTTCAAGAAGAGAGTATGAAGAGTTAAGTTTTACTCACGTTCTTTTAAAAAAAAGGAAAATGGATAAAAGCTCAACCTCAGGGAGTGTTAGACCCATGCAATCTAATCTACAAAAAGTTTCAACTTACACCAGTCGACTGACCATGAGCAAAAAGTCTACAAACAATAAATGCTGAAGGGGTTTTAGGGAACTGTGTACCCTCTACCTGCTGGTGAGACGTAAAGGGGTAACAGCCAATAATGAGAACAGAAAGGAGCTGTGTTTAAAAGTAAAAATGGAGGTACCATTCACTCCAGCAGGCGCACCAATGGACCTCTCACTTGAGAAGACAAGAATCGAGAAGACACAGGCCGCAAAAGTTGCAGTGCAGCCTTATTCACAATAGCCAAGACAGTGAAGCAATCAAAATGTCCAACAACCGGTAAATGGATAAAGAAGAAGTGGTCCATGTACACAATGGAATAATAGCCATGGAAAACAATGAACCACTGCTCTCTGAGGCACCACAAATGAGTCTGGAGATAATCACAAAACATGAGGTAAGTCGGAAAGCAAAAGACCTATATTCTATGATATCACTTATAGGCGTTATCTAATAACTGACACAAAGGAACATATTTCCACAGAGAAAGACACTCACAGACTTAGAAAACCAACTATGCTCATCTAAAAGGAAAGGTGGGGGGAATGGATAAATTAAGATTAGTGTTACTATATGTATACAAACACATATTATATACATATCTCAAAAAGACCAACCATATAACAAGGGAGGTCTGCGGAACCCTCAGTAATATTTTACATGGGAAGAGTATCTGTAATTGAATAGACATATATAATGTACAAACGAACCAGATGGTGTACACCTAGGACAAACAATATTCTAAGCTTTACCCCAATTAAAAAAAATTTTAAAACCAAGAAGAAATAATGAGACATAAACTTATGGGGCTTTCTCCATGCACATTCCAATGTAATTTACAAACTAGGAACACGACCTCCAGAAAGGCTCTGCTGCCCTAGTACCCAGATATGGGAATGGAGATATGCTGCCTGCTTGAGGCCACTTCCCACAACAGCAGATTTAAACCCATTGCTAAAGGTCACTAAATATTCACCAAACTTGCAGTTTGGTAAAAGACACCTGCTTTCTAAAAAAATTCTGGGGTGGAAAATCGACCAAAAATTTCAAAAGAGGGCAACCTTCCAAGAACACAATTTCAAGAGTTCTATTGTACTCCCAATTGTTTCCTTTTTTTTAACAGAAAAGAAAACGGTGGAGAAAAATGATGAGTTTTACGAATTTTCAAAGACATGCAAACCCAAATTACAAAAACCTATCAGCTCACAGCAGCCAGAAGGGCCATTAGCATAAATGCTGCAAACAATAAATGCTGAAGCGATTGTGGAGAAATGCGTTCCCTGGATTCTAAGGGGGTTCGTGGTAAGAGCCACTAATGAAAACACAAAGAAGGTGCTTTGAAAAGGGAAACACGGTGCTACCAGTCAATCAATCACACCCACTGCTGGGCCTATCACCTGAGAAAATGAGAATCAAAAAGTCACAGGCTGGCAATCCTGCACTCCAACAATATTTACCATAGCCAACACTTGGAAGCAATGAAAATGTCCATCAACCGAGGAATGCACAAAAGTAGAAGTGGTCCACGTACACAGTGGAAAATTACTCCAATAAAAAATAAAAATTAAATGTAAAAATCCAACAAAAGTAAGGAGACATCAGCTTGTGTGGGTTTGTCCGGGCACACTCCACTCTAATTTATAACCGAGAAACACCACAGGCCGCAAGGGCTTTTCCCTAGTTACCAGGGTGGGGGACCTAGAAAGGCTGCTGCCCTCTGGCAGTTACCTGCAAAAGCAGCTTTTAAGCCTGTGCTAATGGTCACTTCATAGGAACAAGTACTGCAGAACTGTAAATGAAACAGGCCCTCAAAATGTCTTGAGGGAGGCAAAGGCCAAAACATTTCAAAATATGACACATACTTAAAGAGAACACTTTGAAGAACTAAGGGGTAATCACAGCTTGAAACATAGAAAAGGACATGCCTTAAAGCTCAATTTCAACAGATTATGTGGCACATTCGAATTCAACCACAGAGAGGTATCAGCTCACACTTGTCAGAATAAACATCAGCAAGAAAACTACAAAGAATAAATGCTGAAGGTGTTGTGGAGAAATGCATACCCTCAACTTCAAAGGGGACGTAACTTGGAAAGGGCCACGAATGAGAACAGAATGGAGGTGCCTTAAAAAGGTAAACATTGAGCTACTATATGATCCAGCAGGCCCACTCCTCGACGTAAAACCTAAGAAGAGAGAATTGGAAAGACACAGGCAGGCAAATCTGCACTGCACAGTATTACAATAGCCAAGATATGGAAGTAACCAAAAAGTCCACCAACAGATGGATGGACAAAGAAGAACTCCTCCATGTACAGATGGAATATTCGCTAGTGAAAAAAATGAAACAATGCCGTTTGCAGCACCATAGATGAGTCTAGACGTAATCACGCCACGTGTAGTAAGTGAGAAAGCAAAAGACACATATCCTATCATATCACTTTTAAGAGTTACTTAAAAATTGATACCAATGAAGATATTTCCACAGAGAAAGGCAATCACAGATTCATTAAAAAACTTATGGTTCACCAAATAGAAAGGGATGAGGATTGGATACATTGCCACATTGGGGTTAACAGAGATATACAAACCATGTGAAATATATAACCACCAAAGACGTACGGAAGACCAGGAGAAGACTACTCAACATTGTGTCATAACCTACATGGGAAAAGGATGCGAGGAAGAATAGATACATGTATATGTGTGAAAGAACCACATCTTGCACACCTAGAACAAACAAACCATTGTAATCATATTTACTGGGATAAAAAATAAAAAGTAAACTACAAATATGAACAAGAAGTAATGAGACATAAACTTAAAGGGCTTTTCCCTGGCACATTCCATTCTAATTTACAACCTACAACACCACTTCCATTAAGGCTCTGTTTCCCCAGGTACCAAATATGGTAAATGAGAAATGCTGCCACCTTGTGGCCGTTTCCTGCAAGAGCAGCTTTAAACTCACAGGGAATGGCCACTTAACATTCCCAAGGACTCAGGGCTGTAAAGGACACCTGCCCTAAAAAATTGTGCTGAGGAGGGAATGGACAAAACAATTCAAAACAGGCAAATGTTTCAAGAAGAGAGTATGAAGAGTTAAGTATTACTCACGCTCTTTTAAAAACAAGGAAAATGGATAAAAGCTCAACCTCAGGGAGTGTTAGAGCCATGCAATCTAATCTACAAAAAGTTTCAACTTACACCAGTCGACTGACCATCACCAAAAGGCTACAAACAATAAATGCTGAAGGGGTTTTAGAGAACTGTGTACCCTCTACCTGCTGGTGAGACGTAAAGGGGTAACAGCCAATAATGAGAACAGAAAGGAGCTGTGTTTAAAAGTAAAAATGGAGGTACCATTCAATCCAGCAGGTGCACCAATGGACCTCTCACCTGAGAAGACAAGAATCGCAAAGACACAGGCCACAAAACTGCAGTGCAGCCTTATTCTCAATAACCAAGACAGTGAAGCAATCAAAATGTCCAACAAGAGGTGAATGGATAAAGAAGAAGTGGTCCATGTACACAATGGAATATTAGCCATGGAAAACAATGAACCATTGGTCTCTGAGGCACCACAAATGAGTCTGGAGATAATCACGAAACATGAGGTAAGTCGAAAAGCAAAACACCTCTATTCTATGATATCACTTACAGGCGTTATCTAGTAACTGACACAAATGAACATATTTCCACTGAGAAAGACACTCACAGACTTAGAAAAAAAACTATGCTCATCTAAAAGGAAAGGTGTGGGAAATGGATACATTAAGATTAGTGTTACTATATGTATACAAACACATATTATATACATATCTCAAAAAGACCGACCATATAGCAAGGGAGGTCTGCGGAACCCTCAGTAACATTTTACATGGGAAGAGGATCTCTACTTGGATAGACAAATATAATGTACAAATGAACCAGATTGTGTACACCTAAGAAAAACAATATTCTAAGCTTTACCCCAATTAAAAAATTTTTTAAAACCAAGAAAAAAAAATGAGACATAAACTAAAGGGGGTTTCTCCATGCATATTCCAATGTAATTTACAACCTAGGAACACGACTTCCAGAAAGACTCTGCTGCCCTAGTACCCAGATTTGGGAATGGAGAAATGCTGCCTGCTTCAGGCCACATCCCACAACAGGAGCTTTAAACCCATTGCTAAAGGTAACTAAATATTCATCAAAATTGCAGTTCAGTAAATGACACCTGCTTTCTAAAGAAGTCTGAGGTGGAAAATCGACCAAAAAATACAAAAGAGAGCAACCTTCCAAGAAGACAATATCAAGAGTTATATTGTACTCCCAATTGTTTCCTTTTTTTAACAGAAAAGAAAAGGGCGGAGAGAAATGATGAGTTTAACGAATTTTCAAAGACATGCAAACCCAAATTACAAAAACCTATCAGCTCACAGCAGCCAGAAGGGCCATTAGCATAAATGCTGCAAACAATAAATGCTGAAGCGATTGTGGAGAAATGTGTAAACTCCATTCTAAGGGGGACGTGATAAGTCCCACTAATGGAATCACAAAGAAGGTGCTTTGAAAAGGGAAACACTGTGCTACTAGTCAGTCAATCACAACCACGGCTGGGCCTATCACCTGAGAAAATGAGAATCAAAAAGTCACAGGCTGGCAATCCTGCACTCCAACAATATTTACCATAGCCAACACTTGGAGGCAATGAAAATGTCCATCAACCGAGGAATGCACAAAGTAGAAGTGGTCCACGTACACAGTGGAAAATTACTCCAATAAAAAATAAAAATTAAATGTAAAAATCCAACAAAAGTAAGGAGACATCAGCTTGTGTGGGTTTGTCCGGGCACACTCCACTCTAATTTATAACCGAGAAACACCACAGGCCGCAAGGGCTTTTCCCTAGTTACCAGGGTGGGGGACATAGAAAGGCTGCCACCCTCTGGCAGTTACCTGCAAAAGCAGCTTTAAAGCCTGTGCTAATGGTCACTTCATAGGAACAAGTACTGCAGAACTGTAAATGAAACAGGCCCTCAAAATGTCTTGAGGGAGGTAAAGGCCAAAACATTTCAAAATTTGACACATACTTAAAGAGAACACTTTGAAGAACTAAGGGGTAACCACAGCATGAAACATAGAAAAGGACATGCCTTAAAGCTCAATTTCAACAGATTATGTGGCACATTCGAATTCAACCACAGAGAGGTATCAGCTCACACTTGTCAGAATAACCAACAGCAAGAAAACTACAAACAATAAATGCTGAAGGTGTTGTGGAGAAATGCATACCCTCAACTTCAAAGGGGACGTAACTTGGAAAGGGCCACGAATGAGAACAGAATGGAGGTGCCTTAAAAAGGTAAACATTGAGCTACTATATGATACAGCAGGCCCACTACTCGACGTATAACCTAAGAAGAGAGAATTGGAAAGACACAGGCAGGCAAATCTGCACTGCACAGTATTACAATAGCCAAGATATGGAAGTAACCAAAAAGTCCACCAACAGATGGATGGACAAAGAAGAACTCCTCCATGTACAGATGGAATATTCGCTAGTGAAAAAAATGAAACAATGCCATTTGCAGCACCATAGATGAGTCTAGACGTAATCACGTCACGTGTAGTAAGTGAGAAAGCAAAAGGCACATATCCTATCATATCATATTTAAGAGTTACTTAAAAATTGATACCAGTGAAGATATTTCCACAGAGAAAGGCAATCACAGATTCATTAAAAAACTTATGGTTCACCAAATAGAAAGGGATGAGGATTGGATACATTGCCACATTGGGGTTAACAGAGATATACAAACCATGTGAAATATATAACCAGCAAAGACGTACGGAAGACCAGGAGAAGACTACTCAACATTGTGTCATAACCTACATGGGAAAAGGATGCGAGGAACAATAGATACATGTATATGTGTGAAAGAACCACATCTTGCACACCTAGAACAAACAAACCATTGTAATCATATTTGCTGGGATAAAAAATAAAAAGTAAATTACAAATATGAAGAAGAAGTAATGAGACATAAACTTAAAGGGCTTTTCCCTGGCACATTCCATTCTAATTTACAACCTACAACACCACTTCCATTAAGGCTGTTTCCCTAGTAACCAAATATGGTAAAGGGGAAATGCTGCCACCTTGTGGCCGTTTCCTGCAAGAGCAGCTTTAAACTCACAGCTAATGGTCACTTAACATTCCCAAGGACTCAGGGCTGTAAAGGACACCTGCCCTAAAAAATTGTGCTGAAGGAGGGAATGGACAAAACAATTCAAAACAGGCAAATGTTTCAAGAAGAGAGTATGAAGAGTTAAGTTTTACTCACGCTCTTTTAAAAAAAAGGAAAATGGATAAAAGCTCAACCTCAGGGAGTGTTAGACCCATGCAATCTAATCTACAAAAAGTTTCAACTTACACCAGTCGACTGACCATGAGCAAAAAGTCTACAAACAATAAATGCTGAAGGGGTTTTAGGGAACTGTGTACCCTCTACCTGCTGGTGAGACGTAAAGGGGTAACAGCCAATAATGAGAACAGAAAGGAGCTGTGTTTAAAAGTAAAAATGGAGGTACCATTCACTCCAGCAGGCGCACCAATGGACCTCTCACTTGAGAAGACAAGAATCGAGAAGACACAGGCCGCAAAAGTTGCAGTGCAGCCTTATTCACAATAGCCAAGACAGTGAAGCAATCAAAATGTCCAACAACCGGTAAATGGATAAAGAAGAAGTGGTCCATGTACACAATGGAATAATAGCCATGGAAAACAATGAACCACTGCTCTCTGAGGCACCACAAATGAGTCTGGAGATAATCACAAAACATGAGGTAAGTCGGAAAGCAAAAGACCTATATTCTATGATATCACTTATAGGCGTTATCTAATAACTGACACAAAGGAACATATTTCCACAGAGAAAGACACTCACAGACTTAGAAAACCAACTATGCTCATCTAAAAGGAAAGGTGGGGGGAATGGATAAATTAAGATTAGTGTTACTATATGTATACAAACACATATTATATACATATCTCAAAAAGACCAACCATATAACAAGGGAGGTCTGCGGAACCCTCAGTAACATTTTACATGGGAAGAGTATCTGTAATTGAATAGACATATATAATGTACAAACGAACCAGATGGTGTACACCTAGGACAAACAATATTCTAAGCTTTACCCCAATTAAAAAAAAATTTTAAAACCAAGAAGAAATAATGAGACATAAACTTATGGGGCTTTCTCCATGCACATTCCAATGTAATTTACAAACTAGGAACACGACCTCCAGAAAGGCTCTGCTGCCCTAGTACCCAGATATGGGAATGGAGATATGCTGCCTGCTTGAGGCCACTTCCCACAACAGCAGATTTAAACCCATTGCTAAAGGTCACTAAATATTCACCAAACTTGCAGTTTGGTAAAAGACACCTGCTTTCTAAAAAAATTCTGGGGTGAAAAATCGACCAAAAATTTCAAAAGAGGGCAACCTTCCAAGAACACAATTTCAAGAGTTCTATTGTACTCCCAATTGTTTCCTTTTTTTTAACAGAAAAGAAAACGGTGGAGAAAAATGATGAGTTTTACGAATTTTCAAAGACATGCAAACCCAAATTACAAAAACCTATCAGCTCACAGCAGCCAGAAGGGCCATTAGCATAAATGCTGCAAACAATAAATGCTGAAGCGATTGTGGAGAAATGCGTACCCTGGATTCTAAGGGGGACGTGGTAAGAGCCACTAATGAAAACACAAAGAAGGTGCTTTGAAAAGGGAAACACGGTGCTACCAGTCAATCAATCACACCCACTGCTGGGCCTATCACCTGAGAAAATGAGAATCAAAAAGTCACAGGCTGGCAATCCTGCACTCCAACAATATTTACCATAGCCAACACTTGGAAGCAATGAAAATGTCCATCAACCGAGGAATGCACAAAGTAGAAGTGGTCCACGTACACAGTGGAAAATTACTCCAATAAAAAATAAAAATTAAATGTAAAAATCCAACAAAAGTAAGGAGACATCAGCTTGTGTGGGTTTGTCCGGGCACACTCCACTCTAATTTATAACCGAGAAACACCACAGGCCGCAAGGGCTTTTCCCTAGTTACCAGGGTGGGGGACCTAGAAAGGCTGCCGCCCTCTGGCAGTTACCTGCAAAAGCAGCTTTAAAGCCTGTGCTAATGGTCACTTCATACGAACAAGTACTGCAGAACTGTAAATGAAACAGGCCCTCAAAATGTCTTGAGGGAGGTAAAGGCCAAAACATTTCAAAATATGACACATACTTAAAGAGAACACTTTGAAGAACTAAGGGGTAATCATAACTTGAAACATAGAAAAGGACATGCCTTAAAGCTCAATTTCAACAGATTATGTGGCACATTCGAATTCAACCACAGAGAGGTATCAGCTCACACTTGTCAGAATAACCATCAGCAAGAAAACTACAAACAATAAATGCTGAAGGTGTTGTGGAGAAATGCATACCCTCAACATCAAAGGGGACGTAACTTGGAAAGGGCCACGAATGAGTACAGAATGGAGGTGCCTTAAAAAGGTAAACATTGAGCTACCACATGATCCAGCAGGCCCACTCCTTGACGTATAACCTAAGAAGAGAGAATTGGAAAGACACAGGCAGGCAAATCTGCATTGCACACCATTACAATAGCCAAGATATGGAAGTAACCAAAAAGTCCACCAAAAGATGGATGGACAAAGAAGAACTCCTCCATGTACAGATGGAATATTCGCTAGTGAAAAAAATGAAGCAATGCTATTTGAAGCACCATAGATGAGTCTAGACGTAATCACGTCACGTGTAGTAAGTGAGAAAGCAAAAGGCACATATCCTATCATATCATATTTAAGAGTTACTTAAAAATTGATACCAATGAAGATATTTCAACAGAGAAAGGCAATCACAGATTCGTTAAAAAACTTATGGTTCACCAAATAGAAAGGGATGAGGATTGGATACATTACCACATTGGGGTTAACAGAGATATACAAACCATGTGAAATATATAACCAGCAAAGACGTACGGAAGACCAGGAGAAGACTACTCAACATTGTGTCATAACCTACATGGGAAAAGGATGCGAGGAACAATAGATACATGTATATGTGTGAAAGAACCACATCTTGCACACCTAGAACAAACAAACCATTGTAATCATATTTGCTGGGATAAAAAATAAAAAGTAAATTACAAATATGAAGAAGAAGTAATGAGACATAAACTTAAAGGGCTTTTCCCTGGCACATTCCATTCTAATTTACAACCTACAACACCACTTCCATTAAGGCTGTTTCCCTAGTAACCAAATATGGTAAAGGGGAAATGCTGCCACCTTGTGGCCGTTTCCTGCAAGAGCAGCTTTAAACTCACAGCTAATGGTCACTTAACATTCCCAAGGACTCAGGGCTGTAAAGGACACCTGCCCTAAAAAATTGTGCTGAAGGAGGGAATGGACAAAACAATTCAAAACAGGCAAATGTTTCAAGAAGAGAGTATGAAGAGTTAAGTTTTACTCACGCTCTTTTAAAAAAAAGGAAAATGGATAAAAGCTCAACCTCAGGGAGTGTTAGACCCATGCAATCTAATCTACAAAAAGTTTCAACTTACACCAGTCGACTGACCATGAGCAAAAAGTCTACAAACAATAAATGCTGAAGGGGTTTTAGGGAACTGTGTACCCTCTACCTGCTGGTGAGACGTAAAGGGGTAACAGCCAATAATGAGAACAGAAAGGAGCTGTGTTTAAAAGTAAAAATGGAGGTACCATTCACTCCAGCAGGCGCACCAATGGACCTCTCACTTGAGAAGACAAGAATCGAGAAGACACAGGCCGCAAAAGTTGCAGTGCAGCCTTATTCACAATAGCCAAGACAGTGAAGCAATCAAAATGTCCAACAACCGGTAAATGGATAAAGAAGAAGTGGTCCATGTACACAATGGAATAATAGCCATGGAAAACAATGAACCACTGCTCTCTGAGGCACCACAAATGAGTCTGGAGATAATCACAAAACATGAGGTAAGTCGGAAAGCAAAAGACCTATATTCTATGATATCACTTATAGGCGTTATCTAATAACTGACACAAAGGAACATATTTCCACAGAGAAAGACACTCACAGACTTAGAAAACCAACTATGCTCATCTAAAAGGAAAGGTGGGGGGAATGGATAAATTAAGATTAGTGTTACTATATGTATACAAACACATATTATATACATATCTCAAAAAGACCAACCATATAACAAGGGAGGTCTGCGGAACCCTCAGTAACATTTTACATGGGAAGAGTATCTGTAATTGAATAGACATATATAATGTACAAACGAACCAGATGGTGTACACCTAGGACAAACAATATTCTAAGCTTTACCCCAATTAAAAAAAAATTTTAAAACCAAGAAGAAATAATGAGACATAAACTTATGGGGCTTTCTCCATGCACATTCCAATGTAATTTACAAACTAGGAACACGACCTCCAGAAAGGCTCTGCTGCCCTAGTACCCAGATATGGGAATGGAGATATGCTGCCTGCTTGAGGCCACTTCCCACAACAGCAGATTTAAACCCATTGCTAAAGGTCACTAAATATTCACCAAACTTGCAGTTTGGTAAAAGACACCTGCTTTCTAAAAAAATTCTGGGGTGAAAAATCGACCAAAAATTTCAAAAGAGGGCAACCTTCCAAGAACACAATTTCAAGAGTTCTATTGTACTCCCAATTGTTTCCTTTTTTTTAACAGAAAAGAAAACGGTGGAGAAAAATGATGAGTTTTACGAATTTTCAAAGACATGCAAACCCAAATTACAAAAACCTATCAGCTCACAGCAGCCAGAAGGGCCATTAGCATAAATGCTGCAAACAATAAATGCTGAAGCGATTGTGGAGAAATGCGTACCCTGGATTCTAAGGGGGACGTGGTAAGAGCCACTAATGAAAACACAAAGAAGGTGCTTTGAAAAGGGAAACACGGTGCTACCAGTCAATCAATCACACCCACTGCTGGGCCTATCACCTGAGAAAATGAGAATCAAAAAGTCACAGGCTGGCAATCCTGCACTCCAACAATATTTACCATAGCCAACACTTGGAAGCAATGAAAATGTCCATCAACCGAGGAATGCACAAAGTAGAAGTGGTCCACGTACACAGTGGAAAATTACTCCAATAAAAAATAAAAATTAAATGTAAAAATCCAACAAAAGTAAGGAGACATCAGCTTGTGTGGGTTTGTCCGGGCACACTCCACTCTAATTTATAACCGAGAAACACCACAGGCCGCAAGGGCTTTTCCCTAGTTACCAGGGTGGGGGACCTAGAAAGGCTGCCGCCCTCTGGCAGTTACCTGCAAAAGCAGCTTTAAAGCCTGTGCTAATGGTCACTTCATACGAACAAGTACTGCAGAACTGTAAATGAAACAGGCCCTCAAAATGTCTTGAGGGAGGTAAAGGCCAAAACATTTCAAAATATGACACATACTTAAAGAGAACACTTTGAAGAACTAAGGGGTAATCATAACTTGAAACATAGAAAAGGACATGCCTTAAAGCTCAATTTCAACAGATTATGTGGCACATTCGAATTCAACCACAGAGAGGTATCAGCTCACACTTGTCAGAATAACCATCAGCAAGAAAACTACAAACAATAAATGCTGAAGGTGTTGTGGAGAAATGCATACCCTCAACATCAAAGGGGACGTAACTTGGAAAGGGCCACGAATGAGTACAGAATGGAGGTGCCTTAAAAAGGTAAACATTGAGCTACCACATGATCCAGCAGGCCCACTCCTTGACGTATAACCTAAGAAGAGAGAATTGGAAAGACACAGGCAGGCAAATCTGCATTGCACACCATTACAATAGCCAAGATATGGAAGTAACCAAAAAGTCCACCAAAAGATGGATGGACAAAGAAGAACTCCTCCATGTACAGATGGAATATTCGCTAGTGAAAAAAATGAAGCAATGCTATTTGAAGCACCATAGATGAGTCTAGACGTAATCACGTCACGTGTAGTAAGTGAGAAAGCAAAAGGCACATATCCTATCATATCATATTTAAGAGTTACTTAAAAATTGATACCAATGAAGATATTTCAACAGAGAAAGGCAATCACAGATTCGTTAAAAAACTTATGGTTCACCAAATAGAAAGGGATGAGGATTGGATACATTACCACATTGGGGTTAACAGAGATATACAAACCATGTGAAATATATAACCAGCAAAGACGTACGGAAGACCAGGAGAAGACTACTCAACATTGTGTCATAACCTACATGGGAAAAGGATGCGAGGAACAATAGATACATGTATATGTGTGAAAGAACCACATCTTGCACACCTAGAACAAACAAACCATTGTAATCATATTTGCTGGGATAAAAAATAAAAAGTAAATTACAAATATGAACAAGAAGTAATGAGACATAAACTTAAAGGGCTTTTCCCTGGCACATTCCATTCTAATTTACAACCTACAACACCACTTCCATTAAGGCTCTGTTTCCCTAGTAACCAAATATGGTAAAGGGGAAATGCTGCCACCTTGTGGCCGTTTCCTGCAAGAGCAGCTTTAAACTCACAGCTAATGGTCACTTAACATTCCCAAGGACTCAGGGCTGTAAAGGACACCTGCCCTAAAAAATTGTGCTGAAGGAGGGAATGGACAAAACAATTCAAAACAGGCAAATGTTTCAAGAAGAGAGTATGAAGAGTTAAGTTTTACTCACGCTCTTTTAAAAAAAAGGAAAATGGATAAAAGCTCAACCTCAGGGAGTGTTAGACCCATGCAATCTAATCTACAAAAAGTTTCAACTTACACCAGTCGACTGACCATGAGCAAAAAGTCTACAAACAATAAATGCTGAAGGGGTTTTAGGGAACTGTGTACCCTCTACCTGCTGGTGAGACGTAAAGGGGTAACAGCCAATAATGAGAACAGAAAGGAGCTGTGTTTAAAAGTAAAAATGGAGGTACCATTCACTCCAGCAGGCGCACCAATGGACCTCTCACTTGAGAAGACAAGAATCGAGAAGACACAGGCCGCAAAAGTTGCAGTGCAGCCTTATTCACAATAGCCAAGACAGTGAAGCAATCAAAATGTCCAACAACCGGTAAATGGATAAAGAAGAAGTGGTCCATGTACACAATGGAATAATAGCCATGGAAAACAATGAACCACTGCTCTCTGAGGCACCACAAATGAGTCTGGAGATAATCACAAAACATGAGGTAAGTCGGAAAGCAAAAGACCTATATTCTATGATATCACTTATAGGCGTTATCTAATAACTGACACAAAGGAACATATTTCCACAGAGAAAGACACTCACAGACTTAGAAAACCAACTATGCTCATCTAAAAGGAAAGGTGGGGGGAATGGATAAATTAAGAATACTGTTACTATATGTATACAAACACATATTATATACATATCTCAAAAAGCCCAACCATATAACAAGGGAGGTCTGCGGAACCCTCAGTAACATTTTACATGGGAAGAGTATCTGTTAATTGAATAGACATATATAATGTACAAACGAACCAGATGGTGTACACCTAGGACAAACAATATTCTAAGCTTTACCCCAATTAAAAAAAAATTTTAAAACCAAGAAGAAATAATGAGACATAAACTTATGGGGCTTTCTCCATGCACATTCCAATGTAATTTACAAACTAGGAACACGACCTCCAGAAAGGCTCTGCTGCCCTAGTACCCAGATATGGGAATGGAGATATGCTGCCTGCTTGAGGCCACTTCCCACAACAGCAGATTTAAACCCATTGCTAAAGGTCACTAAATATTCACCAAACTTGCAGTTTGGTAAAAGACACCTGCTTTCTAAAAAAATTCTGGGGTGAAAAATCGACCAAAAATTTCAAAAGAGGGCAACCTTCCAAGAACACAATTTCAAGAGTTCTATTGTACTCCCAATTGTTTCCTTTTTTTTAACAGAAAAGAAAACGGTGGAGAAAAATGATGAGTTTTACGAATTTTCAAAGACATGCAAACCCAAATTACAAAAACCTATCAGCTCACAGCAGCCAGAAGGGCCATTAGCATAAATGCTGCAAACAATAAATGCTGAAGCGATTGTGGAGAAATGCGTACCCTGGATTCTAAGGGGGACGTGGTAAGAGCCACTAATGAAAACACAAAGAAGGTGCTTTGAAAAGGGAAACACGGTGCTACCAGTCAATCAATCACACCCACTGCTGGGCCTATCACCTGAGAAAATGAGAATCAAAAAGTCACAGGCTGGCAATCCTGCACTCCAACAATATTTACCATAGCCAACACTTGGAAGCAATGAAAATGTCCATCAACCGAGGAATGCACAAAGTAGAAGTGGTCCACGTACACAGTGGAAAATTACTCCAATAAAAAATAAAAATTAAATGTAAAAATCCAACAAAAGTAAGGAGACATCAGCTTGTGTGGGTTTGTCCGGGCACACTCCACTCTAATTTATAACCGAGAAACACCACAGGCCGCAAGGGCTTTTCCCTAGTTACCAGGGTGGGGGACCTAGAAAGGCTGCCGCCCTCTGGCAGTTACCTGCAAAAGCAGCTTTAAAGCCTGTGCTAATGGTCACTTCATAGGAACAAGTACTGCAGAACTGTAAATGAAACAGGCCCTCAAAATGTCTTGAGGGAGGTAAAGGCCAAAACATTTCAAAATATGACACATACTTAAAGAGAACACTTTGAAGAACTAAGGGGTAATCATAGCTTGAAACATAGAAAAGGACATGCCTTAAAGCTCAATTTCAACAGATTATGTGGCACATTCGAATTCAACCACAGAGAGGTATCAGCTCACACTTGTCAGAATAACCATCAGCAAGAAAACTACAAACAATAAATGCTGAAGGTGTTGTGGAGAAATGCATACCCTCAACATCAAAGGGGACGTAACTTGGAAAGGGCCACGAATGAGTACAGAATGGAGGTGCCTTAAAAAGGTAAACATTGAGCTACCACATGATCCAGCAGGCCCACTCCTTGACGTATAACCTAAGAAGAGAGAATTGGAAAGACACAGGCAGGCAAATCTGCATTGCACACCATTACAATAGCCAAGATATGGAAGTAACCAAAAAGTCCACCAAAAGATGGATGGACAAAGAAGAACTCCTCCATGTACAGATGGAATATTCGCTAGTGAAAAAAATGAAGCAATGCTATTTGAAGCACCATAGATGAGTCTAGACGTAATCACGTCACGTGTAGTAAGTGAGAAAGCAAAAGGCACATATCCTATCATATCATATTTAAGAGTTACTTAAAAATTGATACCAATGAAGATATTTCAACAGAGAAAGGCAATCACAGATTCGTTAAAAAACTTATGGTTCACCAAATAGAAAGGGATGAGGATTGGATACATTACCACATTGGGGTTAACAGAGATATACAAACCATGTGAAATATATAACCAGCAAAGACGTACGGAAGACCAGGAGAAGACTACTCAACATTGTGTCATAACCTACATGGGAAAAGGATGCGAGGAACAATAGATACATGTATATGTGTGAAAGAACCACATCTTGCACACCTAGAACAAACAAACCATTGTAATCATATTTGCTGGGATAAAAAATAAAAAGTAAATTACAAATATGAACAAGAAGTAATGAGACATAAACTTAAAGGGCTTTTCCCTGGCACATTCCATTCTAATTTACAACCTACAACACCACTTCCATTAAGGCTCTGTTTCCCTAGTAACCAAATATGGTAAAGGGGAAATGCTGCCACCTTGTGGCCGTTTCCTGCAAGAGCAGCTTTAAACTCACAGCTAATGGTCACTTAACATTCCCAAGGACTCAGGGCTGTAAAGGACACCTGCCCTAAAAAATTGTGCTGAAGGAGGGAATGGACAAAACAATTCAAAACAGGCAAATGTTTCAAGAAGAGAGTATGAAGAGTTAAGTTTTACTCACGCTCTTTTAAAAAAAAGGAAAATGGATAAAAGCTCAACCTCAGGGAGTGTTAGACCCATGCAATCTAATCTACAAAAAGTTTCAACTTACACCAGTCGACTGACCATGAGCAAAAAGTCTACAAACAATAAATGCTGAAGGGGTTTTAGGGAACTGTGTACCCTCTACCTGCTGGTGAGACGTAAAGGGGTAACAGCCAATAATGAGAACAGAAAGGAGCTGTGTTTAAAAGTAAAAATGGAGGTACCATTCACTCCAGCAGGCGCACCAATGGACCTCTCACTTGAGAAGACAAGAATCGAGAAGACACAGGCCGCAAAAGTTGCAGTGCAGCCTTATTCACAATAGCCAAGACAGTGAAGCAATCAAAATGTCCAACAACCGGTAAATGGATAAAGAAGAAGTGGTCCATGTACACAATGGAATAATAGCCATGGAAAACAATGAACCACTGCTCTCTGAGGCACCACAAATGAGTCTGGAGATAATCACAAAACATGAGGTAAGTCGGAAAGCAAAAGACCTATATTCTATGATATCACTTATAGGCGTTATCTAATAACTGACACAAAGGAACATATTTCCACAGAGAAAGACACTCACAGACTTAGAAAACCAACTATGCTCATCTAAAAGGAAAGGTGGGGGGAATGGATAAATTAAGAATACTGTTACTATATGTATACAAACACATATTATATACATATCTCAAAAAGCCCAACCATATAACAAGGGAGGTCTGCGGAACCATCAGTAACATTTTACATGGGAAGAGTATCTGTACTTCAATAGACATATATAATGTACAAACGAACCAGATGGTGTACACCTAGGACAAACAATATTCTAAGCTTTACCCCAATTAAAAAAAATTTTAAAACCAAGAAGAAATAATGAGACATAAACTTATGGGGCTTTCTCCATGCACATTCCAATGTAATTTACAAACTAGGAACACGACCTCCAGAAAGGCTCTGCTGCCCTAGTACCCAGATATGGGAATGGAGATATGCTGCCTGCTTGAGGCCACTTCCCACAACAGCAGATTTAAACCCATTGCTAAAGGTCACTAAATATTCACCAAACTTGCAGTTTGGTAAAAGACACCTGCTTTCTAAAAAAATTCTGGGGTGAAAAATCGACCAAAAATTTCAAAAGAGGGCAACCTTCCAAGAACACAATTTCAAGAGTTCTATTGTACTCCCAATTGTTTCCTTTTTTTTAACAGAAAAGAAAACGGTGGAGAAAAATGATGAGTTTTACGAATTTTCAAAGACATGCAAACCCAAATTACAAAAACCTATCAGCTCACAGCAGCCAGAAGGGCCATTAGCATAAATGCTGCAAACAATAAATGCTGAAGCGATTGTGGAGAAATGCGTACCCTGGATTCTAAGGGGGACGTGGTAAGAGCCACTAATGAAAACACAAAGAAGGTGCTTTGAAAAGGGAAACACGGTGCTACCAGTCAATCAATCACACCCACTGCTGGGCCTATCACCTGAGAAAATGAGAATCAAAAAGTCACAGGCTGGCAATCCTGCACTCCAACAATATTTACCATAGCCAACACTTGGAAGCAATGAAAATGTCCATCAACCGAGGAATGCACAAAGTAGAAGTGGTCCACGTACACAGTGGAAAATTACTCCAATAAAAAATAAAAATTAAATGTAAAAATCCAACAAAAGTAAGGAGACATCAGCTTGTGTGGGTTTGTCCGGGCACACTCCACTCTAATTTATAACCGAGAAACACCACAGGCCGCAAGGGCTTTTCCCTAGTTACCAGGGTGGGGGACCTAGAAAGGCTGCCGCCCTCTGGCAGTTACCTGCAAAAGCAGCTTTAAAGCCTGTGCTAATGGTCACTTCATAGGAACAAGTACTGCAGAACTGTAAATGAAACAGGCCCTCAAAATGTCTTGAGGGAGGTAAAGGCCAAAACATTTCAAAATATGACACATACTTAAAGAGAACACTTTGAAGAACTAAGGGGTAATCATAGCTTGAAACATAGAAAAGGACATGCCTTAAAGCTCAATTTCAACAGATTATGTGGCACATTCGAATTCAACCACAGAGAGGTATCAGCTCACACTTGTCAGAATAACCATCAGCAAGAAAACTACAAACAATAAATGCTGAAGGTGTTGTGGAGAAATGCATACCCTCAACATCAAAGGGGACGTAACTTGGAAAGGGCCACGAATGAGTACAGAATGGAGGTGCCTTAAAAAGGTAAACATTGAGCTACCACATGATCCAGCAGGCCCACTCCTTGACGTATAACCTAAGAAGAGAGAATTGGAAAGACACAGGCAGGCAAATCTGCATTGCACACCATTACAATAGCCAAGATATGGAAGTAACCAAAAAGTCCACCAAAAGATGGATGGACAAAGAAGAACTCCTCCATGTACAGATGGAATATTCGCTAGTGAAAAAAATGAAGCAATGCTATTTGAAGCACCATAGATGAGTCTAGACGTAATCACGTCACGTGTAGTAAGTGAGAAAGCAAAAGGCACATATCCTATCATATCATATTTAAGAGTTACTTAAAAATTGATACCAATGAAGATATTTCAACAGAGAAAGGCAAT